>NC_016089.4:2618545-2980117 GCF_000004515.6 Glycine max | reverse complement strand
TGCACAATGCTATTGGATCCAAAACCTTGCATCCATCCCACCAAACTCGGGTTTTTGTTGTTGTTGCACCAAGAATTCCACTGCAACTAATCATCACTCTTTTCTACATAAAAGAATCACGGCATCATCTAATATTGCCGTACAACTCCATCATTGGTCATCAAATTTCACATGTTATTTGTTAACCACACAAACCATCCAAAGCTTTCATCTAAAAAAAAAAAAAAAATTAAAAAATATGTAATGGGCTTGCTTTGCTTTTCATACATAGTCCAAAGTTAAAGAAACCCATGAATAATTTGTGGCATGGCCTCACTTTCTGCCTTTCTAATTTGTGATCCAAAATGTTACAAAGGGGAAAGAAACGTATGGTTGTTCCCAATAAACTTTGCTTGATTTATTGGGAAATATAACAAAAATAAAATCTCACCAGCAAAGGCTGAGGCATATTCCAAAGTACTGAATCTCTTATATTATGTCAGGCATTACTTAGCACCATGTCTATTTTCTTTTCCTTTCTTCGGGCAGACAAAGAACGGTGCAAAGGAACAGCATATTTTTTGGCAATCTCGTTTCAGGGCGATCTTAATTGACTAGCTATTCAACTAGTACAAAAAAATATATGGAACTGTTGATAGAGGGGGACCAAGCACTCCACTTTAATGTACCGTGTTATAGCCATTCCAAGTAAGTGTAGTGTAGCAAAATAATATCTGCCCTACTCTCTGAACTATGCCTTTCCCTTCCACAGTTTTAAATATTATTATTCTTAGGCCATTCAGCACATTGCCAAAGGCTCATGTTAAGAGATGACATTTATTGAAGAGTCGAGTTTGAGAGCAGCAGTAACTTTTTCAATAGGACAAATGCCCCACAAGTGGTACTACGGTTTAATGGAAAGCAACTTTTGTTGACTCGTAGTTAATTAACAGATTGTAGGTTTTAGGTCTAATTGGATCTTCTTTTCTTTAGGGGCTAGCTATGCCTATATTGGTTGACCACATTCACAGCTAGAAGTAAGTATATATATAGTAGTAGCCATAAATTCCTTCAAAAATTTGGTACGGTGGTAAAATTTCAACAGTGGTTTTCAAATTGCAGCTTGATTAATTGGTCTATATGATAGCTTCCATATATATCAGTGGTCACAGACATAACAGTGGAAACAGCTGTGCTAGCAGCATGCAATGCAACCAAGCAAACCCAAACGTACAACTTTGAACTTGTTCTTCAATTTCAACTTGGTTTTAATCATGTTTTAGACTAACCTTTTAATAAGTGATTTAGACACATGCAGTATGAATAATTAATGTTGTCTGTACATGCATTATGAAATGAAGTTGCTTGAAGACTTGAAGTCAAACAGAATCTTTAGTACTATATTGTTGAATTAAGAAGGAGAAAAAGTGTACACACTCTTCTTAACATTGAGAATTTTTTACTCATGCACTCAAATTATCATTTGAACTGCATTTATCTTAATTTTGTGTGAGAAGCATTACAGAAATGCTTCAAGTTTAAAGTACTTGCACACTTAGCAAATAATTTCAAATTGACAGTGGTGCCCAATAAATAAATTACATGACAAATGAATTTTATCTTCTTAATTAGACTAAATTAATCTAGTAATTTCAATATGAATCTTACACGTGCAGCAGTTGTGTTAAGTACTCGAAAAAAATGTCGCATATAATAGTGGTATAAAATTCGAGTAAGATTGTGTTAGTATAAGATGCCTATGGTCTATACTGAAAAAGACCAAATTAACCATGAAAGCATGTGAATAGAAAAAAAAAAAAAACTTAGTGAGAAACCATTTCTCATGGTGAGTTGCCGACATCCATCAAGAAGGTGGATAGCTTCAAGACACAAAGCTATTGAGTTCTCAAAAAGTTTCGACTACTTTCGCATAGGCAGTACTATGGTTGAGGCCTGAGGGTGTTCAGTAGACAGTAGTCCAGTTAATAAAGGAAAGCACTCAAAAGTCTAGCAAAGCTAACGAGTTCTAAATTTAGTTTCATGAGTGCATATATTTTTTAATTCTAAATTCAAGAATTGAAGAAATTGGTGTCACATAAAAAAGAGTGATTGCTATAAAACTTACCTGCAATATATAAAATCTGCATAAAGTGATTGGATCAAGCTAGGTTTAAGACTGGCCTATGTATAGGATCGACAAAATTGTGATATTATGGCATTGAAATTGTATCGATCTTATACATATTAGAACTTAATAACTAACGTATTCTGTATCAAGAAGATATCCCATGTTAGACGGATTCTAGCAATGGTAGCCTAAACATGTTATACAATATAAAGGTTAGTATCTGATACAACATAATTATTTCCTTAATTTTCATGAACTGCATAAAAAAGGAAATTCTCTACAAAGAAAAATAACTCAAATTGAAACCATTTATCAATGATGACTATATCACACGGTTAGTATCTGATACAACATAATTGTTTCCTTAATTTTATTTTCTTCTCTCTAATTCCGTACGTATGCATGCATCACCACCACAAATCAGTATTTTTTTTTCATTAGTAGTTTCTTTAGTGTTGCTTATAGAATTGGCTTATTGGAACTTGCCTCTATGGGTTAGAATTTACTAATAAAGTTCACTAGTAATAATATTCTACAACTAGATTTACTCTATGAAATCAGCAATGGTTAGTTCAAGGGGTTGAGGCTTGAACTCCTTAAATATGTGAATGGGGGTTCGAATCCTAACTGGTCGGTGTGAATGCAGAAATCATTATTGTTGGGAGGGGATAACTCACCTATGAGTGCTAGCCAATTTTCCAGAGAAGTTTAAAAATCCCGTTGGACCAACACTTCAATCAAAGCCCACATTCATCTTAACCGCCAACAACTCTGCTAACTTGCTCAAAGACAAGACATAACCGCTTAGCTGATTTTGCTTGATTTTGTGAAATTAAAACTTTGTAGGAATAAGCTTCCAAATTGTACTTCACGTTTTCAATAAAAGTTCTTTTTCCCCCTCTTGTGACTTTACACTAGCCATATACCTACATGTCAAACAACATAATTTTGATCTGGCAGATCCACTAGCAAAGTGATGAGAATGAGAAGGGTAGAACTTTAAATACATCTTTGATTGGACTATATATTACCAATCAACTGCAACTGCAAGTCGACTAAGTCCTTTCTACACGAAGAATGCCTTAGGAAATTAGACTTGAGATAGATCAATCATATTCATCTATGTACACATATAAATTAAAACAAAATTTGCCTTGTCATTTCATCGTAACAGAATGTGTACACTATTTTGTATCGCTTATGCCCCCAATCATTACTCAATGAAAACACAGAAGATTTGCATCCAGTTCTATATATAGGATCATAAGAATAAAGCATGGGCCATGGCGTATATTTAGTGTGCACTTTGAAGGAAGACAGTGTTAAGATAGTGATATAATAAGCAAGAGCACTAGCTACCTACAATGCACAAAAATGAAAAAAAAGAAATCATCTAACGTTGACAACACAACAACTAGCGTGAGATTCCTCAAGTATAATTAACCAAAAGTCCCCAGAAGCAGATCTGGTATGACAGGGTTCGATCTAAAAGTAAAAGCAACTATGTAAAAGCTGTAGGATGTACTTTTCATTATTTCATCACAGGAATCAGATTTAGTCTCAAGAACGAAATTGGCTTTGCAAATGGTAAGTTTGGTACAAATCATTGCTACGTGAAAGTCTTAAGCCAGCTGAAGAAAATCAAAGTATTAAGGGAGAGCCAAAATATATAGTTACTGATAGAATGCATGAGCATCGTGTGGCCAAAGTTTTTCATGGAATGTGGACTAGAATTTTCTTCCTTCAAAGATATTTTGCTCAGAAAAGAAGGAAATCATTACTTGTTATATGGCGCAGGAACTACGAAAGAAAGATAAGCAAAATACTTTATCAAATCCTATATATGTGACTAGTTAGTGAAAGACATGCATCAAATGTAACATTTAATTCAGTAACGTCCATATTTTATGGAGAACAAAACGGAGCTCCAACGAACTACAACCGATAGTAATTTTCAAGCTGCTCGACAAAACAAATTAGAGAAAAAATTAAGGGGTATTTGGTTTAGTTGTTTTTTGGTTTCATTTTCCCTTGAGATAAAAAATAATGATGAAAATGCGTTTGGTTGGATTTTTAAAAACATGTTCAGTGAAAATATTTTAAGCAAATCTAAAATGAAAATGCGCGGTGACGAGGAACGTAATTTAAACAAATCTAAAGATATTTTTTCCTTTAAAAATGCATCTTTAGTATTTTTATTTCTTGAAAACAGAAAACAAAAAATCAAATCAAACATGATTTGAGAGTTTTAAAATTTTAAAAATAAAAACAGTTCTTAGAAAATAAAAACAAAAAAATAAAAAATGCAAACTAAACTCACCCTAATTTATTTGAAAACAATATTCTTTCTTACTTAAAATTGTTCTTTGAGCATTTGGGTTATTTAGAATGAGTGATTACCCTTGTACACATTTCTTTATAATTTGCTTAGAGCCCGTAAAAGGCTTGGTTAAGAAATAGTACTCGTAATTTCCTAAAGAGGCAAGATAGAAAGAATAATTAGGTGAGCCTAGGGACGGATCCACCTGTTATATTGTGGGGGCAATTGCCCCACTAAATTAATTTTTTTATTTATATATGTTTAATAAAAAAATTGTCTCTATAAAAAAATAGATATTTTTCCAATAAAATAATATTTTTAAAATATATAAAAAAATATGAAATAAAAAAGAAAATAAATTGATATTAATTTTATTATTTTATTCTTTTAATTTTTAGATTTATTATTATTTTGATCTTCTAATTTATTTTTTAGGACCAATTTGGTCCCTTTAGTTTTAAAAGTTTCAATTGGATTTTTTATTTTTTAAAATAAATTTAATTTGATCTCATTTTTCTTTCATTATCTCTCGATATTTTTAAAAAATAGATCAAATTGAATCAATTTTAAAAAATAAATACCTAATTAAAAAATTTAAAAATAAAGGGACTATATTAATCTAATATATATAAATTAAGGGAATTGAAACTTTAAAAATAAAAGGACTAATTGAACCTAAAAGAATAGAGTCAAAATAATAAGCTAGTTTTTAATATTCTAATTTCTTTAATAGACATTCAATGGAGCATCACCATTCATTTACTTACATTACATGTTTTTCATTTGAGTGATTCCATTTCAATTCCCACATAAAACAAGAAATGAAATAAGAGAGTTTGTCACTTAAGATGTTTCTTTACAATTAATTTTATGAAAAATAGAACGTACAATCCCATAAAAAAAGATGAATGGTTATTTGATTATATAGAGATTTTTTATAATATTGTCAATGAAATAATCAGAGAGCATTTTAAATGAAAATACATAAAGGTCAATTGTAATTTATAGAAATTTAAGTATTTGAGATTATTTTTTTTCATAACATTATATATTTTGTAAAAATATATGATATTTTTTTAAAAAAATATTATAAACTATTTCTTGTTCCACCGTAAAAATTCATGAATGCGTCACTGGTGAGGCTAAGGAGGCTTAGTGAAAGAATGCTTATAACCATTTGTAACTTTGTTTTTTTTAATGTTAATTAGGTTTATGAAATTACGTCAATCTAGTCTCTAAATTAGGATTTATTTACATTTCTCTTACTATAATAAAAAAAGACTAATATTATCGTCGTTATTCTAATTTAACTAATAGTGAGAGTTCTGAATATAAAACTCTGTTAACAACTCAAAAAGAATAATTTTTTAAATTTAAAGAAGTCGAAGCAAAACATGCACCTAAATCTTTTTTTTTTCCAGCAATCATTCTAAATATTAATATAAAGAAACAATGTTAAACTGAATTTTTCAATCTTGTTGGTTGGATGGGATAATGGACCAATGTGTCGGCCTGGGCTAGTAGTCCATTAAATTATTGAATTATTCCAATTTTATTTTGTTCTTCTACAACATCTATTTTACTTTGGTCGGAAAAGCAACCCATTAAAATTGGGGATACATTTGCTGGACCGCAATCCAGGCCCGTATTCCCATCTATGCTGTAACAATTGCACAAAAAGGTATAGCTGACCAATAAAAAAAAGTTGTGGTTCATCTCATGCACGGATAAATAAATGGATTATTTAAATTAAAATGAGTTAAAAGTTTTGTTAAAATATAATATTTACTGGTTGATGCGTTAGCTTTAAATGTAATTTCTTTCAATTATGCAATACAAACTTATTACAATGACTTTTCTGCCTTTACATTGAAATAATATTTACAGTAATAATCTAACATTAATATTTCTAGCATAATCTAACACTATATATATCTTCTTTATAGAAATTTTATTTATTTATGATAAATTTTTGCTTAAGCATATATAATTCTTATTAGAAATTTGAGTACTTGAATAAACAATAAGTTCATAATGAATAAGTTATATTCTCTACTACTCTGCACAACATTATTTGTTTCAAATAAGAAATATCAACGATGCAAGAAGAAAATAGAAAAACAAATAAGAAAATAAGAGAAGATTCGTGAAATAACGAGTGATATGATAATTGATATCTAAGAGACAAAAAAATAATATTACTGAAAGTGTCATACAAAATAATATAACATTTTATCACTTTCCATTTCTAATAAGAAATAAATTAATAAATTCATATACTCAATGAACATATAACTTAGGGTTGTGGAACATACATGCTTGGCAAAGATATATACAGGTAAAACATGAAATTAATAATTTCAGAAAAATCATTCAACAAAAATAATTTCAGAAAAAATAATAATCATAACATCAAGCCTTTTAGTCATGTTTAAGAAATAATATTTCACAATTCATGTTTACAATCCTGAATAACTAGATAACTGAACTTGACATCATATTTTAATTTAAAATCTTAAAGTTTAATTTTATGAGTCTTTCTTTTACTTATATAGTATTTAACCTTTTCATTCTTAGAGGACGTGTGAATTTACCTCAAACTTCTACACAAACATAAGAAATAAAAATAATCGCTCTGTTCCCAATAATGTAGATAGACTTATCGAACCTCCTTAAATCTCTTGTATTTACATATGCCTATGTGATTTCTCTCATTCTCTTTAAAATTTTGATTGTTATTGCTAATGGTCTCATATGCGATTGTGCATGAGGGAAAAAATGAAGTGAAAAAAGAAAAAAGGAATAAGAATTCCTAAATATTGGGAGCACAGTTGTTACTGTCAAAGAGACTGACACTTGAGAAATTGTTAACGGCTGGAAAAATGCATTTTCAAGTTTACAACACGTAATACCTACTTTCACGGCATCCTCTGGAAGATTGTCTTCATATGGTGCAGCCTTGTAATTCATCCAGCATCCTGTGGGCGAGAATAGAAATTGCAATAAGATTAGCATCTTTAGCCTTTTTCGTTTCAGGAGAAATATTTTCTTGAAGAAGTTCCATCTTAGGTTGCCAACTTAATGCATCCAGATGTATTGTTGAATCTTAATTTCTAGCTAATTCATCTGAATAGATGGGCCATATTTTCCTTCAAAAAAGAATTCGTGGTCAAATGCTAGCTGATCCGCAAATTGGAAAAAAGTCATGAGTGATGTTTTTTCCAAAACGATCTTCACCACTCTATGACTTTAATCAAAAAGAATAAATTAACCATAACGGTCATGATTAGTGATTGAAAATAAATATTTTCATTAAAAAATTATAAGATAGACTTCGTGGTTAAAGAAAAAAAAAATCATGGGTTCAAAATCTTTTCACTAATATTCTAACAAAACCAAATAACTAACATTGGTCAATAAAAAAAACATGTTTCTTCCCCAAAAGAGAAAGTCAAATGAATATATTGGTTCTTACAAAAACGTGATCCATTCTCTTTGTTCGTCAATTTCGTGCAACATTGAATCGAAATGCCAAATATTTGGTTTCACAATGGAAGAGCAATCTTCCTCTAGTATGCGATAAACGAATATAAATTCTTATAAAAACGTGATACATTCTTTTTGTACGTCAATCTCGTGCAACACCGAAAAGAAACGCCAAAAACTTGATTTTACAATGGAAGAGCAATCTTCCTCTAATTTGCCATTTTGCATGAAGAAAATAATTAACAAGAGTAAAGAAAAGGAAGGAAGAAATATATTGGTTCAAAGTAAGGATGCAAGGTATATAAGGAGAGACATTTGATGTTATGAGGACATAAAAATAAAGATAACATTTGTTATTTGAATGAACAAATCTTAAGAAGAACCATGAAAACAAAGTAAAAAGAAAGTAAAGTTTTTTAATATTATAGAAGTATTTGGAGATACTTTCGTTTGAGGGAGAGTTTGTTCACTCTCAAATTGATTGAAGAATATTTCTCTTGTGGCTTGAGAGGAAGAATTGTAGAGTTCCAAGCTAAAAGATAAGGTGCATGCATATTCTGAATTGAATTTTTATCATTAAGGTTTAGGTGACTTAAATGCAAAGTGAAATATTACATTTTACTAGAAGAGAATTAGTAAAAAATATAAAACAAATAAAGAGAAAGTGTGTGAGAAGAGAGATTCTGAAACAAAGTCACTTGTTGAGAGATATAGAGTATTATTATTTCTAATAACCATTGACTGAGGTACTTGAGTTTGTATAATAATATACTATTCATGGTGAGTTACAATATTGTAACTGATAGTGAAAATATTTTTGAGACAGTTCCTTGAAAGTAGACAAAAGATGCCGAATCACGTTAAATATTTGTCTGTTATTATTTTTCTTACGATGTAATATTTGTTATATTCTCATGATCTTTGTAAGTTTGGATAATTTTATTTGAGGGAACATTGATTATCCAACAAAGGAAATCATGAGTCATCTATCTATCATTGTATAAGATTTTGTTGATCCCCAAAGGCCAAAGGAGCATCCAAATTTTGAGGAAATCAAGGAATTGAGACTTGGTGAAGCTGCGGATTGAAATTGCTGAGGGTATGAGGGCGAGTATGAAATTTTTTTTTTCAAATTCGGATATGGGGACAAATACTCTATCTAGACTTTACCAGTTGTCATCTTCAGTTGTAGTATGCTCAGTTATCTATTAACCGAGAGACAAGTCTTTTCATGTCCAAACAAACAAAGACAATATTAAAGGTTGTAATGAACTGTTTAAATTAGCGAAACATGTTTGACAGCAAGACTTAAACACTAAGCTTATTGTATCCAGAACAAACCACAATAGTGATGAATAATTAATTCCTGTAAGAGTTGAAATCTCTGTTGTATTCCAATAATATGAACTCCTTCCCATTTAAACAACAGACGAGCTTTAAAGAGATGGTTTCTAATGCCACATCCACAATATGAACACCTTCCCGTTTGAATGAAAGAAAATATTTTCTTCAGATCTTTCTATAGGAACTGAACTTAGGATGAGAGTTGTTGAAAAAAAACATATAAATACTTTTATTTCCTACAACTACAGCTCATTAAGCCCACTGAGATGCTAGAATTTAGAGCCCAATTCACATCTTAATTTCCTTGATGAGAAAAACTTGTATGGGGTCATATTTGTAGCCCACAAAAATCTGCCTATCAAACTAATCTATAAATACCACAGTATTCCAACATCATATCACATTGATTTAATGATCTGCCTATCATATTTGTAGTCCACAAAAATCTGCCTATATATCAAAGTAATACATCTTTATTCCCATATGCTTCCCTTTTTTGCACATGACTAGCCAATATACATTTTCATCGGGTTGTTAAGTTTCTCTTTCAATTAGCATTCCAAATCCGTATCATGCTAAGGTTGCTTTATGCCTATGATTCCTATGCTTTGCTTTTTTACCAGTTCATTGGTTTTAAGGCTAGCCTTAGACATTCTGTCAATAGTACTCCTTCTTTAACCAAAATCCTATGGGCTTTGAGTCTTCCACCACATGCTTTATTAACACAATATTCGTAAAAATCACAGAGCTAGCATATCTGATGCATCTCTGTACAAATCACAAGGAAACTATTGATTATACATACTAACAATATATATGGGGAATGAATACCTCAGCAAAATATTTCATTAAGAGTAATGCAGAGTAAATACGTAGCAGTAAATTTACATAAACAAAAATGCATAGTTTCGTACCCAATCAAGCATGAATGAGTTAATATGCCCCTACATGGTGTTTGTAATTTGTAAAAACTTGGATTTAAACTTAAAGTAGGTCAAACCTAAAGTATTTAAACTTGAACTAGGTAAGACCATTAGATAGTGATAAAAAAAAAACTAGGTCAAACCTAAAAATCTAACAGCTCAAAGTTGGATATTTATTAAAATGTATTTTCCCATTTCAATAAATGAGTTTTTTATTTCCAGAACTCACTGCAAGTTCTAAATGGTATTAGTGGCCAAACAATTATTTAGGGGTAATTTTTTTCTTCTAAATTATCAAATGGGAGTAACTTTTAAATAAATACACATAAAAGAGTAAGTTGTAGGGTATTTTATAACTTTTGAGTTCAACATCGTAAAACTTTACAGCTCTTTTTTTTTTTATATTGAAGTCGTAAAAAATTTCAAGACTTCTTAATTTTTTTTAATATGATTTTGAAGTCATAAATAATTTTATTTAAATTAATATTTTTATATATTATTTTATTTAATATTTTTATATTTTTGTATATTATTTTTTTTATATTTTTTATGTGTTTTTATTTAATATATTATTTTTTTATTTTTTTATTTTATTTAATATTTTCTATAATTTTTCTCATGTTAAATTTTCCCCCCTAATTTTAGTACATTCCAACAGGTTCTACTTTAAAGTCGTACATATAATCACAATTTCATTAATTTCATTTTATTAGTGCTTCATTTATAGAAAATATATTAAATAAAATAACATAGAAATATAGAAAATATTAAATAAAAACATTAAATATTAAATAAAACAATATAGAAAATATTAAATAAAATTACAACTAAAAATATTAATTTAAATAAAAATATACAACTTTGTATATTGTTTTTAATTTTATTTAATATTTTCTATATTTTTGTATATTGTTTTGTTTAATATTTTTATATTTTTGTATATTGTTTTGTTTAATATTTTTATATTTTTGTATTTTTATTTAATATTTTTTATATTATTTTATATAATATATTTTCTATAAATGAAACAATAATAAAATGAAGTTGTGTCTATATGTACAATTTTAAAGTTGAACTCGTTGGAATGTGCTATAATTAGAAGAAAAAAAATTCCTTAACATGAGAGAAAAAATATAAAAAATATTAAATAAAATAAGACTAAAACTAAAAAAATTAATTTAAATAAAATTATTTACGACTTCAAAATCTTTTAAAAAAATTAAATAGTAAATTTTTAGTAGAAAAGACAAAAAAAAAATAAAAAAACAAAAGTCATAAAATGATTTACGACTTTGAACTCAAAAATCATAAAATGTTCTTGCGACTTATTTTTTTCTCAATATTTATTTAAAATTTATCCTCATTTAGAACAAAAAATTACCTCTTAAAGGTCGTTTCCCGGTATTAGTAGAACATTGCTTCTTGCCCTTCTCTATTCAATCTTCTTGGGCTGACTTGGAAGGATGTGTTTCTAAAACATTTGAACAAATCTTGTTTCTTTGGACTATATAATTTCTTCAAGAGTGCGTTGTGTTGACATGATGAGAATAATAGAGAAAAGATATTTGAATTAAAATAAAATATAAAAGACATAATTTTTTTTTCTATTTCTCTCCTTCTCCCTCAATATAACCAAACACACTCTAAGTGAGACCATCACCTTTGCATATCTCCCCTCAACCGTCATCGAGCTGGATTAGAGCCCCAGCATGAATAGAGACAAAAGAGAATCAAATAAAATAATAAGTCCAATTTGCAAGTTTATCCAAACTTATTCCTATAGCTATTTAGTTCTCAAAAAGCTGACTAAATAAAATAAAAGAGATTTTTCAATATTTTTTAATTAAATACGATAACATTATTGTGAATGAATTTCAAATCAGTAAAAAAAAAAAACTTTGTCGACGAAGTTATTTATTAATTATTCCATGAGTTTCATGCTTACATTTTAAAGCATTTTGTTTTGCTTCTGTTGGAAAAATATTTTTCTGCAACTTTTTTATGATAAAAGATATACATTTATATTTTCTGTAACTGCTGACTAGAGTATTTTTTTTCTTTTCCAATTCTCTGTTGTGATGTTAGTAGCATCAAAGAGTTACACATTAGATTAATGAAATCGTGGAGGAAAGGAAATCACGAAATTGAAAACGTGGGTGCTCGAAGAATCTTTCAAGATTTAGTTAGACTTAGAAAAATCATTTTAAAAAGAGAAACTACTGTACGTAATGAATAATGATTGATTGAAAAGCAAAGTAGGAGTGTAGGAGAATTCGAGAATAGTGGGGTCCCTGAAAAGCACCAATAGTTATAATCAAAGTAATTAAATCAGTTGGGGCGACGTGATGTGAGAAAAAGATAATTTAGAAAAATGGAGTGTGTTGGAGTAATTAAGTGTCGTAAACATCAGCAAAAGTCCTATCAATTCAAATAAACCAGATGGGTGTATGAGAAATGAAAAGAAGCATATCAAAGGAAATTAAAGTCCAAGTCACAGAAAATGGTGGGTGTAGGAGTGAGTGTATCCGCAGCAATGGTTGCAACTCTTTTCTTGGAAGTGGGATTGAACACTCTAATCAAAGCAGCAAACACCAATGGAATGAGTAATTTTGTTTTCATTGTCTACTCAAACTTCTTGGCTCTCTTCTTCCTTATACCCTCCACCTTCCTCTACCACAGGTGTGTACCCTTTTTATCTGGGTTAACTAAAAAAGGTTAGCTTCCTTTCACAAACTTTCTTGTCATTCCTTGACTCTTAAAAAATCACAGGAAAAGAGCTCCTCCCCCAATTCCAAGCTCAATTCTCTGGAGAATTTTTCTTCTTTGTTGCCTCAGGTATGAACAATGCTAGCTGCAGAGATTAGGAAATATTAAGTTACTCCAAGAGTGAGTTTAAAATATTATTCTTCATTCTTATTATTCATTTTTTTATAATCTATTAATTAAAATTAATTATTTTATTTCAACCATTAGATTTTTAAAAAATAAATAGTGATGATAAAAAAATGATTTTAAGAGAGTTACTCCAAATTTAACTTTAAAAGAATTAGTTCTTATTTTTATCATTTATTTTTCTTGAAATGCAATTATTAACATTAATTACTTATTATAATTATTAAATTTTAAGAAAAAAAATTGATTATGAAAAAGTTAGATGCATTTTTTTGAAGTGATTTTGGTATTATTCGTCCAAAGAGAATTGATTTTTTATTTTGATAATCTATATTGACTTTCATGTAAATTTCTATTGCAAGAATTATTATTTTTATGTGCAACTCCAATTTTATGTGCATCTAATTAAGTTTTATTTTTGGGTTTGATTATTTGGGTAACCTTGAGCTAGCTGTGCAGTACTGCAGTGCAGACGTTGACGTACACTGGGATCGCATATAGCTCTCCCACACTAAACTCCGCTATGTCGGACCTTGTCCCTGCTTTTACCTTCATATTTGCCATTATTTCCAGGTTTGTCCTCTTCCTCCTTTCAACCATGTTGATGTGACTGAATAAAAACAAATTTTCAATCACTTGATTTAATGGGCTCTGCACATTTTTTTATTTAACAAATGATGTTTTTATATTTATTTGTGAAAATATAAAATAAAATTAAAAAGTATTTATCAGACCAATTAACAAAGCAAAATTTAATCTTCAGTAAGCATATGCCATGGCAATACATGGCTACATGCACTTTTGGAGGATAAATGTCCGGGTGTTATCGCTAATAATCATGACTCCGGAGAAATATATATATATATATATATATATATATATATATATATATATATATATATACATATATATATACTTGTAAGTTGGAAGAGGTGATTGGTTTATAAGAAGTAATTTTTTTTATAAGAGCTTAATGTTGATATATCGTAAGTATTACAAATTTACGTTTTTAATTAATTGGAAATATAAGAGATACCACTTTTAAAGCAAAAGTTAAATTTTAAATCAATTATCTACGTATAGCTTTTTATATTTTCAACGAATTAGAAATTGTCTCAAATAGTATTTTTAAAATAATTATTATAAAAATTAATAATCTTATGATAATTTTTTATATATAGCAAGCGATTGGATCAACTAATGATGAGTTGAGTTTATTTACATAAAATCTAATGTTCGAGAGTAAGTCAGACTTTTTAATACAAATCATCAGTAAAATAAATAATCTAGATTTGCACCAATATCATGGATTAAAAAAATACACAATGTGAAAAATATTTATAATATTAGTGTATACTAATTAAATTCTTGAAATAATTATTATATAAGTTAACAATTTTTAATTATATGACATTTCATTACACTCTGTGTGGAACAATTAATTTCTTATTATAACTAAATTACCCTACTCCATCTTCTTTGATCCTTGTGCAATAATACGAAAATTAAAATAAAATAAATATAGTGGAGTGAATATTATAATGTGCTCTTTCAGGATGGAAAATCTGAATCTGAAACTGCGTAGCAGCCATGCAAAAATTATTGGCACAGTGATCTCGATTGCAGGGGCATTGATAATCACTTTATACAAAGGAATGCCATTGACTGGCAGTTCTATGAGAAACTTAGTATTGGGTGGAAGTGAAGCTTACCTCTCAGTGCAATTAGATTGGATAATTGGTGGTTTTCTTCTTGCAACATCTAGCTTGTGCCTTTCAGTTTTGTTTATTGTTCAGGTAAAACTAACCATTCTAAATTCAACATGCACCCAGCAAGCAGTCTTTGCAGTTTAATGTTTAGTTTTTATCTTACTTTGAAAAATGATAATTTTTTAATCAATGGAAGAGTTTTTTTTTTTTTAAATGATTATTTTCCCCAAAATTAACATTTCCCAAACATGTAAAAATCTTTTATGTGCTTTTCCAGACTTGGATTATCAAGGACTATCCTGAAGAGTTAGTGGTAACAACCATTTGTTGCAGCCCGGTGGTAATCCTATCTACCATAGTAGCTCTCTTTGCAGAGGCCAATCCAAGAGCTTGGATACTCAAATCTAATAAAGAGTTGATAGCTGTATTTTATTCAGTTAAGCATAAACTTTAGTATGACTTGGGAGAACCTGGTTTTACACTCGTACATATCAATTATTTCATCAATCCATATTATTTTTTTGTGTCTCTCTTTTACATCAAATTACATTATTACATATCTCACTTTCTCTTTCTCCCTTTTTCTCTCCAGGTGTCATCGAAATATTAAGTATCCATGAATTATTTTACTTATTTTTGTGGTAATATATTTGTAGGCAATATTTGTTGTATCAATGCGGAGTGTTGTATACACATGGGCAATGCGAAAGAAGGGACCCGTTTATGTAGCTATGTTTAGCCCTTTGGGAATGGTCATTGCAATTGGAATGGGGGTAATATTTCTGGGAGAGAGTCTGTATCTTGGAAGGTAAATACATCTACTTAAGAACAGAACATTTGTGGAAAAAACATTAATTGCTGTTAAACATTGTGTTTAATTTTGGGTGCAGTATGATTGGAGCTGCTACAATAGGTATTGGATTTTATGCTGTGATGTGGGCTCAGGCTCAAGATGAAAAACTGGTAAATGAGAAGAATGAAAACCATGATTTTGTCACATCTTCTTCAGCTCCTCTTTTGTCTACCTAAAACAAGGATTGCCAATGCCAGTTAACCAGTTGTAATTGTAAACCATTTTGTAACAAACTTAATTGTATGCAGCTCTCTTAGATAGGATTATATATAATCTCAAAATATGTACTTTGATTATTACAGTGAATACAGAATACTGAAGAGCCAATGCTCCTTTTTTTCTCTTTCTATTCTTTGAAACCCAACTGGGAACAACGGGATCATCTTGTTTCTTGAATTTTAGAGTCAGTGTCTGCGAAATCTCATCACTCGAATGATAGGCTGCGAAACCTCTTCTCAACTTTGGCTTAAACTCGAACTGTTCTTTGCTTCACGAACTCGAGCAAAAACAAAATCAGCAAAAAAGATACAATTCAAGAACAAAATGAAAACAGGTTCGATCAATGATTATACTGAGTATATGTCAAGTGTGAAGAAAATTGTTGATATGTTAGCTGCGGTTGGGCCACCTATTAAGCATGTTTGATTTGGAGTTGTAAAATTACATTTAAAATAAAAGTAATTTTTCTCAACGGATCAGAATTCTTATTTTTATGTTCATTTTGATTTTATTCGTTGGATTTACATTTGAGATAAAAGTAAGATATTATAATATTTGTTTCTTTATTTGTGTTTGGGAAAATTATTCAAACTCCCTTATACTTGTATAGATAGTAATTTTAATTCTTATTTCTGTGACACATGGCATGCTAGACTTGATCATGTTTTTTTCCGGAATATTAATATATCTCTTGTACTAAGCAAGTGTAATATCTTTGCAAAGATAAATAAAGAGCATGTTTATGAATACTGTGGTATTTGCAAATCACACAAGATAGCATTTGACAAGTCAGTCACACAAATTTAACCTTTTTTTTTAATATTTTATGAAGATTTAAATGTAAAAGAAACTATGTTATAAGACATTTATATTAGGCCTTTTTAAAAAATATGTAAAAAAATGAATTTTAAAAAAATTACATACTAAATTATTTTATGACTATTATGTTATTATTTATAATTTTAATTTTATATTAAATGTTTATAATATTATTAATAATTAAATATAAGAAATAAAGGAATATTGATATCAACATAGCGACTGAATAATTTTCAGTCGCTAATATGGTACGAACTCCAAAGCCTTCTAGCGACGGCAACCCAGTTCGGTCACTACTTCAAATGTGTTGTTACCAAGCGACGGAAGCCAAATCCGTCGGTAATTCTAATCAATACCGAATATCAATTTAAATAACTCTTCGGTTGTAAAATCAGTCGCTACAGTTCCAAATATCAATTTTCGATGTTTATACCTCGTTGCAACTGAATTAGAGCCGAAATGTGTTGCCCCTGAAATCTTTTGTCGCAAAAGTGGTCTTTGTTTTGTTCAAATAACAAATATTGTCATCAGAAACATTTAACACTGTAAATATCAAATAATTGACCATTTTTATAAGGAATTCTTAATGATAGTAAAAACTTTTCACCTTGTCGATTGTAGAAAACACCTTATTGTAGGGTCATTGAATTTTCAATGTCCTTGTGTCATTACACTACTGAACAATCACAAAGAAAATAGAAGGAAAATGCAAAATCTTGAATGTGATTATATGAAGAGAAACAAAGAAAACACATAATGATTAAATAAAAATGGTTATAACTTTTCTTCTTATTGTTTCTCTAAGAGTCTATGTAGAGATGGTTGTTGATAAAATATGGTTGAGAATTCAGGAGATAATGAGAATGAATAGAGTATTTGAAGAAAAGCTTTATGATATCTTCAACAGTACATTACAGTTAATTTTTAATTAATTTTATTAGGTGAAAAACTTGTTTAATAGTTGGATAAACAAGTTTATTTTAATAATATTTTTTTAAAATGTTAACTTCTAACTTTTAGTTTTTTTTTATCTTTTTTATCCTTAACATATTTATCAAATTTTCTGATTATTATTTTTAAATAAATCATAATTTTATTATTTTTACGTCATTTTACTTTTTTTAGCTATTTCGGTCGTTAGTTTTACTAAATACTTATAATTTAATAAATTAATTATCTAACTTTCAGTTATCAACTATCATTTTAACTTCTAGCTTTCAATTAATTTTTCAACTAGTTTGTCAAATATAACCTTAAAAAATAACAGAGGAGACGAAGGAAAAGATCAAGAATGGGAAAGGTGGGAAAGAAAAATTTATATATGAATAAGCAAGTTTTGTTTCATATATTGGATTTTTATTTATAAGCTAAAATATGTCTGTAATCTTATAAATACTCAAATTTTGTATTTTTTTTTTATAAAAAAACTATTTTTTCATGATAAAATAAGAAATTTATTTTTAATTTTGACATTTTTTTAGTCCCTAATAAATTAATAAAATTTATGTTTATTCCATGATAAAAAAAATTCATGTGTTATTACTTCATTTGAAAAAAAAACTAATAACAAATAAAAAAAATTTAACAAGAAACAAACACAAAATTCATTAATTTATTAAAAACTAAAAAATATCAAGAAAAAAATAAAATTATTAATTTATTAGAAACTCAATAAAAAAGTAAAATAAAAAATAAACATAAAATTTGAATATTTACAATCAAAAATATATTTTATTCTTATTAATTTTTTTAAAAAAAATAGTGAGTTATCTTTCTTTAAGTATCTGTGGGCAAATCTAACATACTTATACAAGATTTGCTCTGGATTTTCTTATTGACGGAAATAGCCCATTTGGACTCAATAATTAGTTGACAAGTTACGGCAAATGAGAGTTCGTTACTGGTTAGTTTAGTTTCTGTGTCACCCAAATATCAATACTTGACATATTTGTCTAACTTTAATGGCCGAAAACAAATAAAATCTGTTTTATTAGTTATCTGAAATATTTAGATAATTTTTTTAGGAATTAAAAAATTATGTAATTTTATTAATTATTTTAATTATTTATTACATTAATAAAAATAATATGATATTTTTATTACATAGTAAGAAAAATTTAACTTAAAAAAATAAGATTCACACGTCTCATAAAAAGAATTGTGAGAAATTTGTTAAAAGAATTCACAAAAATATTATTTCTCATGAATCTTATTTTTTTAGAATGAATATCAAACATAAGAATTAAGATTTCCAATTAAAATTTGCAATAAACTCAAAACTTCTGACGTGTCAAACAACTCCTGATGTTAGCCTCGCATAAAATATTTTATTTCCCGTATGTGTAATTTTTCCACGCATTTATTGCAGGGTTGCTTCTTGAATTAAAACATATGTTCTTTAACATTTAATAAGCTATTAATTAAAATAGTCAAATAAACTTTATCATAAAAATAATTTTATTTCCTCTCAAAAAATTATTTATTAATTTTAAATACCTATGGAGAATACTATATAAATTATTATGTCAAGAATATGGTTTGATTTCCATTTTTTTGAATATATTTTTAGAAGTAATATAAAAATCTTAATTTCTATTTCATTTCTTTCTTTGTTTTTAATAATTTCTTATGCGCAAATGATGCTTAATGTATGAGTTGTGCGTTGAGTCATTGTATGATTATCATAATAGACTTTTATTTACCTACGAGAACAAACAAAACGGTTGAGTATAGTAGGGTCTAGCTCCTCCAATGGGTGCTTTTAATCATATCAAACCCCGCTAATCACATACATATGTGTTAACTCGAAGATAAAACATTAGAATTTCTGGATTCCATTTTTTTACTGTCGTCAATTAAATTACCTTCTTTCGAAAAAGAAATTTAAATTACCTTCGGCACCTGGTGTAACATTAGAAATGTGATTTGTGGATAGATTGGATGAATGGTAAATAAATACTCAATCGGTTTGCTACCCCTAATCCGAAGCAGCAACTAATGTAGCCAAGTAATTAGCACAGTAATTACCTTCACCAAAGTGTGCGTAATAATATTTCATCCGTTTCAAAATATATAACGTTTAAGGTTTTTCATAATAAGTATTAAAAAATATAAAGAAAAATATTAGATAATTTCATAATATATCATTTTTTGTTCGCATGTAATGTTTTATTGTTAATGATGTAAGTGGTCGATGTTGTTGTGTTAGCATTTCCAACAAGACGCTTATTTGTATTATAATTGGGTATAGTTCTCCCACTCTGACGTCAACCATGGAGGACCTTGTTTCATAATTGCCATTGTTTCCAGGTTAAAGCAATTTTAATTTTCTTCATGCCTTTGCATTAGCAAAACTAACTGGTTATCCAACTTGACATTTTGAGTTTCTATGATAAAAATAAAGGGTGAGCTTCCAATTCTTTTCTGTTAAAGCAATTTTAACTTTTTTGTATGCCTTTCATCGTTGCATTAATATCCAATTCTAGCAAAAATAGTGAGAAAAAAAATTAAAAAATTACTACAATAAAAATACTATACCAAAAAAATACAAATGTAATATACTTTACGGTCTTAAAATCATTTTGGTCTTTATATATAGTTTTATGATTGTAGAATTTGTTCCTTTGAAAAATTATTAACGTGACATATTAGTGATAATATAGTACTCATATTCTAGCTAACATGGCGAGTGACAAGACAAATGATTTGTTGGAAAAAATATTTGTTTGAAAGATAGTAATCCCTTAATGACTTGTTTGGTATAGAACATGAAAATAATTTTGAGAAGATAAAAATAAGTTAATGTGTTTAGTAGGCAAGAGTTAGAGAAGAAATATTTTAAAATTGATGGGTTACATTATATTATTTTTCACATTTTTTACTCATCTTTTTAGCTCTTTTCTCGTGATCTTGTCTATTTCTCATCTAACACTTTCATTTTTTACTTTATTTTTCACCTATTTTTACTCTTTTTTTATTTCCATTTACTCTATTTCTTTTTTCTCTATCAAAAAGGTTATAATGAATTTCAATACCTCAGTAAATATATTACTCTTTAACTCCGTTGAAGGATACCCTGAATTAAAAAGCTGGATTTAAGACTACGAAGTTACCAGACAAAATCCATTGGGACTGTGGTCTCAATTGCAGGAACATTAATTGTGTCCTTATACAAGGGGTTGCCTATGACAAGTGGTGTGATGCCAAATAATGTATTTTTCTCATCTCAACAATCAGAATGGCTACTAGGTGGATTTCTCCTTGCAGCTGGTTGCTTTTGTATTTCAGTCTCTCTTGTTATGCAGGTTAGATTGCACTAAACATTTAAGGGTACCTTTGCGCATTAATAAAAAATTGGTAAAAAAAACTTTCAAGAGTATGTATGCACGTTACTAAACATAGAATGCTGAGATTTTTTTTTTATATACAAATAGTGAATTAAAAATTAAAAAGTATAAATAATCATTTGTTAAAAAATTCGATTTAATTATTCTATTTGATGAAAATCAATTTGTAACAATATCATATATTCACCGTGAAAAAGAAAATACAATATCATAGATTCTTCTCATTAGTTAGCATATGCTTATAATATTTATACTAATATATATATATATATATATATATATATATATATATATATATATTTTATTTTATTTTTATCAAAGTAAGATTATATATACCAATTCCTAATAACTATGTTTTATACATGATGACACTTTGTCCTCACATAACAAAATATACATTATGCAGACATGGACTATCAAAGACTACCCTGAAGAGCTAATGCTAACAACCATTAGTTGTAGTTTCTCTGTTATCCTATCTTTCATGGTAGCTTTAATTTGTTGCAGAGGAAGATCCTAAGGCATGGGTACTTAAACCTGATATGGAGTTGGTGTGCATAATCTATACTGTAAGTATGGACACTAGAATAAAGAAGAAAAAAAAATACTATTTCATGCAAACTAATAATTTTGTACATTTGGGACATATGAGTATATGCCCTTATTTTACAGTTGTAGTTAATTATATGATTTTTGCATTGTAGGCAATTTTTGCGATGTCTACGCGAAGTGTTGTGTATGCATGGGCGTGTCGAAAGAAGGGGCCTATATATGTTGCTATGTTCTATCCATTAGGAATTTCGTTGCACTAGCCATGGGAATTGTATTTTAATTTTGGGAGAAACTCTGTATCTTGGAAGGTACACACATATAGCTAGAAGGCAAATAATAGAAGGAATTTTTTTTATTGAAATACGTAATATTGTGTTGTTTATAATTTTTTTATATTTAATTATGATTTTCACATAAAAAAAATTTCCTTTTAATTTTTTAATTGGTATTCTTGGAAAGCCTAATATATAATTGTGAGGAAAATAATGTTAGTGCGCCAAAGTAGTAAATACTATTGTATTTTTTGTAATTAATAAGTTGTTGGATTTTGATTTGTTGTGCAGTTTGATTGGAGCTGCTATAATATCTATTGGGGTTTATGCTCTAAATATGAGGTCAGGCTCAAGAGGAAAAGATGGCTTGCGAAAAATATGGAACTTGTAGCATTATCTCACTAACACCTTCTAAAGCCACTTTGTTGCTGAACAGACGCAAAGACACTTGTTTTTTGGTATGATAGCATGAAAAGGTTGAGGATATACTTTTATCCCATATATGATGCATGGAGACGTGCATTAATTATGAGACAACTGTATGAGTTCCTGTATGTAAATGTTGTCCTTCTATTACAAGACAACTTAGTACCGACCAATCACAATTCAAGTGGCAAGTTGTTAGCTACTCCCAATGAATTTTTTTTTAATCATAAAATTGATATGAAATTGTTTTCGTTAAAAATAATAATAATAAATATTGAGTGCTTGCAAAATAAATATTTTTTTCTTATGTAATGATAGAATAGTATTTCCGATAATATTACCTGTGTTATTGTCACTACAAGAGTTATTTATACTTGCAAATATCACTTGTATATACGTAGCGTGCTAATAAATTTACATAAATTAGATTGTTTGTAAATCTAATTAGATTGTTTTTTTTGTTTTTAATCATTTCTTATAAGCAGAATATCCTAATTGTATGGGCTATGGGTCAAGTTATTGTATAATTACTATGGTACACTTTTCTTTACCTATGATCAGGTAAAACAAAACGGTTGAGTATAGTTGCTGTGGCTCCGATCCACCAATGGGTGCTTTTAATAATCTCAAATATCACTAATCACATAGGTCGGTTAACTCAAGATAAAGCATTAGATAGTATGGATACCATTTTTTACTTTCATCAAATTACCGCCTGCACTGATCGATGTAACGGCTGAACTCTTCTTTCTGTCAAGGTTGAGTAAAATTATTAAATATGATTGAGATGTGTGTATTTTTAATTTGAATGACATAATTAAATTATTAAATATGATTGAGATGGCTAATGATGTGGATTAGATATTTTTATTATAATATGTGTTTTTTTTTTAAAATATGAAAGTTTCTTTATAAAAAAGGGGAAAATAGAAGAGATACAATTAGGCAAAACGCAACCAACGCGCCTAAAATTGCGATGTTATTAAACTTGAACCATGATAGCTTACTTCCTTGAAATATTTGGTCATTGAATCACTATTCCCTAAAGTAATATATATTTATAAATAATTAGAGATTGTTTTTACTTATCATAGTACTCCTACTCTACTCCAATAGGATTATTTTCAGTAAAAGACATCTATGGTCTGCACCTAAAAAATATAAATAATTTTATATTATTGATTATTCAAAATTTATTTCAAATACAATTTTAAAAATAATTATTATAAAAAAATTCAAAAAAATTATTATATATAATGAAAAATATAAAAAATATTATAATGTCAATATATTCTAATTAATGTTTTTATTATATATTTTCTAAAAGCTGGACTTTTTCAAAAGCTAATAGATGAATCTTGTTTTTTA
Source organism: Glycine max (assembly GCF_000004515.6). Classification (NCBI taxonomy): domain Eukaryota; kingdom Viridiplantae; phylum Streptophyta; class Magnoliopsida; order Fabales; family Fabaceae; genus Glycine; species Glycine max. The sequence continues at coordinate 2,956,481 of NC_016089.4, read as the reverse complement.
CTTCCTTTCAAAACATTTTAGTAAAAAAAAATATAAAACAAATCTACTTTTGCAAGAAAAGTTTCATATATATATATATATATATATATATATATATATATATATATATATATATATATATATATATATATATATATATATTATTTGACTAACTACTATAAGCTTATTTGGACAAATTAAAAGTGTATCTATCTCCATCCAAAAACCTCTCTACCTTAATTTCATCTTTAAAAAAGTTTATTTTATTTTCCATATTACACTATTTATTTTAGGTATTATACCTACTTTATTTTAATTTTTAATAAAATATTTTATTTTTAGAAAAAAGTTTGATAAAAATTCAAAATTTATGGAAAACCTAGAACTAAAATCACCTAAAAAGATTTTTTTCTTAAAATATAATTTATATATAAAATAACTGTTTTTAAGTCTTCTGTGTCATTTTACATTTTGAACTTATTTAACACCCAATTTCAATTACCAAACACTTGTAGTTAAATGAAGTAACTTATCCCTCTCAAAAAAAGAAGAAGTAGCTTATCAATCTCCAAGTTTCAACTATTAAATTTTCAAGTTTCAGTTATCATGTCAATTAATTTTGTTCTTAAGAGTTTTTTTTTTCCATTTTCTTAATTAATTCACATTTTTTTTTATATTTTCTTTCCTCCTTTATAAGACAAAAATATGTACACAAAATATGTTGAATGATTAAAATAATGTGGAAATCTAACGTGTAAAGTAAAATAAGCCAGTGCCGTAAAGATTAAAACAAGTTCTCAAAGCAAATGGTTGGACAGGTGCATAATATTCACATTCACGTCATCACACCTCTAAGCAAATTATAGAAATGTTTCCCTATATGAATAGTTGATTAGTTTCTCAAATATATCTGAAAGCAACTCATCGACACTCACACTCACACGTTCATAATCTATTAACGTCACACCTGTACTCAAACATTGAATCAATTAGTAGTACCGCACGCAAACCCACACACATTGTATTCAGTTTATTCACCAAAAGAAACAAAACAACAACACACGTTGAAGAGAGGAATTAAGACAGAGACAGAGTAGTAGTGAACGAAATGCAAGGCGCAGGGATAACCTTTGTAATGGTTGTGGCACAGGTCTTGAGTGTGGGTTTGAACACTCTCATCAAAGCATCAATGTCCAAAGGGATGAGCATTTTTGTTTATGTTGCGTATTCAAACCTTCTCGGATTCTGTTTTCTGCTCCTAGCCACCACAATTCGTCACAGGTTTGTTTGTTTGTTGCTTCACATCCAAACCAAACCAAACCACTCTTAGGAACATGTTTGTTTGCAAACATAACATGTCTCTTCGATTCATTTCACAGAAACAGAGCTCCCACACCGATCAATAATTCCATACTCTTCAGAATTTTTGTTCTTGGCTTGCTCAGGTATGCTAATTAATAACGGCAAAATAATTTTTTTTTGTTTAATGTTAATTTAATCGTTAATGATGTAAGGGATTTTCTTGTGATAGCGTCACCATACAGACGCTTATTTATACTGGACTTGGGTATAGTTCTCCCACTCTGACGTCAACCATGGAGGATATTGTTCCAGCTTATACTTTCATAATTGCCATTATTTGCAGGTGTGCTTCCAATTCTTTTCTGTTAACGCAATTTTAACTTTCTAGATGCTCTTCATTGTTGCATTAATATCATTTTTTTTAATAAAAAAAGGATTGATTTTATATTTAACTTGATCTTTTAAGTTTCATTAATAAAATAGAAAGCTCAATATAGTATAGTATTTTTTTAAGAGTTTTCTCTCAGTCTTTATTCACGCGTGGTCCGTCCTAACATCATAATTGACAGAAAATTTTGTCTAGTCAGAAGTTTGATATGGCACAAGAAAAAAAAAATATGTTAAAAGATATCAATCTTTTAAATGAATTTTAATTTTTTGAAAAATTAATCCTTGGCTAGCGAAGAAATATTCCGAGTTCAACCAAAATTCACGCGTGAATTGCAGTGTATTAACAACTTTAGAACTCTTAAAATTAACAGAGTTACTTGAAAAATGATGGTAAAGACTGAAACATAAAAAAATTGTTCGCATAAGGACTAAAATGTAGAGATTCTAGGAAGAGACTAAAATGCAAAGTTTGAGCAATGACCAAATGAATAATAAATCATTATAAACCCATCAGCTTAGCATGCCAACAGTGCACATGAATTGACCTCATCACATGGCAATGATAGCAAAAAAAAAATTACGGTGTTACATTGGAATTGACGGCATAGACTAAAACGTAGAGTTTTTATGTGAAGGAACTAAACTAAAAAGTGTGCACAAGTGTACCTAAGTAGGCACCAAATGATTAATTGAATTAATATAAAATAACAATGTGAATTATTTGATATTTTTTTAATATTTTAACTTAAAAGATGACTTCAAACAAGATGTCAAGGATAGAGAAGAAAGAGGGGAGCTAACAAAGTGAAGAGAGAAATCAATTTACTTCCTTTTTTTTAAGAAAAAAGTTTTTTTTCTTCTCATTTTTTAAATAGAAGGGAGAGGATATAATTTTATTTCTCAAGGAAATTCGTAAACTGAATGATCAAAACATGGAGGAAACGATACATAATTAAAGTTAAAGATCTGTTTACCTTTAAAAGTGTTAGACCAATCACAAGTTTTGTACGCTTATATGAACTAATTAAAAATGTAGTGTGAACCCTTTGCATTGATATGTGCTTTTAGGATGGAAAGGTTGGATCTAAAACTACAAAGCTGCCAAGCAAAATCCATTGGAACTGTGGTCTCAATTGCTGGAGCATTAATTATGACCTTATACAAGGGGTTGCCTATGACAATTGATGTGATGCCAAACAATGCTTTTCTATCATCTCAACAGTCCAAATGGCTACTAGGAGGATTTCTCCTTGCAGTTGGTTGCTTCTGTGGTTCAGTCTCGCTAGTTATTCAGGTAAATAAATTTTATTAAACATTTAAAGTATATGTGTGTTCACATTGGAAAAAAAAAAAAAAGAAATCATGAACCATACTTGTTAAATAGTAAATTTCTCTATTAACATAATTATTTTATCTAATAGAATTGAAATTATATTATTAATATAAATATATATTATGAGTTTATACTAATTGCATAATGTACCATATTAATAAACTATTCTATATATTACTGTAGAAAATTAATATTTGTAATATTATGTCATATTATTAGTTTATCCCAACTATTTTCTACGAAGATATAAATCATCATTAAAAAATTGTGATTTATCTCATTTTGATGAAAATCAATTTGACATAAGTATCATTCTTAATAATATCAGTTAGCATAGACTTATAATATTTATATATTAATAATTTAATTTTTATTAGAAAAGGATTATATCAATTAATTGAATCATTTTCCTCTTAATAATTAAATGATATTTTCTTTCTGTAGTGTGGCACTTTGACCTAACATAACAAAAATTAGTCTTTTTATATGCATTATGCAGACATGGACTATCAAAGACTACCCTGAGGAGCTAATGCTGATAACCATTAGTTCCAGTTTTTCTGTTATCCTATCTTTCATTGTCGCTTTCATTGCAGAAGAAAATCCTAAGGCATGGATACTTAAACTTGATATGGAGTTGGTGTGCATATTTTATTCAGTAAGTATATAGTTTTGTACAATTGGAACTTGTAACCTTGTGAGTTGTGACCAATATTTCTGTACAATTGGAACTTGTGACCTTATTTTATGATTATAGTTTATTTTATGGCTTTTGTAGGGCATTGTTGTGATGTCTACACGAAATGTGGTGTATGTATGGGCGTGTCGAAAGAAGGGCCCTGTATATGTTGCCATGTTCAGTCCTTTAGGGATTGTCATTGCACTTGCCATGGGGATTGTATTTTTGGGAGATGCTCTATATCTTGGAAGGTACGTAAATGTGGTAATTAATTATGAGGAAAATAACATTAGTGAAAAGTACTAGTAATTTTTTTTTCTAATTAATAATTTGTTTGGATTTTGATTGTTGTGTAGCATCATAGGAGCTGCTATAATAGCTATTGGGTTTTACGCTGTAATATGGGGTCAGGCTCAACAAGAAACAATGGCTTACGAAAAATATGGGACCAGTAGTAGCATTATCTCATCATCGCCTTCTTCTGAAGCCCCTCTATTGCCGAACAAAATCAAAGATACAAGTTCTTTTGTATGATAGCATGAAAAGTTTGAGGATACTTTATCCCATGATGGATGCATTACGGGACAACCGTGTGAATTTCTGTCGAAAACATTGTCTTTAGTATTGGAGAATTGAAACTGGCAGGTGGCAAGTTGTTAGCTAGGTTACTAATTAACAAATATGTTTCCTTACCCTTGTCCTTTCTATTTCCTGAAGAAAATATCTATGGCATATATCATTCTCCTTCTAATCTACCAATAAACTATTACTTGTCTTATTCTCACTATAAGAGTTATTTATACTTACAAATATAAGTTGTATATAGTTAAATGTTTTAAATTTGAGCATTAAAAAATGTGTTAAATTTACATTCATTAGATTTTTTATAAACTTAAAATATTGTTTCTTCTATACATTCTCACAATTTTGGTGTCACAATTGGAGATATGCGGCGACGGCCGTGACGGTGTCAAGACGAGAGATCTATGGGATGGAAGGGGTGCAACGGTGAGGGTGGAGGGGTGATGGATGTTGCTCAAGGGAAGGAGAGGCGGAGGGAAAGGGATTATGGTTGGTTATAGATTTTTAAAATTAAAAAAAAAGATTAAATTGTAATTTTGGTATCCTATAGTTTTAAATATGTGACTTTAGTTTTTTTATTTTTAAATTAAGATATTTAGTTCTTTTATTTTTAAAAAATTATATATTAAATATTTTTTAATTTAAAATTTTTTATCATTCGAAAAAAAATTAATAACTCTTGAATAATAATACATAAAAAATAATATTAATATAATTAACTAAATAAAATAAGTATTTTAGTGATTTATTATTTTATTTTTGAATAAATGATTATGAGTTCAATTCTTATTAAGACACTTTTTATTTTTTACTTCATTTAATCTTTTATCACATAAGCGTCAAGGATTAAAGTTGCGTATTTTTTAAAATAGGAGGACTATATGTCTTGATTTAAAAATAAGGGATCAAAATTATAGATTTAAAATTATAGAGGACTAAAATTACAATTTAATAAAAAAAAAATCTTAATGACATGACAAATGAGAGAACAACAACTTAGTTAAACCAAGATGATGTGACACTAATAACATCACACTTCATCAATCATATCATCAATTAAAGGATAAACAGTAACGACATGTATAAAAATTAAACATAAAAATATTATAGGTACTAGGAGAAGAAAAAAAAGTAGTAATATAAAAAAAAATATTTTATAGGTATGAAAAATACATAAGCCTTGAGTTATTTGCTATACTTTTCTTATAACAGGGCTTTTATAAGTACAAACCATCTTTTCAGGTGTTTCTCATCTCAAATTTCAAATGTGATGGTGGCAGAGTTAACAATTGAGTATGGTTTACCTAATGGTGTGTTAAATGTTATTTATGGTACAAATTAACGTAAGAATATTTTTTTTATCACATATGCTAGTTTTATTAGAAATGATATTGGGGGATTCAAATCCGTGACCTCTATTTCTCCTCTTTTTCCTTCACCCTCAAGCTCCTCCTTTCCAACCAATGTAAGAATTTAGTTTGATATTTTCTATTCCTGTTGATCAATAATTGTAATCATTGATAAATTGACATTTACGTTACTCGTAACACTGATTGGCATGTTGATAAGTGCATTGTGGCTAGAGATGCTAAAGTTACATCCAAATTTAAGAGATATAGCCATGGAGTCGACAACCACGCTTTAGTGAAGATAAATTTGTGCAGGCAGAGATAACTGTCAACAAAGTTACATAGTTTGGTTCATATACTTAGTGATCATGATTCATTGTGACGTGAATAGTTCCAATTTCCACGAGTTCCAATTGTTGTCCGCTACTGATTTGTAAACATGAAATACTTTATGGATTGGTATCCGTTTATGTTGAGATCATGGCCTAAACTAGTGTATAGCTGCTTTAGCATTTTCACATAAATGTAAAGTCATATATCAAAAGGACATGCAAACAAAGCATTATCAAGTCAAACAGTGACAGTGTGCTCAAGTGACAGGAGCATTGCACCAACATTCTTAAGCACAAACTAACATTTTGCTTCTCAAATAAAATTTTGCTTCCATGCTATTCATGGATTGCTAACTAACACTACTAAAAAAATGGTTTTTACAACGTAAGCTCAACAACAATTCTCCTAAAATCGTTGTCGTTTTCAAAGCGGTAGCATTTTTGTAAATATAAGGAATATTTTAATGACAATTTTTGCGAAAATGTCGTTGAAACCGCAAAACGACAACAATTTTTCCTAAAAATCATTATCGTTTTGGAGTATTTAAAGACGGTTTTAAAAAATCATCTTTGAATAAGGAAAATTTTGATTTTTAATAGTTTCTCGCCTTAGCCCTTTCTCACTCCACTCACTCCACTTCGATTGATCTCTTTGTGTCCCCTCTCACTCCATCTGTGTCACTATGCCTCTGTCAGTGTCTCCTGCAGTGTCGCTCTATCACTGTTGAAGTTGTCGTCGTTATTGTGAGGGTCATTGATAACTGCTAATTATGAGTATATTTTGGAGTCAAATTATATAAGAATTAGTAATTTTTTCTTCTAATTTTTCTTTTTTGAGCAAATAATTGTTAAATTAACATCATTTAAGTTTTTGTATAGAGAATATTAAAAGTGATGAATTTATGATGCTTAGTGAGTAAGATAAAGCCATAAAAAATAGGATAATTCAGGAAGGTATGAATAATTAAGGATAGCGAGCTAATTAAGGAAAACATGACTAATTAAGAAAAACAAACTAATTAAGAAAAACAGGTTAATTAAGGAAAGTAAGGACAGACTTAGTGTAAGAAGCCTGTTAATATGCACTTTTAAAAGAAGAAGAGAGAAGAAGAAAAAATCACACAAAAATTCCAAGAGAATAATACAATTTTTTATAGAAGACAAAGGTTAGAAGAAGGAGAAACAAACATTTGGAATCATTCCTTTCCTCCGTTCCCTTTCTTATATTTTCTCCCTTTACTAAATATTCCTCTCTTGCAATTGTAAAGCCTCTATGACAATGAGAGGCTAAATCCCCTTTGTTGGAAACTTGACAGCCAACTACTCTTGATGTAATTTCTCTTCTTATCTATATATGAATACTACATTTGCATTATCTTTTCATGTGCTTAATATTATTTCTTGTGGCTTGATCACCCATTTGCATGGTAAGATTTAGGAGTAGCGTTGGAAAATATTATTTTTTAATAGAACTGAAACATGATATCTAAATAAAGTCATCACTAGGGATAAGTTTATAATTGTTTAGCCTGTTATATATCTTTATTCTTAATGCAATTTACTATTTTAGCTATGCAAAGGAATTTGAGAGAGAAAATAAATAAATTAGGCTCTTTCATGCGGGGGACCAAAGTTAGAGTATACTAGTACTTGCAAGTATAAATTGAAATAATTATAAATAGAGAAAAATTAACATTACATCAAAAAGTAGCCCTGATAGGCTAAGTTCTCAATATTCTCATCTTCTGAATTTTTTTTTACAATAATTTTGGATTTTCTCATCTTTTCAGTCTTTAATTTTTTAATTTAAATTCTTGTTTAATTTATCCTCTTTTTGATTTAATTTTCTGCCAATTTAAATTATTGTTTTTCTCATAATCTTTTTAAGTCAATTTTCTTTAACTTCTTTTATTAATAAAATATTTATTTACCTAAATACAAATAAAGTTCCTGTGAGTTCAACAATCGGACTTTCGTTTTAACTTTACTACTTCAGACGAATTGGTGCACTTGTCAATCATCAACAATCATAAGGGCCCAAGGAAGAAGTCTTTTGGTAAAGGAGAGGGATTGGTCTCTGAAGGGGTTTGTGATTCCCATCTTCAAAGCCTTTCCCTTCTTGTTTTTTTCCTCCTTGTAGTTCTCTTTCTTTCTAGTGTTCTTAGCTAAGATATGAACGTCTTGAGAGAAAGAAAACAATGTTTTTTTGGTTTTTGCATTTTTCACAGGAAAGTTGGAAGGTGTAGACATAGAAGCAAGTTCTATTTCCTGTTTCTTATGTCTTATGTTTGTAAGTTAAAAGGACAAAACAATTAAAGTACCACTTAACTATTTGGGTTTCTATTTCTTGTTTCTCATGAGCAGGGGAGCCACGAAGATACTTGCTTACTACCGGTTGGAGTGCATTTGTGAACAAGAAGAAACTTGTATCTGGAGATGTTGTTCTATTTCTTAGATATGATTGTATGAAGACCTAAATTCTATGTGAAATATTTAGCTAGTAAACATAACACCGAGAGGACCAACATTTTGTACTTAATGGCAGGGCTGAGGATGGAGAATTGAGATTGGGAATTTGTAGGACTACTCAATTGAAAAGTTGTAGTACCTTTTCAGCTTTTTCTGGCCAACAATTGAATCCTACCAGTCTTATGGATGTAGTTAATGCTTTGTCTGCAAGATGTGCCTTTAGCACTCACTATAATCTGAGGTGTTTTCTATCTATTCTCTTCTACTTTCCTTATTAGTTAATGAAAGAGAAACTGCCAGTCTCTATCTATAATTCAAGGAGTGTTATTTGTGTAAGATAAGATGCAATACTCCTTATGCTATTCAAAAAGATGTTTATTTAGTTATACATGAAGTAAAAAAATCACTCTATCTGCATGTCCCCATTATTTTAGGCTAACCATTCTAGTTTGACTTGTTGGACATGAGATTTAGTTTGAAGAAAGCAAAACTAAAACAATTTCTTAGCTACTTCCCACAAGTTATTGAATGCTTCCCGTTGCTCAAAATGCTTTATAGTATGTTTTACTAAGAATAGGCACACACAAGTCAAGCTAATATCCTGTGACTATCTTTCATTTTTTTATTGTTTTACAAGAGGTTTACATGTGTTTAGGCCTAAATGCCAAATGCAATTATTAATCATCATCATATTTTCTTAGACAATAGCATAAAGATATTTGTCCCTAGGTGAATAATTTCCCCTTTCAACTTCTTAAATACATTATTATGTGAATATCCTAGCAACATATAATTACTTAAAAACTGCGTACCCCATTGCCCAGAGGCTCTTCGCTATGCGAAGGTATGGGGGAGGGATATTGTACGCAGCCTTACCCTTGCATATGCAAAGAGGCTGTTTCCGGATTCGAACCCATGACCAACAAGTCACCAAGGCACAACTTTACCGCTGCACCAGGGCTCGCCCTCAGCAACATATAATTACTTATTTTCTTAAATTTGAACTCATTATACCCAGACAGCTTTACACGCAACTCTGTAGAGCAATGACTATTGCTAATACTTGAGTGTACCAATAGTTGAGTTACTTTTTCAAACAAACAGATTCTTGATGACAATAAATGAAGAATTAGACTACATTGTTTTATTATGCTAGCATAACTTATGAATCCTGGAATGGTTTTCTTCAACTGATGGTTTTACATGTACGTACTATCCTGGTCTAAGTTTTCATGGTGTTTTTTGCAATACTTGTTTTTTTTTTTTGTTTTTTCTTCTTTCCTTCTTACAAAGTATGGTATCTGATCAATGTTCATCTGAGTTCATCATACTTATCCACAGATTCTTAAAGAGCCTTGATTATTCTTATGCAGCTGGAATGAGGTTTAGGATGTGCTTTGAAATTGAAGATACTGCACAACGAAGGCTTTTTTTTTTTTTACACAAACAAATATAATGTTATTAATAATCAGTAATTGACACTAACTAGAAAGCAATATTCTACCATATGGGCTGAAATGAGAAGTCGAGTCTCAATGAAAGGATATAGGTGGGCCCAAAAGTCTCAATGAAAACAATATTTTATTTCTTTTGTCTTAAATGTAATTGATTAAATCATTTTGTTAGAAGATATGATAATATATCTAATTTTATATAGTTATTATATCTATTAGATTTATCTTTAATCATATCTTTAGCTATTAGGTTTATCTTCAGTTTTATAGTTGTTATATCTATTAAATTTATCTTTAGTCATATTTTTAGCTTATATATCTTTAGCTTGTAATATTGTATATAAGCGAATGGTGCTTAATGAATTATTCAAGGAAACAATTTCTTTCATGGTATCAGATTGCTTAGGAAAAGATTTTTGAACCTTCATCAGCCTTCCACACACAGATCCTAGCGTCGTTCAGCCCCTTTCTTCTTCTTCTCCCCTTCTTCTCCACCACCTAACTCAAAATCTACCTTTCACCCTGCTCTTGCTATATCCAACATCAAGAATCATGTCCCAATCATTCTTGAGATGGAAAATGTCCAATACATGACATGGGCTGAACTTTTCAAAATTCACGCACGATCCCATAGGGTAATTGATCATATAATTCCTCCGCAGGATGGCAAGCAGAAGGCGCCACCAACGGAGGAAGAGACAGAACTCTAGTTGACACTAGACGCCACCATTCTACAATGGATTTATGCCACCATTTCTCAGTTTTATCAAGCACGTTCAATGCTTGTTCTCGAAGAATCCGACCTCAAGAAGGCGGCTCAGACCTCGTCCTCCGCCATGGTGGCTCGTGACTCGGATGAATCTCAAGAGATGTCTGATCATTCATCAGTACGCCACACAAATAATGATGGAAAACGGTATTCAAACTATGGCAATTCTAGAAAGAATCGCAACAACACTGGTGGTCGTGATAACTCAAACGCTGGCAAGGGAGGCTCTAGTGGCGGGGGTAAAGGTGGCGGTGGCAGCAATCACGGGGGTGAACAGCAGTAGCCCCAGAATAACCCCTGGCCTACAAGATAGCAATGGCCTTGGCCATGGATGCAGTGGGTTGTTCCTCCTTATCTGTACCCAGCTGCTCCATGGGCCAAGCCCAATTATCTGCAACCTCCGCACCAACAGCCCGGTATTCTTGGGTCCATACCTCAGCAAGCAGACACAGCCGCAGCTCCTACTCCAACAGACATCGAGGTTGTAATGCACACCCTCAGCAGGCATACACACCTTGCTCTACTCCATGTGTTTTTTGGGATATCCTTCGAATCATCGTGGTTATAAATGCTGACTTATCTTCTGGAAAAATAATTATAAGTCGTCATGTCATTTTCGATGAAACATAATTTCCATTTGCTAAATTACATACTCCTCATATTCAGACTTATGATTTCTTAGATGATGGCCCAAACCCATACGTGGTCCACCATTTAGTGTCTCAATCCACTACTCCTAATGCTCAAACTCCTGGTCTAGTTCCATTCGGACCCAACTCCTCTAATATTGCAATCGGCCCAACCATTGAGCCAAAGAAGAGTATTGTTAATTGTACGAATTATCTAGCGACTGCTTCCCCTCCTCCTAGTCCAGCCCCTTCTTCACGTCCCAGCCCACCTCCTCGACCTGTTACATGCAGCCAACATGGGATAGTTAAGCCAAAGAAGATCTTTAATCTTCACACCACTATTGCTAAATCCCCTCTGCCACGTAACCCCGTGTCGGCCCTTCGGGACCCGAATTGGAAAAAGGCTATGGATTATGAATTTGATGCTCTTATAAAAAATAAGATGTGGGAGTTGGTGCCCCGTCCACCTGATGTTAATGTAATTTGATCATTGTGGATTTTTTCTCATAAAGAAAAATCTAATGGTTCTTTTTTAGAGGCATAAAGCCCGTCTTGTAGGTGATGGCAAAACTCAACAGGTTGGCGTAGATTGTGGTGACACATTTAGTCCGGTGGTCAAACCAGCAACTATTCGCACAGTTCTGAGTCTGACTTTGTCTAAGGCATGACTCATTCATCAACTTGACATAAAAAATGTCTTCTTACATGGTGAACTTAATGAGACTGTCTACATGCATCAGCCTATGGGTTTTAGGGACCCACAAAAACCTAATCATGTTTGTCTGTTAAAGAAATCTCTATACGGGCTTAAACAGGCACCACAGGCTTGGTATAAGAGATTTGCTAATTTTGTTCATACACTCGGGTTCTCTCATAGCACTTCGGATCATTCTCTTTTCATCTATCGACAAGGTACTTCTATGGCTTATATTTTGTTATATGTGGATGACATCATTTTGACTGCTTCCTCTTATGAGCTTCGTAAGTCCATTATTACCCTTCTTAGCTCAGAATTTGCTATGAAGGACTTGGGACAGTTGAGCTATTTTTCGGGCATTGCTGTAACTCATCATGCTGGTGGTTTGTTTTTATCTCAAAAGAAATATGCCATGGAGATTATTGATCGTGCTGGCATGTCTTCTTGTAAGTCATCACCTACCCCTATTGATACTAAACCAAAGCTTAGTGCTACATCAAGCACTTCATTTGAGGATCTGACTCTCTACAGGAGCCTTGCTGGGGCTCTGCAATACCTTACTTTTACTAGACCTGACATTACATATGCAGTGCAACATGTGTGCTTATTCATGCATGACCCAAAGGATGAGCACATGCACGCTCTCAATCGCATATTGCACTACATTTAGGGTATTATAGACCATGGTCTTCATCTTTATCCATCATCTACATCCACTCTTATTTCTTATACGGATGCTGATTGGGGTGGATGCCCAGATACGAGACGGTCTACTTCTAGGTATTGTGTATTTCTTGGTGATAATTTGATCTCTTGGTCAGCTAAACGACAGGCTACTTTGTCTAGGTCTAGTGCAGAGGCTGAATATCGAAGGGTTGCCAATGTAGTTTCAGAGTCATGTTGGTTGCGAAATCTGCTTTTGGAGCTTCATTGTCCGATCCAGAAGGCTACATTGGTTTATTATGATAATGTAAAAATAAAAATCAAACTAGCACGTATTTGAATTACGGAAAAAAAAAATCTTTAGCATTCTATATCTATGTATTCCAAATAAATTAAAATAATTTACAATTTATACAAACACAAAATTAAATATTTGGGTTAAATATAACTTCTATAATAAGTTTAATGGTTATGCACAGAAAACATCGAATCACAAATCTATATCATTTAACTCATTAGGCTTCTCCGTTAAAAAAAAACAAAAACCTCATTAGGCTTCAATATGTGTAAGCACATATATAAGCAAAATGCTATCTAAAAACTATCTAAAGGAAAAACTATTCTAAAAGATCAATTAAAAGATTAACTATTTTAAATGGTAAACTAAGGAAACGTTATTAGTACAACAATCGTCTTATTTTCTATTTTATTTTTTTTCTTTTCACTTTCTTTTCTTTCACTTTATTATTTTAATATATCTTTGTTTGGTAAACAAAACAAAGTGTTAGGGATAACATCAGAAACAAAGTTTAAAATAAAATTAGGAGGTATCCTTAAAAATAGTGAGAACAAAAAGAAAGGCCCAATATATTCAGGTTTAACGGATTTAAAACTTTTTTTGACTGTCCGGATTTAAAACTTAAAATACGATTTTTTTCTGTCTGAAAAAGATATACGTCAACTTTAATTTCTAAAATATACTTTTTTAACTGAATTAGCTCTCTGGGTTTTAATATTGGACCAAAAATAGCACATGGAGTAAGTGAGCTGTCACTTGGACCAAAAATACGTAAGACCTTATGGACCAACACCACGATACTAGAACTGTCAAAATGAGTGAGTCCGGCTCATGTGGGTTGACCTGTAACCGATTGAGCTAAAAATGGATTAGTCCAACTCGACCTACTTTTGTGTAGGCTAATAAAATGTCAGTCCAGTCCACCACGGGTTGATAGGTTATGTGGATTGACCCACTTTTTGTCTTTTTTTTTGTAAAAAAAAAATTATTTCAAATAACTTAAAATAAAATCCAATATAAAAATCAAACTAAATTAAATTCAAACATTCAATATTAAAGTGATTAAAGTCTTCAAAATAACCATTTGATAATTGAAATTTAAATGTCATCAAAAATAAACTTCTAAAATATTGAAATTAAACATTAGAGTTGTAGACTATGAAATCCAGAACAATTTCTTCTTCTTTCTCAACATCACCGTTAATTTCATCTACAAAGACAAAAAAAAAAATATCATTAATAAGTCAAATAAATAAAACAATACACCAATAATAAACTAAAAATTATGAAAAAAGAAATGTAAATTACCAATATCTTCAAAACCATTTATCCAATTTTGGATTAATATATCTTTAGCTTATATATATTTAACTTGTAATCTTGTATATAAGCAAATGGTGCTTAATGAATTATTCAAGGAAACAATTTTTTTTCACATTTCTTGATAGTATTTTAAATAAATGTTAAATCTAGGATTCAATTGAATCAAAATAAAATATAGTTAAAATGGAGAATTTGATTAAAATTGTAAATTTTTTAAAATAAGATGAACATATATTTCTTTTTTAAAATAAGAGAACTAAAATAATAGATTTTTTAAAACACAAGAACAAAAAATTTCTATTTTAAAATGGAAACACTAAAATTACATATTGAACAAAATAGGAGGAAAAAAATTGTATTTAAGCCTAATAATTAAATATTTTATGCATAAAATAATTGTGTAAAAAAATTACATTATCATTAACTATAATTATCATGTATGGCAATTCAGAAAGAAAAAAAATCATGTATGGTAACTTTATGAATTTTTATAATATTTATCTTTAAAATTATACTATCTAATATTCTTTTGTTAGTTGAGGGTGTAAAAAAATTTATGACATGCGGTTGATACAAAATATGTATGTAATTCCTCTAAGTATTTAACTCAACTGCATATCAACATTTTAAATCCAAAACATCTAATTAAACTTAAATAATCTTAGTTTGGCGCCCGTTGATATATACACTTGTTTGATGGTAAGATGAAGCTTCAGACATACGGTATCTAATATTTGAAAGGAAAACACTAATCTTTTTTAACTCAAGTAAGATTAACTACATAAAAGATATTTGTGATCTCTCTCTCTCTCTCTCTCTCTCTCTATATATATATATATATATATATATATATTATAAGGTACTTGTTGTATGTGGACAAGAATATAGTAATACTATTATATAAGCCAAACGTGCTGAAAAAGAGTAAAACATACAAAACAATAATAGAAAAGAGAAAAAGGTAGAGAAGGTGGGAGTGGCAGACAGAAGAAGACTAGAAAGAAATGGCGAGATGGGTGAATGGTAGGGGAAATTTACTCCCATTTCTGGGTATGGTGTTGGTTATGCTAGCTCAAAGTGGAAGCATGGTGGTTATCAAAGTTGCCATGAGTGATGGGATTAACAAGTATGTCATGGTTGTCTACTCTTTGGCACTTTCCACCATCTTGCTTCTTCCCTTTGCTTTGTTTCTTCACAGGTTCTTTTGATCCTTCCTTTTATTTTATCTCTTACACTACATGGAAGGAAATGTATCTTCTTTGTTTGAAAGAACAAAGTTTAACCGAAAGTTTTTTGTATAATTCCCACCTCACTACTCCTTTTAATTAGCAGGTCAGAGCGTCCTCCACTCACATTCTCTGCACTTTGCTGTTTCTTTTTGCTTGCAATCTTTGGGTTAGTATTACTTTTCTCACTATTATGATGCTTTCATCTGCATTTGTTAGTTAATTTTTATTAACAAATGTTAATGGTTAATTTTATTAAAATATGAATGGAAAGAATTCAAACTCATAATTTTTATTTAATGTCTTTTTTCTTTTAACGATTGAACCAATCTTATTAGTTTCACCTACTAGTTAATTAATTATAATATTTTGTGGTTTCCTCATTTTTTTAATAAATTAGGATGTTTTTCTTGTCAATTATAATAATGTACTTTTTTTTTATCTGATCCTATTTCTAGCTTCTTTTTTTTAGTTTTTTTTGTTTGTTTGTTATATTCGTTCATGTGGTGCTTTTCCTGATAAATGTGGTATATCTGATTTAGTATTTTATGTACCATGTGCAGGAGTTCAGGACAGATAATGGCTTACGTTGGCATAGATCTAAGCTCGGCTACTCTTGCATCAGCCATGCTTAATCTCATTCCAGCTTTCACTTTTATACTTGCTCTCATATTTAGGTTTTTTTTTTTCTGAACCAATTGTGACTTTGTACAACTCAAATTGTAAACAATAGGACCTTCAGGATGCTTGTTTCTTGAAAATTTTGGAGTTTGGTGGTTAGTCTTTAACCAAACTAGTAGGGAATCTTTTTCTCGATAAAACCGACAGTTGATGTCATCATTAATTTCCTTTTATTTAGAAGGATTATGAGATATATTGTCTTATCTTCGATCACACATGGAAACCACCTCTAAAGATTTTAGATTTTAGTTATGGGTATCTTCTGGAAACCACTTCATCAAAGTTAATATTAGACAAAATATGTTTTTAATTTATGTATTTTCAGTATAAAAAATATTAGTTTTTGTATTTTAATTAATTCAGTCTATAAACTTTTAGAAAAAACAGTGGTTTTCATATCTTTTCACGGATAATTTCATCATAAGGAAGGATGGAAATTACAGTACTTTTGTAAAGTTCAGAGATCACATTAAATAAAGTTAAAGTTCAAGAACTAAAATCAAATTTTATAAAAAATATTTTATCCAAATAATATTCTTAAAACTTTAATTTGTAATTATTTAAATATATAGCATCATGTGATCCACATGACTTATCTCAATGTGAGATAAGACTTTCTTATTGTTATTTTAGATTGCTATTTGCTATTGTGATTTCATTACATAACTAGAGAAATTGTGGACAGTTGTTGGACTTGTGGCTGATATGACTATAATTATGATTAAAGAGATCGACCTCCAGAACAAAGAAATTGAATCCCAGTTAAACAATTTGAACAACCCTTTCTTCTTAATATCTGCCAAACTTCTCAATTCTAATCGCACTTAATTTATGATAAAGTTCTAATTGCAGTGTACGTTCTTAACTAATATTATCTCAATATATTTAATGGTTTAGGATGGAAGAAGTACATTGGAGACATTCTAGCAGCCAAGCTAAGGTCTTAGGAACATTAATATCAATTGGTGGAGCATTTGTTGTGATACTGTACAAAGGCCCACCGATCTTTAAGACACATTGGTCAAACTCTTCGAACAAACTTCAATTTTCGCAGCAAATAAACTGGATATTGGGAGGGATATTTTGTGTTGGAGATTCTATCGTTTGTTCCCTGTGGTACATATATCAGGTTTTGTTTATTACTTCCTAGTCTATTTTTTTTTTCATCAAAGAGTCTTTACTCTTTACCAAGAAAATGAATAAGTTAATTGAATTTTTTATCCCCACACTTAACGTCTTGTGCAATTTTAGGCCCTTTAATTTTAATAGTTGATATTTATTGCTTATAGTTTTATAACAAAAGAAAAATATATAAAATTGATAAAAATAATAATGATGTCTATGTACTAAAATAATTATTTTATACTACCAATGCATCAGAGATCACATGTATTTTTCAATTCACTGGATGAGAAATTAATCTCGTTCTTGATTTGTGATTGTCACTATTTTAAATAAATTTTATACACAATCTTACGTGAATATAAGGAAATTTTATACCACTACACTAGCCTTTTGGTTACAAATCTATGCATGTTAAAGATATATCATAAGTCTTTTATATTATTGTTAATTATTGAATGAAAATTCAGGATAAGTAACTTAGTCTGAGTAACTATTGATATAAAGACTATAAGTGTAATTGATCTAATTTCAGTTATTTCTTCCTTTTGCTGCTACACGTTTCAGGCTTCGGTTGCACACAAATTCCCTGCTGTAACAGTCATAGTCTTCTTCCAACTCTTATTTTCAACCATTCAGTGTGCAGTATTTGCCTTAATTGCTGTTCCAGATCCAACGGAATGGGAGCTCAAGTTCGATATCGGCTTGATTGGCATTCTATATCAGGTAACAGGTCATTTTCTCATCTGTCAATTTGAAAATGAGAGGGTTGAAAGATGAAAAGGAACCATTTGATAAATATTTCACTAAGACATGCATGGTTGAAAAATGCAATATTTAAATACATTTATATTTTCATTTACTATAATTATTTTGCACTTATCTTAAAAAATTTACACCGATTGAAAGACAAGATTTAATTAAAGATGGTCCAATCAAGATTTCTAATAAATATTAGTCATTAATAAAATACATAGATGTCAACCGCTTAAGTGATATGAAGACTCAAAATGAGAACTTCAAATTCAACGTCTTTCGATTCGAACCTGACATAACCGTCAAAAATAAAGTTGATAAATATTTCCCTTAAATGTCACCATAAAAAAAATACAAAACACAATAGATATGTTTTTTTAATGTAATTAATATAAAAAAAATAAAAAGTTTATCGTATATCATCATTTACAATTGAATAACAGACAACAGTGTAAAAATCTTTTATTTTCTCTTTTGTTTTTAACCCTGTTAAGTATTTACATAGCATCTCATTAAAGGGTAAATACTGTGGCAATTGACATGGTTTAGTTCGCTGTCTACACAATTTGGTGCTTGTGGTCCATCCTTAATACAGTAATCTCTTTAATGCCGATTGTGATTTGTGAATAGGCAATTGCTGCAACATTGATACGTTACATCCTTTGCACGTGGTGCGTCCTTAAAGCCGGACCTCTGTTTTGTTCTATGTTCAAGCCTGTGTCAATCATCTTCACCGTTTTCATGGCTGCAATTTTTCTCGGGGATGATTTAAGCCTTGGAAGGTAAAAAATTTTAACTAGAAAAACAACTTTACAACTTGTTGCTTCATGGAACAGAAAATGAAACATACACTTGTATGTCAAAATTATGCCAAGTCCCATCGATTTGTTTTTGCCAAAATAGTGAATTTTGTTTTCTATTATATTGACCAAAAACTTAATTTTCTAATGACTTTTTGCAGTTTGATTGGTGCGGTTATAATCGTGATAGGATTTTATGCTGTGTTGTGGGGAAAATCCATAGAAGAGAACAAGATTGTGAAAGGGGTTGAGAACTTGGAGTCATCGTGCCACAATGTTCCATTATTACAAAATAGAACGTAATAAGCAGGTAGGTTGAATGTTTGACATGGAGAAGAATGTGATATTGCAAGACACTTAAAAAGTTAGTTAAAAGTTATATATTATTTTTCATGTTTGATATTTATTTTTTAAAAAAAATAACATTATTCAGAAAGAATATTTCTTAAAAATATTTTTTAGTTAGGTTTCACACGAAAACTTCTTTAAAATAGAGTTGAGAATCTAATTTTCCCAACTTATTATTTTTCTTACTACAATAAAAGATCACATTTCTCTTATTTAATGTGATAAATAATTAAAATAATTAATAAAAAAATAAAATTACCAGTAAAAAATATCACGTAACTTATTTATTCACAAAAAAATTATAAAATATTTCCTAAAATATTTATAACTAATCAAATAAATTTTATTTATACCTAAAAATGATGATGAATTCCTTCTCCTTATCAAACGTTCCCCAAGGAGTTAAGGTTTTGTAAAACCATGCCCAAGGAAATTCCAAAACATATAAGGCTAATTGAATATTTATAATTGGATAAAATTATTTAAGGTTTAAACTTGTATACTAATCTTCTATGTGAACATTTGTTGGTAGCCCCAACATACTACTAGCGTCCTGCCAAGTAGTTTGGGGAACCTCCCCACTTTACCACTTTTCTTAGAGAGAAAAAAAATTCCTTAAGAAAAAGTATTCAAACAAATTAGCAACTCTAATAAATAAAGTTAGAAACCAAATTAAATTAATACTCAAAATAGGAATTCCAAATGAAATTAAACAAGACCTAAGTCTAACGACTTTCTAGTTTATTTGAATTATCCCACACTCTGTGTTTTTGAATTCTTCTTTCTTAAATGAAAATCCAAAAATAATTTTTTAGTGTTTTTTTTAATTGTAATAATTGTTTTCTCTCAAACAATTTCAATCTAAATTATTCTTGTGGCATTGTTAACATTTCTATTTTTCAATTGTAAAAAATACTCTTCGATAAAATATTAAAAATTAGTCTTTTAATAAACTATTTTTACTAAATGTTAAAATATAGTATTTTGACTAATTGTATGATGATAGAAGAAATAAAAATTTGAAAAGCATCAAGACAATAAAAGATATCAATGACGAAGATTGAAGATATAAGTCATCAAATGTGAAGATCGAATATAAAAATCATCGATGGTGAAGATCACAATTAAAAGTTATCAGAAGTTGTTTGAAAAATTAATGGGTAGTTTGAAATTATTGTCTATAAACACTAATTTGTATCATTGTAATAAAGGTTGGAACATGTAACACTCCTATATCCTCTTAAGTTCATATGACGTTTGCGGATTGACAGGTTAGGACACCCTTATATCCTCTCAAATTTAGGCAACACTCACAAGTTCACACGACATTTACAAATTGGCACATCAGGATAATATTTTCAACTACCATTTCAATTCGAGCATTTTATCATTTTCATCAAGTAACTTTATTTGCTTTCATTTACCTTTATTGCACATCTTCTTCTCATCCATTTCTCATTTTTATATTACTTTTTCCTTTCAACAATATCTTCTCTTAATATGTATCCATAATTTGTTTGATTGTACTTGGGATCGTATATTTTAAATCGAACTAAACATAAAAATTTAACACATGCACCCATGATGAAGGACCTATTGTTAGAGGATTGACAACTGCACCAAATTGTCACAAGTAGTAAAGTTAAAATGGAAAACCGAGTGTTGAATTCATAGGAACTTTATTTGTACTTAAGTAGATAAATATTTAATTAAGAAAAATATTTGGAAAAAGTTGTAGAAAAACAGTAAATTAAATTGGCAAAGAATTGAAATAAACAAGGAAAGAAATTAAACATGAATTTAAATTAATTAATTAAAAACAAAAAATATAAGAAAAACCAATATTATAGAAGTTGAATTCAGAAACCAGGGATGCTCTTGATGTAATATTAATGATTTTTTTCTATTTATAATTATTTCAATTTATACCTGCATCGATTAATATACTCTAACCAAGTTTCCTCAAGTGAAAGAGTCTAATTTATCTATCTTTTCTCTCAAATCCTTTTGTAGAAAGCAAACAGTTAAATGGTATTGAGAGTAAAAATGTATAACCGGGCTAAACAAAATCAACCTATTTCTAATGATGACTTTATTTAGATATCATTTTTCCAATTTTGTTAGGAAATAGCATTTCCCAACGCTACCCCTAAAACTTACCATGCAAATGGGTGATTAAGCCACGAGTAATAATATTAAGCACAAGAAATGATACAAAAGTAATATTTTTAAATAGATAGGAAGAGAAATTATATCAAAAGTAGTTCATTGTTCTCAACAGAAGGGAGTTTGGCTTTTCATTTTCATAGGAGACTTTACAATTGCAAAAAAGGAATATTTAGTAAAAATGGGAAATTGAGAAAGGGAATGAATGACTCCTAATGTTTGTTTCTCCATCTTCTAACCTTTGTTTTCTATAAGGAATCGTATTTTCTTAAATTTTCTGTGTGTTTTCCTTCTTCTTTTATAGGTGCAGATCAGTTTAATTTTTACGTAACCTTTGTGCTTAGCGAGTATGACAGTAATCCTCGCACTTAGCGCGTGACTTCGCTAAGTACGACTCTTTCCTAAATTAGTCATGTTTTCTTGAATTATCTTGCTGACGCTAAACATGTTGTTTCCGTTAAGCCTGTGCCTCACGCTGAACGTCTGTGACACGCTAAGTGCGTCTCTTCATATTTTCAATTTACTCTTTTAGACTTTACTTACTAAGCATTATAAATTCACCAACTTTTAATATTTTTTGTACAAAAATTAAATAATATTAAACTAACAATTATTTGCAAAAAAAAAAAGAAATAGAAAAGAAAAATTACCAATTCCTATATTATGTAATCCCAAAATATCCTTATAAATCACAATTATCATATTGAATAAAATAAAAGGTCTTGAAAGGAAAAATTATTCTTCTCCTTAAATATATTTATGAAATTATGTTTATTAATGAAAATAAACACAAATTTCACCAAGTATTTATTAGAATTTCCTTTGTGAGTTGTGAATCATCATTGGATCCTTAAAAATGATATTCAATTCTTACTAACGATGTTTAATTCTTACTGTTTCAAAATTATTACCTGATACACCAGCGAAAGTCCCATTAAAATGCTACTAACAATATACTCCATTTATCTACCAGAATTGAGATGGAGACAATACGATATACTATATTTATCAGCTATCTTATTCATTAAGCATTTTTAATTAATCATAGCTAGTTTATAAGCTTCAACTTCTACCTTTTAACTTAAAAGTTTTTAGCTATCTTATCGGTATGGTGAAACAACACACCTTGAATATTTAATGCTTAAAAGAATGTGACAATATTTTTTATTATTAATGTTTCTATTATTTTTAAGGGATTCAAGTAATTTATTTTGAATTTTAACTTATTTTATCCTTGAATTAAATTTAGTCATTTTGAATTAATCAAATAATGATTTATAGATTAATATGACTTGAAATCTACGTAAAAATATTAGAATTATCATGTTCAATCTATCTAAAATTTATTAACTAGAAAGTTGAATATAATCAGTAAATAACAAGTAGATTAAAATTTATTAAATAAAAAATTAAAACTCTTTTCATTTGATATAATTTTACATGAATGTTATCTAATTATAAAGAATATGTAAGAAAAGGTAGAGTTTAATTTTGATGCATTTTTAATGTAAATATTTTTACATTATCAACTATTTAATTAAAATATTATATATTTTAAAGTAATTAATATAAAAGAAAATAATTTTGAATTATATCAAAATTTATATTTAGATGATAATGCAAAAAAATAAAAATCAAACTAGCACGTATTTGAATTACGTAAAAAAAAATATCTCTAGCATTCTATATCTATGTATTCCAAATAAATTAAAATAATTTACAATTTATACAAACACAAAATTAAATATTTGGGTTAAATATAACTTCTATAATAAGTTTAATGGTTATGCACGGAAAATATCGAATCACAAATCTATATCATTTAACTCATTAGGCTTCTCCGTAAAAAAAAAACAAAAACCTCATTAGGCTTTAATATGTGTAACCACATATATAAGCAAAATGCTATCTAAAAACTATCTAAAGGAAAAACTATTCTAAAAGATCAATTAAAAGATTAACTATTTTAAATGGTAAACTAAGGAAACGTTATTAGTACAACAATCGACTTATTTTCTATTTTTTTTTCTTTTCACTTTATTATTTTAATATATCTTTGTTTCATAAACAAAACAAAGTGTTAGGGATAACATCACAAACAAAGTTTAAAATAAAAATTAGGAGGTATCCTTAAAAATAGTGAGAATAAAAAGAAAGGCCCAATATATTCAGGTTTAACGGATTTAAAACTTTTTTTGACTGCCCGGATTTAAAACTTAAAATACGATTTTTTTTTTCTGTCTGAAAAAGATATACGTCAACTTTAATTTCTAAAATATACTTTTTTAACTGAATTAGCTCTCTGGGTTTTAATATTGGGCCAAAAATAGCACATGGAGTAAGTGAGCTCTGTCACTTGGACCAAAAATACTTAAGACCTTATGGAGCAACACCACGAGGCAATTGTTTGCTACAACTCCATAATTACTTCCTGCACCTTTCCAAGGTTGGAATGCATAATCTAATTTTACATTTTGAATTAGGTGAAAAAACAAATCTTATGATGATTAGTCTATGTATCATCATATTATCCTTGAATAATTATTAGGATTTGCTTAATAGTGATGGTTTAGATAGTTTATACTAGGAGTGTTTAGAATCGGGCCAAACTGCTATAAACCACGAAATCAATAAAAAAAACTTTACACAACATTTGATGTTCAAAATTTATTACCGGCCTACCAAAAAAATTGTATTATGCTTGACATATACTAACACCAATAAAATATACTCCGCATTATAATATTGACGTCTTAGGTTGTTTTATACCGTCTAAGAAAAGTCAATAAATAGATAAAAGATAATAATTTTATAAAATTAATCTTATCATCATTAATTCATTTTTATTTTTGTAACACATAATTAATATTATAAGGGATATAAGTAAAAAAAGTAATTAATACAGCATTAAAAAGCTAAAATAATATTTATTTTGAAACAATTTTTTTCCTTATACAATAATTATTTTGATAATGTTCCACAGAAATAACCCCAGAAATTAGGCAAATTAAGGTGAAAATAAAGAACTATTGACGGACGGTTAACATTTTAACTGCTGTTACATAATTAATGAGAGTCATGGTGGTTAATCTTGTCTTCGTAAATTTACAATTATTGCATAAATTCCATTGCCAGTCGTACATGTACGATTGTTACATAATTAATTACCACTTGTTTTCATATTTTTTAAATGAGATACCAATTAAAACATGAAGATATTATTAAAAAAAATATATTAATGTCTTGTTGATTTTTTTTAGAGGAACCTATTATATCCCCCATATGGGTAAACCTGTGAGTGATCAGATCGACGTGGTTTAGATAGCTTGAGGTACGCATACATTAATATGTATATAGAAAGAGAACCACACACTTCAATTCACATACTAATGCTCAAACTAAATAAATGGTTTCTCGATCAGAACTACCACATATATAGAACACCATGACTCTTTAATTAGTCCAACAACAAGCAAGGACGAAAGACACATGATACTGCAACATTATATTAGATAAGGTATGGTACAAGTACAACCATATTATTTAATAATAGTCCATAATACATGCACAGATTAAAACATTAGCCATTATTAATTAAGAGGCATGCATAGAATAGAACCTCTCTATGCGTTGGCTTGAACATAGGCATCGACCTCTAGGAAATTCTTGACTGCAAAATCTTTGACAAGGGTTGGATCAGAAATATCATGGCTAACCTTTTCGTACACAGCACTCCACTTCACCTCGCATCCATCGCCAATTGGAGTCACTGAAATGTCTCCCTTGAATGTTTTGTAGTGCTGGAGGAGTTCCCCATCAATGATAGTGTACGACACTACCTTCTTTTCCTCATCAACAGCCTCAATCTTCTCAAAGGATGATTTCACAAGTGGTGAACCTGGATCAATACATACATGAGGTTATATCATGGTTTTAAGAAGCTAAAGGGGGTTCATAATTCTAGGCATAGCTTAGTTCATCAGTGAAAGTTGGACTGTATGTAAAAAGTATTATAATTAGTGTGAACGTAAAATTGACTGCATTGAATCCAATCTCGTTATAAAACTAGAGAAAAGTAGGCATGTTAAATTACTAGTACATGCATTAGAGAAGAAGAAAGTAATCCAATGAGATCGGCCTAGTGGTGAGAGTTAGGATAGATGCATGTGACATGCTAGGGTTTGATCCATATTAGTACTATCTTTGGGAAGCATGCATGTTTCTACCTTCACCATAACTTATGTGGCGGATAGAACCAGGAGACTTGCCATCACCCTCAAGAACCTCAATGCTTTTGTAATCATGTGGGAAGGCCTTAGGGAATATTTCAGTAGAATTCCTAAGGGTTTGCCAGTACTTGTCTGCGTTGGACTTGAGATCAATGTCAACCTCAAGCTTTCCACGGGTAGCCATGGCTATCAACTACAAAGAAAATTATCAAAATGTAGGTATAGTATAAAATAGATTATTGATATATATGCTGTGAGAACATGAGATATCGATCAGGTATATATATATATAATTTTATCTACAAAGTTGCAAACAATACTTGTGATTCAGGACAAAGGCTATAAATTCATTAGTTACTAGTTCAACTACCAATTTATTAAGATGCATCTAACTCTTTTCGTGTCAAGTCATATCCACTCAATGCTCTGATGTCGAAAACACGATAGTTTCTGAATCTTTATCATAATTACCTTTCAATTTAGGAATATTGCAGATTTGGAAGTCATTTTCTTTAAAAATATGTTTTTTTTATGGATGATTGTCATTTTGTTACTCTTGAAAATATTAGTTATACTTTTAATATGATAAATAATTAGAAATATCATTTATATTAAAAGACGATAAAAAAAAAAAAAGAAATATATCACTTCTGGATTTAAGAGTGCTGATTTATCATTTATTGCTATTTTGACGTACGTCAATATCAGGTAACATGCCCTAAGCCCACCATCACTAATGAGTAATGAGGGAATCAGTTCAAGATTTGTAACTAATTAATTGCCAGCACTTGCTCTTAACTGATCTTTAGAAGTTAAGAACCGCTCTTATTTAATTTTACTATCGGAGGAAGATAAGGAGGATGTTGCATGTAAAAATTATTCTTATACAAAAATCGGTTCCTAAACATTTAAAAATATTGAGATGTAACTTATTATGAGACTCATTTTACAGAAATTAATATAGGATACTTTATCAGACTCGTTTTAGGTTAACTTTAAATAAATTAATGATGGTAAGAAAATTTCTCTAAATAGTTACATGTTCAACACTCAACACAATACACTAATTTAGCTCGAATAATTACACACAGTTAATTCACGAATTTAATAATTACTCATAAATGTGTTTGACAAAACACAAAAATTTAGTATCTAATTCATAATACCTTAAATAAGATTGTGTTCTAAAAAAATTCATGTGATGACCAAAAATTAAAAAGGATCTAACACAAGAAAGATCTGGTAATTAATTATGCATTCAGAATTTAACCCATTGACCTCACCACGTATTTAATACAAGGACAAAGTGAACCATCTTATCCATTCATCATTTTTCAAAGCAGAGAAGTGAAATATAATTAGTATTAGGGATACCTCTCTCATATACCCATTCAAAATTTCAAACATTGGTTTATATTATTTCTTATAAAACAAATTAAATTAATGGCTGTGATCTATGCAATGAAAATGTCCTGTATGAAATCTGAATATATACATATAGAGAGAAGAGACCACACTATACTGTTTCCGGACAAAACTACAACTTTAGGATAACTACAACTTTATGATGCCGCTTCTAACTTTGCTTGATGTTTCAACCATTCACGTGCCTCAAAGGAAATTTGGGACCCAATCATTAATGTTAAAGTAGTGAAATTGGATGAAATTATTATTAGACCAGTAGAGTAATTCACTTTTGAGATATTGTTGGACTCTAAATGTAATTATATTCACCTATTTTGGTGGGATGCAAATTTTAGTTTAGCATGTTGATATTTAATAAAAGAAATGTTTAAAATATTATAATATAATTAAACTTAATACTTCTTTCATTCTAAATTAATTTTTATTTTTAATAAAATTATTTTTTTCTACATTAATTAGTAGTGTTAGCTAATATATTGAATTATCTCACTCATAACCTCCCATTAATTAGTATTGTATTTGCAAATTACTGATCAAAACAAGTTACTAACATTTAGTTAAGGTGCCCTCTAAAAAAACATTTAGTTTAGGGGAAGTTCTTAATACTAATACATAAGAGAAGAAAATAAAATGAATCAAGAAAGTAAAATAAATAATATTTTCACATATGTTAAAATTAACTTAATTATGTATCACAACATTTAGGAAATTAATAAATTTTGACATTCTTGCTTTAAGGAAGTTTTGTAATTCAAAAACTCCCATGACAATCCAAATTAGACTAATCTATTTAAGCTTAATCCATCCTATAGTTTGGCAAGCTTGACTGATGTTTCCAAATTGATGATGTTTGTGAAATTGCATGTAGTATTTCAATTGAGAGAGATTTCAAAAACCAGTCAAACTAAGTTGAGCACTCTTTATTGATAAATGTTTAAATTACATTGTTTTCTCTCTTATTTTAAAATTATGCTATCGTCTCTCAAGAAATTAATATACCTGACAGTTTAATCAGTTTTAACACAAACAAACCTTTTTAAGTCAATTATTTTTTTATAACTCTAGGCATTATTGTGTCAAAAAAACACTTAACATTATTAATTACTGGATTCAAGCTTTTTTTTAAGGGGTTACTAGAATCAAGCTAGGAGCTTTAAAACTTAGAATACTAAATGTTTCATTTACTAAATATATCACTTGATGTAGTTCAACCTGTTCATAATCGCTATGACAAGAAAAATACTGTGAATGAAACTTTGTTTAATCATGTACAAGCGTAAACAGTATAAGTTTGTTTAATCATATATCAATTGATTAGATTTTATATTGTTAATGTATAAAAATTAAACTCGATGTGTAAACGGACGTTGTCTTAATAATATTATTTTCTAATATATAATGCAACCTCTACTCCTCCTATGTAAAACAAACAAAAGATAATATTTGGTTGTACTAATTACAAGAAGAGTCTTGTTAATTAATGTTTTTAGGATATTATTTAAGGATTTTTTTTAGGATATTATGTAAGGAATTAAATGAAAAAACATTTAGTAAGTATTTTTTTTCTTTAATTATAAGATTTTTTTCAACTAATTCACGTCCCTTAAATTTGTTAATTATTTGTATTATTACTTAAATTTTTTTTTATCTACTTTCTTGTTTCTCATTAATATTTGAAAAATAATAATTAAATAAGGATATATGAAGAGAAAAATAATTAATACAACTAGAAATTAAAAAAAAAATCTTTATAAAAAGGGATAAATAAATTTTTGAAAAATATCTTGCCGGAGAAAGTAAATCACAAGAGAGAATGCAAAAATGATCATCAGTAGCATAATTTTTTATCTTCCAATAAAAATATTTTATCTTATAAGAAACATATTATTACTTTATTGTTAAATTTTTCTTTTATCCTAATTAATTATGAGGTCTATTAATTATATACATTTATTTTTCTATGAAAGTAAATACATTTATTGAGTTATCAATAAAATAAAAAACACTTTTTGGTAGAAAAAATATCTTTTAAAAAATGACAACCTCTTAAACCATTTAATATTATACATAATCTTAAAATAACATTAAAATTTATGACAAATTAACTAATCTAATCATTTTTATTAATCTTATGTAATTGTTTGTTTTATATATAGGATAAAAGGTAATAATTTAATTTCTGAATTATTATATCAGTCTCTTGTCTAAATTCATGCCAATTAGTTGTATCTTTGACTTGGCTTTTAACTTTAAATAGAATTTAAAAAAGACTAAAATCCATTAATCTAAATTACTCTTATTGTAACTTACATTATTATATACTCCGAGGTATCCTTCATTTAAGAAATGGAGAATAATTATCTGAAGGTATATTGGGATTCATTTAATTAAGATTAAGATGTTAGTCTCTTCATGTAAACGTTTTATACATAAATCTGAAAATTAAATCCTTGGTTACATATTTATAGGAAATGGCTATCTTTTTCTTGGTGATATAGGAAAAAATGACTATTTTTTTTTTGTATTGTAGGAAATGACTATCTGCATATAAAATTTATGCATATGAACTACATGTCAACGTATTCAATATGCGTTAATTAAGATGAAGGAGACCCGTAAGATTGTACGAATCAATTAATTAAATCCCTATAACAACGTTTTCGGTGATGTCAATCCGGCCGCATAACAAGGTGATTGTCAACGTTATGATAAAAAAAGATTTTTTCTTTTGTGAAATGATGATAATGAAAATGCAACAAAAGCTGTGCTGCTCAACTGTCCGCATAAATCAAAAGAGAAACAGGACATATATTTGATCTTGGGAATTTAAAATTACTTGTCTCTTTAAGTATATGTGCCCCTTTCTGTTTTTCTAATTTAAAAGTAATATTTTAACAAATTAAAAAGAAATATCGCTTTTTGATAATTTTAGTGAATTATTTTTGTAATGTTTGACGGTTGATATAAAGATTTTTACCCTTTTAACTAATTCAAAATTATCACCCATGTGTGTGTATATATTTGATAAACTTAATTATTGAAATAATTAAAAAGTATAAAATAATAAAAAAAATAATAAAATTATGATTTATTTAAAAAAAGATAATAAAAAAATCTAATAAATATATTAAGGATAAAAAATATAAAAAATTAAAAGATATAAGATAGCATTTTAAAAAAATCTACTTTAACTAACATTTAAAAAACATTAAAAATTATTAAAGAAAAGCTCATTTAATAAACAGTTAAACAAGTTTTTTAACTAGTAAAAAAATTTAAAAATTAACTAAAATTTATTACTAAACATAACATATATATAATTTCTAAACCAATTATTATTAACTTAATAATTTCTCTATATATAAAAAATTAATAATTTGATGATGATTGAAAAAAATCTTTACACTATAAATTTAGGTTTAAATATGTTTTGGATATTTGATAAACCAAAAAAAAATTGGATCCTTAATAAATTTTTTTTTACTTTGTGTCTCTAATAAAATTTTTTTTATTCTTCTTATATTGCTTTAGTCATTCTAATATATCTACTTTTTCATTTTAGTCCTTAAAAAATTTTAATCATTTTATATTAGTCCTTTTGAAAAATATTTGAAAGTACTAATAATAAATGATATGCATATTTTAGGGATAAAAATAGAAAAATAAATATTTTTGAAGGATTAAAACAAAATAAGACTAAAAACAAAATTTTTATTTTATTAAGAATTCAACACAAGAAAAAAAAATTATGAATCCAAAATAAAATTTTCTAATTTATCATATAGAGTGAAAACATAATAAAGCCATAAATTTATGTTAATTAAATTCATTTTTCTATTGGAGAAATGAAAGGTAGAAAAAGAAAGGATTTAATTCTACTTTTTCTACTCATCTTTCACATTATCACAAATTGTGACACTAAATTATAAAGTTTGCACATATTCATCAAAATTTTTAAATTTTACACATTTTACCACTCAAATTTTATTTGGACATTTTGTTATCCAACTTTTAAAATTTCATGCATTTTGGCCCTCAGCTGTTAGAATTGTGCACTGTTTGCCTCATATTATAATTAAGCATTTTTGTTTTGAAAATTAGATGAAAAAATGCACGAATTTTTTTAAGTTTAGTAGCAAAATGTGCAAAAATAAAAGTTAGATAACAAAATGAGTGGAATTTCAAAAGTTGAGTGGTAAACTATATAAATTTCATAGTTCGACAACTAAATTCACAAAAACGTGGAAAATAAATGACAAAAACAACAATTAAGCCAAAAGAAAATGATAAAAATTAAATTCAATCCTTAACACTAATACACTTTTGGTTCCACATAATACTGATAACAATACACTTTTTCCACACATTCGAGATGAAGAGAAGCCAAGGCGCAAGGCACCATTAAACCCAAGGCCGATGACCCATTTCTTTTAAATATTATTATTTAAAAGAACTATATTTTAATTGACCAAAAAAACATTTTTAATGATTATTTTTCTCAGATAAATATATAAAATAAAAAACACAGTAAAAAAATAATAAATAATTTCAATCCTTAATAGTTAATAATGCATGATATCTCCCAATGTAATGGTCGTGGTTCTTTTTTTGCCTATCTCCGAAATGACAAGGCCCAAAATACAGATAAACCCAAGGCCTAGGATTCAGGTTACAGTTCACTTCAAACCTAACAAGCACAAAAAACGATATGAAGATGGTTAACAAGTAATAGTATAATCTCTAACACATTCTTTTTAACAAATATTTTTTTATTAATTAAAATTTATTGAAAATTATAAAATTAGGAAAGAGGCTAATTAAATGAGAAGTAGGATTTATTTTCTAAAACAATTCAACTAACAATAGAGTGTTTTAAAAAAACTATTTTTGGAAGTGTAGGTTCCACTAATAATGTTCTCCGTAAAGGGTGAGGTGTGGGACAACAAAAATTAAGACAAACACGTGCTATGCAACGAAAATAGAGACAATCACAAGGGACAACAGAAAAAAGAAATAGTGTATCCAATAAAAGGGTCACACATAGCTCAAAACAGACAAGAACCACAACATTATTTGTCCAAACTATGATTTTCGAGATTTTTCAAACTCAGAACCAAACATGCTAGAATTCGAGTGTGATTCTCTAATGAAATCTTTCATCTTCATATTATTATAATTTTGATAAAAAAAAAATATAAGAGATTAACTTTTACCCAAACGATGTTTAGCCATTTTCCAAAGAAAAACCAGATATGCACCTCATTTATTCGGTGAATGACGTTACCCGAGGGATTCACTAATCATTATTTTCATTCTCGTTGCCATCTGAGTGACCTTGACCCGTTCACTTTGTTGCAATTTGTAACATTTATTTAGTTATTTATTTGCTTACATTTGGGATCTTTATTATGCCTTTTACATTCTTTGATTTCAAATGCAGGTCTGTCAATTCCATTTTTCCTTGGGTCCAAAATCAAAATTCCACTTCTCATCTGAACTCCGAATGAAATATAGGGGAGAAGCAAGTGCTAAAACTTGTGGTGAGAACCTAGAATCTTCCACCCAACACAACAAAGCAAATAATTTCAATTAATAAAAAAAAAAACTAACGGTTAATATAACGCATACGTGACCAATTATATATGCATTAAAATATTAGCCAATGATTTTCACGTAAACAACGAAAATTACTTAATTCATGATGAAATCCTCTATATTAATTTTTCCTAACCTTGCTGGTGTTATGCAATCATTGCTAAAAATTGTGATGGAAAGAGTAGAATCTTAAATCGGGCAATAAAAGCTTTAATATGTTGTTAGTTTCTCAAATTTGAGAATTTATTATTTTTAGTCCCAAATTAAAACATGCATTTTTTTAGTCCGTGAAATTTGTAAAATATTTTAATCTCTTCTTCAATAAAAGAAACTGTCATAAATTTTACATCAAAACTGTCAAAAATCAGCCCAAAAGAATTAAAAAAAAATACAAATTTGAGAAACTAGAAAATGCTAATTTGCAAGATTAAAAAAGACAAATTTCTAACTTGATAACCAAAAACATATTTAAGGGGAAAGTAAATTAAGAAATTTCAGTAGTTGATACAAAAATTAGCTGTAAATGTTACATGGTGTGCATAACATTATATATGTATGCATTAAAATATCAGCAGTTGATTTTCATATAAACAAATAAAATTACTTTATTATCAAATCCTCTCTATATAAATTATTCCTAACCTTACCCCAGATTTTCTGGCCATGTTAACTGACAAAACGTATACACTGGCTCTTGGGACCCGCATGAACGGTCATGGATTATTATTGGTGCTAAAGAAAACGTATTCAAATGCTGATGATCATATATGCTTTAATAGCAACAGCGACGGTTGCACCATACCAGAGAAAGATTTGGAAACAAGGTAACAACAGATTTAGCAATGAAGAGAACAAATGAAAGGGCCATTGCAACCGCCACTGATTTTCAAATTGCAAACGGTAAAACGTAAACAAAATGATCAACATGGTGAATGGGGTGGCTGTTTCCATCTCACTATCAAACTAAGCATGCCCCCACCCCTACTACCACATCTCAACCATAGGTGAGCAATACCTACTTTTATGAGCTTTCTCTTTGCCTTAAAGCACATATCTTTGTCTCTCTCTCAGTGTTGTTGGAAGGTGTTATGTCAAGTATTCTAATCTCGCTAGCTTCACTTGCTCCACACGTACCCCAATAGAGGATTCCCATGTTATCAATATGCTTTTTATATGGGAATAATAACTTTCTCAAGCACATGCCAACTATTCCAAAGTCATTACTTCACCCTCTCATCGTATCAAAAGAGTGTTTTACTTCAAGGTTCTTGGCAAAATCACCTGTATCTCTAAGTGTGTAATACAATTAGTCATCTCTGTCCAATTGTTTTCTGTTTTTAGAACCTAGCACTTCAATTCTTAAGCAGAGAACATATAAGATAGAGTAATCAATCATGCCATTTGGTTTGGTCTCACTCTCGGCCTGGAACAAGCGCCGTAGAAGCAAATCTCAAGATCATACAGATCCCTGTATTGTCTTTATTTTTTTTTTCCTTCATGGTTTAAGCATATGTACTTCAGTGCTGTTTCATTGCACAACCAACTTGTAACATTTACAAACTTTATATTCAGGGGTTTACAAACCTGCACAGCTTTGGCAACTTGAAGATCAAACACCACGACCTACAAAAAGGCTACATGGATCATCTGTTTACACACTGAAGGAGATGGAGGAGGCAACATGTTCATTCAGTGATGAGAATCTGCTTGGAAAAGGAGGATTTGGCAAAGTCTATCGGGGCACTTTGCGGTCAGGAGAGGTAATAAGCTCTGGACAAAAGTTTATAGCCCACAGGAATTCATTATAATTCATAAGATTTTGTAACATCAATCATAGCTTCCATGCAGAAAGCATGCTTCTTATAAAAAGGTTTAAATAAGTGAACTTGATATAGATACATACTAATACAACAAGTCTCCTTCTGAAGGTTGTAGCAATCAAGAAAATGGAGTTGCCAGCAATTAAAGCAGCTGAGGGGGAACGCGAGTTTCGAGTCGAAGTTGACATCTTGAGCAGACTTGACCACCCAAATCTTGTTTCTTTGATAGGCTACTGTGCTGATGGAAAGCATAGATTCCTAGTATATGAATATATGCGTAAAGGGAACCTGCAGGATCATTTGAATGGTTTGTCAATTACCCAAAATCTACACTACAGTCAAAATTTCTAACATCAAGCTTCTATTAATCAACACCTAATTTTAGGAATTGGGGAAAGAAACATGGATTGGCCTCGAAGACTCCAAGTGGCACTGGGAGCTGCAAAAGGACTTGCTTATCTCCATTCAAGTTCTGATGTTGGAATTCCTATTGTTCATAGGGATTTCAAATCGACCAATATTCTCTTAGACGATAACTTTGAAGCAAAGGTATAAAAAAAAAAGTTTTCGTATAATGACTTGTAACATTTCCTTCTGACAATCATGTGCACATGGCTAAAATTAACAACCTTTCTGTAGATATCTGATTTTGGACTCGCGAAGTTAATGCCAGAAGGGCAAGAGACACATGTGACTGCCAGAGTGCTTGGTACCTTTGGCTATTTTGATCCCGAGTATACATCGGTAGGCATCTATGCCATGAAGAGTTTTTTCTCTAAAAAAAAATTCACATTTTCAATTTTCAACACCTTTAAATAAGGTTATATTCATTCTTGAAGATAAAAAAAGAGATTTGCAATGCAGTATACAGTAAATCTAATAAGTTCTTTTGCAATTATTCCCGTGCACATGATGTAAGCAGCTTCACATGCTAAAAATCAAGAATCCATTGTTGCTACCAAAGTAGGTTACATGCACAATATACCCAACTTTTCAACTTCCTTTCATCTCATGCATACTTATTTAACTTGTGAATATGGACATCTTAATCTAGAGCAAGATTTATCAATGGTTGAACAACACCAATGAAGTACATACTAGTACCTGTTTTGTTAGTTTAGTCTACCATAAAATAAATCACCCAAGCAAATTAAGCCAGCAAATTCAACACCAACTCAAGCACCAATAATAGCCTAAAGCTTGAAATTTTGGTTTGCATTAGAAGCCTATGGCTGAAATTCCGTCCAATTACTAAAAGTCCTTCAGTTTCCTTATATGGTTTATTAGGTTATCAGTAAATGATTCAAGAATTTTTTGTTATAACTAGGAGCCCACCATGAGACTTAGTGAGAAGTTATTTGATTTAAACACTTTTGGCCATGAAAACAATTTTAGGCCTTTATTTAATTAATAGCTTGTGCTTTTAGATCAAGTGGTTTCATGGTATCAGGAACTGACTGATAGATACTGTGCCCAAGAGCTCAACCCATACCATCCATGGACATGGTCTAGTAACTAACATTCCAGGTACACCAAAGAAATTTATACAGTGATCAACAATTCCAGCCCGAGGGCTTTCATCGATGGCATTACAAGTTATTAAAACCATTTCGTTGTCCTTGCCTAAATGCCTAAATTTTTATATGACAACCAAGCAGTTTTATAACTCAAATCAAATCTGTATATCACAAAATGCTATCATAAAATCTTTCACTTTCAATCTTCTTGTATCTAGTATCAGTGGATTGCTACACGTTTTTTACACTAACATTATTAATTCATTTGACAACAGACTGGGAAACTCACTCTACAGAGTGATGTTTATGCTTTTGGTGTTGTTCTTTTGGAGCTTTTGACTGGACGTCGAGCTGTAGATCTAAACCAAGGTCCCAACGATCAAAACCTTGTACTACAGGTAGGAAATGTACCCACACACATGTGCACACCCTTAGAGCATCAATCCTTAGGAATGTAAAAGCAACAAATCAAACCCCCAAAATTCACCAGTGTACTTTTTTAATTCATTAAGAAAATAACTAGGCAACATTATTATTTATATAATAATATTATTCAAAAATAATAATAATGCATGAGAAAAAATAAAAGGGTAGTACCAATTGTAGAAAAGATGGTAGAAATTTGCCTTAAGTGGCTTGGGCATGTATGGAAACAGACTGTAGAGAATCCTAGTTAGGAGAGTAGATCAGATGAAGGATAGTTCAATCATTGGAGGAAGAGGAGGACAAAGAAAAATTATAAGCAAAACCATTAAAAAAAATTAATGGTCAATAGTTTCTCTATAGACATGATTTACATGTAACATTATGGCACCGTTTAATCCATATAACTAACCTCACCTAATAAGAAAAGACTTGGTGGTTGTTTGCATCCAAAAATATTTGAGCGAAAACTCTTGTTTAATGGGAGTTAGAAAAATCTTAGTGCCCATTAGATTAAGATACTAAATTCATAAAAAACTTTTAATCTTGATCTTCTATGTATCATATACGGTTGTATGGCCTAGGTTTGCACTTCTCACTCTCCTAAATATACCTTTGTCACTAGAGAAGTGGTTTCTTGAGAAGAAGAAATCCTAAAAATTGGACCACGAAAGTAGGATCAAGATAAAAACATAGTCATGGGACTTGGAGTTCAGAAAATTTCTAATGTTCACAATTCATTTGTCATTGAATGCTCAAAATTAGCTCCCCTCACATCAAGATAGTACTCTCACTTGAAACACACACTCACGCATGTTGTAGAAGATTTTGGTTCAGAGAGTTAGGTGTTCCCTTGGCATTTGGTACCCTTGCATTACCTGTTTCTGCATTTCTTTCCTTGCTGTTCTACTGTAATAAAGAGAGTTACCTCTGAATTTTCAATATCCATGTTTTCTTGTTCTGTTATTGAGCCCCATCATTGAGAATCACTGGATTCGTACAACAGAAAGATTGTTATTCATTTGATATTCATATGCAGGTGAGGCACATACTGAATGACCGCAAGAAGCTTCGTAAGGTGATAGATCCAGAGATGGCTCGAAATTCTTATACCATTCAGTCTATAGTCATGTTTGCCAATCTGGCATCAAGATGCGTTCGTACTGAGAGTAATGAAAGACCTTCAATCGTAGAATGTATAAAAGAACTCCTAATGATTATCTATACAAATTCAAAAGGCTTGGGAATGGTTATGCATAGTTTGAGAATGATCTAGTGAAATCACAAGTTTAGACATTGGAATTATGATGATTTCTTGATGAGAATAAAAAGTGAACTCCAAAAGTGATCAGTACAAAGCATAACAAATTTGGCTGATTTTATGAGATGAGGAACTCAATCCATCATGGACAAAGCAGAAAGAGCATTTCCATTTCTCTTCTCCACCCTCATTCATGGCCTCGTGCTACTCAAACCCCTTTCTGGTCACATGACAGGAGTACCTAAGAGACCATGACCAAAAAAAAACCACCTCCCCGGAAAGGCAGAAAATGTTCCTTAACCTCCTAACGTTAATATTTTATTTAGGCGTATGATTGGCATGGTTCAACAGATTCCAAGTCACATTCAAATTTTCAGAATGATAAATAAGCCATAGAAAATAGATGCATATATAAATCGTTGTTTTGATTATATTGAAGAAATACAGAGTTAATATGATTTGTATTTTCCATGCATCTATAATGTTTCTCCTAGGTTCTTCAATAAAGAACCATGTATGATTTGGTATTTATCACGTGTTACCATCTTTACAATCTTATTCGTCACTTGGGTGTCTAAGCCAGACAAGAAAATAAAAAATTTAGAGAACAGTATGTCGTAATTTACCTGTAACACATTCAGTCTCTGTCCTACAGATAAGAGAAAAAATAAGGATGCCTGGTACCACTCTCTATTCTCCCGTCAAACTTAAAACCACCATACCATGACCATCTTGCTATCATTGCTGAAACAGATATTCCACAACTACAGATAAGAAAATTTATCATAGGACATATTTGAGTATAATATTGTGTGGAAGCTAGACATAACATACACTGGTACAAGCCTTCAAGCAATATGATACAATCACAACATTACCTTGTAAAAATATTTTGCAACCCTTGCACACATTCACATAGTCTTTTGCTCATCAGAAACTGACAGATCCGTTTCTGGAGGCGTACTTAAAAGAGGAAGTTTCTTGCACATCAGGTGCTTGCGTCTCTGCAATGTCAGCAGGACCAAAATGCTATCTGTCTTTACAATTTTGTAATCCGCTTTTGTATACATGTTAAATGGAGCTTCATCAATTATTCTGCAATGCAAGTAAACCTCTCTTGCGGAACTCATCTGAGAAATTAATTCCTCACTTGCCCTTAGAAGATGCCAGCCAATGCCCCTCCTGAAGGGAATTACCAGAAACATACACTTAGAAAGTTATTTACCTTCAGGTAGTTTCACAGTCAAAAACACTTCCTCAGTTTTTTATTTAATCAAAAGCCGACGTGTTTTAATATGTGAGCAAACATAGGAATTTAGGATTACCAATGTATATTGGATTGACTTGATGATAAACTTTGGATGCTCAAAACAACTATTATAGGGTTTTCAATGCCATACATTCATTCACAGAAAGTGGAACATAAAAAAAATGGTAAAAATGAACATGACATTATATACTTGCAGAATTATACTTGGAAACAAGAATACAGTAGCTATCATAAGGATGATATCAATCTCTGGCAGTAGTTGACGGATATAATTAAATAGTTCATTATACAATTTGAACATCATAGATGGTAAAATAGGTAGCTTAAATGCTTAATCATTTAAATTAAATTTCAGATTTCCCCAAATCAAAATTTGTGTTTATCTTGCAACAAGAACGAAGCAAGGTAAAATTGCAGAAAACATATAAAAAAATACACAATAATCTCCTGCCTCACTCGAATGAATGGAGAGACAACACATATTTAACTTTCTGAACAAAAACCAACTTGTCTCATAGTTTCAGAATTGCAGTAAGTTATTTATAATCAAGACATCTTCGGATTGGAAACATTCACAATTGCACATAAGGTAAGAATATATCCCATATTAAGAATTCTTCATTCTTGACAAGAACTTGGGTTCCAGCTCATAACATTTGTCAAAAACAACTGAATGTCTAACTCACTAGTCCAAACATCGATAATTTCTATAAGAAATTAACAGGAACTTAAAAAAAACTATTTAATAATTTTTTAATCAAAATGAACCAAAGTGCTACTGAAAATAAAATCTTAAAAATTTCTCACAAGTAATAACCTACCTTAACCTAATGTAGAAGTTATAGACTTATAGTTATTTTGGGGGGTAAAGAAAAGAAATAAATACCCAAACTATCTATAAAATATATTTGAAAGAATATAATTTCGTGTTCATTCCATTAGCAAAATTGTGATTATATAACACAGTTACAAGAGAGATCCTAGACTATAATAAGGAAACTAGATATATAAATATATTGACATATATTCTAACATATTCCGGCAGTCAAAGCGGGAGGTTGTCATACACTTAAACTGTTCCGAAAATCCTCAAATAGAACCAAGGGAAGGCCTTTGGTAAAAAATACCTGCAATATGATAATGTGACATGACATGTAAGACTCGAACTTCCCCATGAGCAATCTTTTCGCGAACAAAGTGAATATCCCTCTCAATATGTTTAGTGCGCTGATGTTGAACAGGATTTTCAAAGAGATATATCGCACTAACATTATCACAATATACCAAGGTAGCTTTCCGAATAGGACAATGAAGCTCTAGAAGAAGGTTTCGTAACCAACAAAACTCAGAAACCACATTGGCAACACCTCGTTATTCCGCCTCCACACTAGATCGTGACAACGTAGCTTGCCGTTTGGTGGACCAAGAAACACACAATAACCCAATGTAGAGCGTCTGGTATCCAGACACCCACCCCAATCAGCATCTGTATAAGAGAGAAGAGTAGATGTGAAAGATGGATAGGGATGCAAGCCATGATCAAAAGTACCCTGAATGTAGCACACAATGCGCTTGAGAGCGTGCATGTGTTCTTCCCTCGGGTCATGCATGAATAAACACACTTGTTGCACATCACAAGCAATATCAGGTCTCGTGAAGGTGAAATATTGAAGAGTCCCTGCAAGGCTTCGATAATGAGATGGATCGAGCATATGGTGTGCTGGAATTAGCATTGAGCTTTGGTTTTGAGTCAACCGGAGTAAGAGATGGCTTACAAGATGACATGTCGACCTGTTCAATGATCTTTGCTGCATACTTCTGCTAAGATAAGAATAGACCACCTGTATGATGAGTTACAACTATACCCAAGAAACAACTCAATGGCCCTAGGTCCTTCATACCAAATTTCGAGCTAAGAAGGGATATGATAGACTTGCGAATAGCATCAAAGGAAGTTGTCAAGATAATATCATCCGCATACAGAAGAATGTAAGCCAAAGTTGTACCTTGTCGTTAAATGAAGAGAGAATGATCAAAAGTACTATGAGAAAACCCAAGAGTAGAAACATAATAAGCAAATCTCTTGTACCAAGCCTGAGGGGCCTGTTTGAGGCCATATAGAGATTTCTTCACCAAGCATACATGATTAGGATGACTCGGGTCCCTAAAACCCATGGGCTGATGCATGTACACAGTCTCTTTGAGTTCTTCATGCAAGATAGCATTCTTCACGTCAAGTTGGTGAATGGGCCTGCTTTAGAGACGGCTAAACTGAGAACAGTGCGAATAGTTGTCGGTTTGACTATCAGGCTAAAAGTCTCACTGCAATCCACGCCAACCTGTTGTATTTTTTCATCCCCTACAAGACGGGTCTTATGTCTCTCAAAAACACCAGATTTTTTTATGAGTAAAAATCCACATAGACCGGATCACATTAACATCAGGTGGATGGGGCACCAACTCCCACATCTTATTTTTAATAAGAGCATTAAATTCATCATCCACAGTCATTTTCCAATTCGGGTCACGACGGGCAGACACAGGATTAGGCGGTAAGGGGGATTTAGTGACATTATTGTTGAGATTTAAATGTCGTTTGGGTTTAAAAATCCCATGCTGACTACGTGTCACGGGTATGAAAGCCGAAAAATGAGTGGGCTAATATGGAGGTGAAGGTGCAAGTGCTGGGTTGGGTGAGGGTTGCTTTTGTTGTGATTGTGGGCTAAGTGTGGGTGGGCTGGATAGAGGTGTAGGCTGGGCAGCAAGTTGCGGGTTAGGCAAGGCATGCTGGGTCGGTTGGTTTGGGCCTGCGGAGAGGTCAAATGGTGGACCACATAAGGGAAGGGTCTGTCATTCGTAAAATCATAAGTGTGAGGTTGTGGAATGTGCAACTTAGCAAAAGGGAATTGAGTTTCATAAAAAATGACATGATGACTTAGTATGATTTTACGATAAGACTAATCATAGCACTTGTACCCATGATGATTAGATGGGTACCCCAAAAAGACACAAGGAGTGGAACGGGCTTGAAGTTTGTTTATGGTAGTAGAGGGAAAAAGTGGATAGCATAAACACTCAAACAGCCGAAGATGAGAGTAGGAAGGGTCCTTTTGATAAAGAACCTTGAAAGGTGATTGATAGGCTAATTGCTTATTTGTAAGAATTTTGAGAAGATATGTTGTCATTTGCAAAGCATGATGCCAAAAGGAAAGTGGTAAAAATGCATGGACTAGTAGAGTACGGATAATGTTGTTAATGGTACAGATTTTTCTTTTGGTTTTCCCATTTTGTGATGATGTATGTGGACAAGAGAGACAAAAAGCTAACCCATTTACTTTACAAAATTCCTAAAAGGGTCCATTATCAAACTCCCTACCATTATTACATTGAATGTTTTTTACTTCCAGTTCAAACTGAGAGTGAATGAAAGCTCTAAAAGATAGAAATGTGAAAAAAACTTGAGACTTCTTAGACAATGGAAATGTCAACAAAAAATTAGAGTAATCATCCAACAACAAAACATAATATCGATGGCCCGAAGAATTCAAAACGAGAGATGTTCAAATATCACTATGAATAATATCAAAAGGCATAATAGTACAAGAATGAGAAGAAACAAACGGTAACTTAACATTTTTCCCAAGAGAACAAGAGTGACAAACATGAGAACTACGAGTTTGATTACACTCAATAAATTTATTTAGCCTAAGGGAGTCAAAAACAGGTGCTCCCGGATGACCCAAACGTGCATGCCATAACGATGGTGCTAAAGCGGAAAAAGTAGTTGATGAAGTGGCTAGATTTGTGGTGATGGGATAAAGGCCGCCTCAACTCTCACATCTCATGAGATTTACCCCCATCAATAAATCCTTCACAGAAAAATCAAAAAGGTCAAATTCAACAACAATTGAATTATCAATTGTAAACTTTCGTACCGACACTAAGTTTTTAATAAATTGAGGGGCATGAAGGACATTTTTCAAGGCGAAGGGTGGATTCGAGGGAGACAAATTGGTGTGACCATAACCACGAATTGGAATTGAATGGCCATTACCGACAATTATACCACGATTATTGCTCAAATTAAAATAATATGAGAGATTACCTTGCTCGGATGCCATGTGGGAGGTGGCACTAGTGTCCATGTACCAATTGGCATACGAAGGATTAAGCCCAAGAGTGTGTATCATTGCTTCAATTTCTATTGGAGTAGGTGGAGCTGCTATCGCCGTGTAGGCCTCTAGTGGTTTTGACCCAAGGATGCTTGTCTGGCACTGCTCGGCTTGCTGAAAATTGGGTCTGATCCAATGTAAGGAGGGGGGTGGGTCGTTGGATGAGGGGTATGGGTAAGGTGAAAGAGCCCAAGGCATCCATGGCCACTGTCATTGTCCTATAGGCCACTGCTGGTGCCTCGATTGCTGCTGGTCGGACTGCTACTGCCAATCACTATTACGGCCACCACCACTGCTGCTCTTGACACCACCACGATTGCCTCCATTGTTTTTGCCACTGTTGTTGCGGTTTTGACCCTTTTTACCACCATGAATATTCCGATTTTGATAGGAATTTTTGGAGAGGGAGTGAGAGTCATCAATGTCATGAGCCACCATGGCGGCACCCCTGTCGATTGCAACCTTCTTCACGAGACCAACTTCTTCTAAGGTGAGCATAGAGCGGGCTTGATAGAACGGCGAGAGAGGATCGCTTTGACGAATGAGTGTGGCATCCCCATTGTAAGCCTCGGTGAGGCCGACCACCATTTGAAAAACAAGACAGTTATTTGACACTAGTGCGCCTACGTTCTTGAGTTGATCAGACAATTCCTTAAGTCGTTGACAGTACGCAGAGGCATTTGAGAAATCCTCCATGTTGGTACAGGAGAATTTACAGCCCGAGAATCTTTATTGTCTTGGAATATATCACGCAACCTATTCCATGCCTCCATTGTCGTTGCGTCGGGTTCAAGAGTAGTATGCAACATGTCATGTGAGATTGTTGCCTAGATCCATTGATGGATTACAACATCAAGGGTCGACCACAACTCCTTTTCTTCATCGATTTTAGGCACCTTCTCCTTGTCTTTCTCTGGTGGGACGATGTGATGGAAGACCTTGTGAAAACGTACATGAATCTTGAACAGTTCCGCCACGTTGCATATTGGACGTTTTTCATCTCCAGGGTGATGGAGATATGGTTCTTGATGTTGGTGACAACAAGAGCAGGGTGGAATTCATTAGAGTTAGTCATGGTAGCTAACATAAGAAAAGAAATGGCGGCTAGAAAGAGAAGTTAGGGTGCAGCGAAAGCAAGAGAGGATTGTACCCTAAACTGCTGATACCATGAAAGAATATAATTTTGTGTTCATTCCATTAACAAAATTATGGTTATATACCATAGTTACAAGAGAGATCCTAGGCTATAATAAGAAAACTAAATACAAAAATATATTGACATATATTCTAACAATATCAAGTCCATCACACTATAAGAACTCAATGTAGTTCCTTAGATGTTATTGGCCTTGTTCTCCAATTAGAATTGAAGTATCACCCCTGATAACTTATGTTGACATTTACTACAAACTTCTATTCAAGAGATTATGGAGGTAAAACTCCAATTCTGACTAGAAAACAACAACAAAAGTATCTATCGAACTTGATCTAATATTTGTTCTATCACATTAATAAAAACTAAGACTAAAGTTTTGTCAATCAAACTAATCTTTGAATATTTAACAACACAAATAATAGAGCTTAATTTCTACGCACTAACAATGTAAAAAGGGTTTATAGTGTTAACTATTTATTATAAAAGTTAATAAATTTAACATATATATAGTTTGTGATCGGATGAAAGTTTTGTCTTGTCAACCAATTAGTTGGTTTGACTCTTATTTTTAAACTCAATAAACTTAACATACATGTCATTTTGTGATTAAAGAGTAATGTACATACATTATTATTTACTAAAAATTTGTTTGACAAACAAAACTATATATAGAAAATTACTTTCCCTGTCCCTAATTATACTTATAAGATCTTTTTAGAAATTTGTTTATTTTTTTATAAGACTTTTTTCTAA
This sequence comes from Glycine max, assembly GCF_000004515.6. Taxonomy (NCBI): domain Eukaryota; kingdom Viridiplantae; phylum Streptophyta; class Magnoliopsida; order Fabales; family Fabaceae; genus Glycine; species Glycine max. Next base: position 2,911,513 of record NC_016089.4, on the reverse strand, counting down.
TTTTTAAATGTATTAATTATTTTTTTCTTATATACTTTTACTTAATTATTGTCACTTCTAAAAATAATGAAAAACAATTAAATAGATAAAAATAAAAGAAAATAGTAATTTTGAAATAATAAGAAAAAGAAAGTTAAATTAACTACTAGTATGTAAATTAATTGAAAGGATGTTATAATCAAGGAGAAAGGAATAAATAGATGGAGCATACTGTTTTAACTAATTTAACGGTAAGGTAAGGAAGAATGCACAGAGATAGATACCTCCTCAGAGACTTTCTGACGGCCATGTTACAAATGTAAGGCTTATCTCTGGGAGGGGTGGGCGAGGGGACGGTAGCATTGGCACCTCTAATGTCAAAACTCAGCTCCACCGTCCCCGCTAAGCGCGCTTCTTGTTCTTGTTCTTGGTCTTGATCAGCAGCGGCGGCGGCTGTTTGGGTGTAGAATGCGACGAGGGTGGCGGTGTGGGGCATGAGGGACCTGCGATCGAGGAGGTACTGCTTAACGAGGAAGGCGAGGAATTTGACGTAGGGTTGGGGGAGGAGCATGGACTCGGCGAAGGACGCGGCCAGGAGGAGGACGGTGGGGTCGGTCTCGTGGGGGCGCATGACGCGGACGGAGAGGGAGCCGCCGGAAGGGAGGTCGCAGCGGTAGAGGAAGGTCTCCAGGAGGCGGAGGCGGCGAAGCTCGTCGTTGGAGAGGAAGCGGCCGGTGTTGAAGGGATCGTCGGAGACAGTGAGGGAGGAAGAGGAGGAGGAATGGGTAGAGGTGAGTTTAAAAGTGGAGAAGGGTTTCGGGGAGAGGCGAGGTTTTGCGGAGGAGAGAGGGAAAGAGAGGGTTTGGATTTGAGGGTCGAAGGGAAAGGAGAAGGAAAATAGAGTTGATGATGCTGCAGCCATGGTGGAATAATTAGAAAGGTTGGGGTTGTGGTTTGAGTCTGTGTGTGTCAGAGAGAAAGAGATGAGAAGAAGAAATGTTATGAATTATGAATTGTGATGGATGGCATCACTGGACTAAGTGTGTGGAAGCTATGGAGTATGGACCCCACCACTGCCAAATCTGGATTCTTGCACCAATGGTCTCTTCCCCCCAAAGGGGTACTTTTCTTTCCACCTATCTTTCTTGGGATGTAATCTTGTTCTTAAACAAGAGTGTCTCTTCTAATGGAGATTTGGATCTTGGTTCTTCAAGTGGAAGCTTAATAATCCCTTCCACTAGACTCTCACTCATCTATTTTTCTTTTCTTACCCAAAAGAGAAAATATGCATCGCATTTAAAGGACTTCAAGGAATTGCATATGATAAGTTTATTAAAATATTCTTAAGGTTTACTTAACTTATTTAATTTGTATAGTTACCAAAACTTTTCTTTTTAATTCTATACTTAAAGATATCAATTTTGGATCTTTACGCATAATGTTTTTAATTTTTTTTAGTCCTATCCATAAGGACTAAAATAAGGCTAAGATGAAAGAATGTTTTTTTTTTTTTAAAGTAACGGTTATTTTTAATTGATTCAGTACTCGCTCAAAAATATAAAAGTTTCCACATACACATCGTAAACTGTTACTGCAGCACCAGGTTTGGCTGCACGTTGTTACGAACCCCATATTGCTGAGGCCATTTGTTATAGATATATGACTGCTTGAGTCCTGAGTTGGCAGGGATTTATACACCGATGATGCGGTGTTTGAGATTGATTGTGAGCAGCACCATGTTCAATGAAAAAAACTACTTCCAGGTTATTTTATAGCTTTATTCACTTGTTTGTTTTGCCACTATTTTGAAAGAAAAAAAAAATCAAAATGCCTAATGTAACAATCTAACCAGCTGACTATTCTCAACTAACACAATTACAATAAGTAACAATAGTCCTGTAAAAATATATTTTCTATGCATTCGTACAAACATTATTTTTTGTTATTTTGAACATTCGTCATAGAATATATGACAAGACATTCTATCAATATTGTTAACATAAGTCGTCAGTTTATATTTAATAAAATATATTATTAAAATATATGATAAGATATTTTATTGATATTCTTAACCTAATTAATCAGTTTGTATTTAATAGAGTATATTATTAGAATATAAGATAAGATATTCTATCATTATTCTTAACTTATCTTTAAACTTGTAATTCTTTATATAAACTAATGATGCTTAATAAAAAAAGAAAAATAATGATAGAACATCATTATGACATCAAATACAAACTAAAAAAGAAATATGAAGTCGAATGAGACTCAATTCAATTATTAAAATCCACCTAGATTATCACTAATAATAACAACATATACTACAAGAAATGATGTCCTAAAAGGTGTATTAACGTCGTTCCTTTTCTTTCATTATATTTCCCAACGGTAATGAGCGTCAATTAAATGTAGTTAGATGGATAAACGTCTCTGCAATCATGCATTGACAGAACCATCATATCTAAAAACAGACCAAACGCAACGAGAAAGAGAACCAAATTGACTTTTTGAGTCTTTCTTTGTAGAGACGGTGCGTTTGATTACAGCCATAAGCAAGGATCATGTGAATATGTTAAAATAGGCTTTTGATTTGATCAATTCAATCAACTCACATCACAATTGCCCTTAGATTATGTACGTAATCGCCAGAATTTTCAACGCGTTTAAACTGTTTACAGTTCCAAATGGACTTGCTGAACATTTTTTAAGGAACTATGAAAACGACAAAATGGATCAAATAAAATTAACATGAGAGAAATTAAATCAAAAGGAAGTTTCCCAATTGAAATAGCCTACTAGACAAAATTGATGGCCACCAAAATGAGTAAGACAGACAAGACTAGCCCATGTGTTACGAATTCCTCCACAAATACGCATATAAACCCTTTTGTACCCAACATGAGCATGTCTAATAAATGGCTTAAACCATTACGTACATTTCTAACTCATTCCAGAAACACCATTACTCATAGTACCAATAATTTGTCACTCTATTCTCCCTCATCAATAGAAGATGTAGTATATTATATATTTCCTTTTCCATTAACCCAAGCAAGAAAAACAATAACCCCCCAATTAAATTGTTCTCCATTCTACCAAAACAAAATTGGATCCATTTCAATGCAATACCAATCACCCAAGAGGTGGAAAACATGTAAGTATAACAAATAAGAATCATCTAACAAGACATGAGAAATACCTCACTCTTCAGTCCTAGGATGTTCCTCCCACTTTCTCATCTTCTCGAGTAAAATCTCATTCCATGTGTCTATGGGCCCAGGCAAGCACCAATGAACACAATCATTCTGCACACGCTCTTGATGCCCATTAGCAAATGGAAAAGGATACATATAAGGACCAGGGTGGCCATCTGGTCTCAATAATGCTAATTCGGTCACATCCAATGCCTCCAACCTAATAATCCCACCAAAATTATTAGCTTTTGTCTTAGCATCTTCCACTTCTTCAATCTCAATCCTTCTCATATCAGCATCCATCCCTTCAAGTTTCTTCTCCCCATTCCTATAAGGCTTGGTCTTTGAACAAGCACCAGCCTTATCCCACTCACCTTCAAAATGTGCAGGTGAAAATGTTGTTACAATTACATCAATTCCATAGCCTTTACCCCCTCTCCTATCAATTATGCTATTAAGGGTAGTCCTTAGAGCCTTTCTTAAAACATCATAAAACCCAATTTCAGTGTGATTAAGGCCAGGACAGTAATGACACCCTAAAACTGAACCACCCTCATAGTACACTGCAGGATGCAAAAACCAGTGCCCAATTGATAGCACAATCACGTCCATTTGATCCATATCCCTTGCCCACCTCTCATCAACATGATCCAAATACAACTCATTATGGTTTGGCCCTGAGTTTGACTTCTCAACACCTTGCACAAGAAATGGGGACCAGTACAATGAGACACTCACATTGTGAGAAGGAAAGTGCCACTTCCGGAATTTGTTGTCATCACCATTCCGGTAGACAAGATTCGGGGTTGAACCAGTGGATAACATGCAAAGAAGGGACTCTAATTGGTTCCTAGCCATTGAGTCCCCAACAAAAGCTACATGCTTGTTGCTAATGAGTTGGAGAAAAGTTTGAGGCTCAAACCTTGGAAGACTGCATTGACTTGGTTTCCATCTCCAGTATAGATAGCCATTGTCAGGCCTTCCATGTGTTATGCAATTCTGGCCTTCTTTGATTGTACCACAGGTTGTACCATTGTACAAAGGGCCTCTCCTATCTCGGATCCATTTGCCGTCAAAGTAGTCACATGGGGTCTCATAAGTTTTTTCCTTTTCTGCCAATAAGGAACATGTAAGTCTAGTGAACCAACAAATCCTACATCCCAAGTTGCTAATTAGTAATTACAATTCGACAAAACCTAGATATATATAGTTCCTTTGATGCTTTTATGTTGTTGTCAAACAAACCAGAATTGGAATTTTATCTATGTTGCCAACAAAGAAACATGTAAGTCTAGTGAAGCAACAAATCCTACATCCCCAAGTTGCTAATTAATTACAATTTGACAAAACTTAGATACAGTTCCATTGATGCTTTTGTGTTGTTGTTGTCTAATCAAAATTGAAATTTTACCTCAAATAATCTATGTTGACATTTAATGCAACCCTTTATTATTATTACAGATTAATAAAACTCCAGTTCTGAATTTAAAAACAATACTAAAACTGCATGTAAGTTTTGTCAACTATAACTCAAGACAAAAAACTAGCAACAGTATAGTTTTGACTAAATGAAATTATCAATTTAAGCATACATGTACCTGGAGAAGAAGGTGGTGTGGAAGCAGAAAGAGAAGACTGTGAGATGATGGTGGTGGGAGTGGAATGAGGAAGCTCAGTTTCTGGAGATGGAGGGAAAGGTAGAGGGTAAAAGTATAAGCGAAGTAAAACTATGGGAAGAAGAGCATAGAGGGTCCAAGGAAGAAGTCTCTTTGTGAGGGAGAGGGATTGGTCTTTGAAGGGGTTTGTGATTCCCATCTTCAAAGCCTTTCCCTTCTTGTTTTTCTTCTCCTTGCAGTTTCTCTTTTTTTCTGGTGTTCTTAGCTGAGAAGAAGTCTTTAGAGAAAAAAACAGTATTTTTTTGGTTTTTGCATTTGTGAGATGAAAGTTAGAAGGTGTAGACAGAGAAGCAGGTTCCTTGGCTTGTTCATTTGGTTAAATAAAAAACACACATTGTTGGATCTCCATGATCTCTCTAATTTAGTACTAATTTTCATTTCTCTCTTGGATTCTAATAGCCATAGAATATTGCTATTCCAACCTTGTCCTCGTTCCTTCTCTTAGTAATGTAAATAGTAAGAAAAACACAGTGATTCTTGACACTACATGCACTGTAGTTAAATCAGATAAAAATAACACCTTTATATAAACACATAATTATTAGTGTGATAAATTCAAATCATTTACGTGATTGAATATTGTTCATACATTGCTACATTTCTTTTAATTAACTCCCTAAACTCAATTCCTTCGTGTCTGTCTCTCTCATTTTTTTTTTCTTTTTCACATTTTCTCCTTAGGACAACTTTTTTCTTCTCCTTCATGGCATCTGCTTCTGCCTTTTGTGTTTTGGCCATTCATAACAGAATATTAAATGTAGATGTTGCATATATGTGCAAGGACAGAGTCGTCTAGAATGGAGGAATGGTCAAGGGGTCCAACTAAAAAAGGACACATACTTTTTTTTTCCTGTGAAAAGTAAAAATGAAGTAATGAATGAACACTTGGTCTTATTTATAAAAAAAATCTAATGGAAAGAGCCTCATTAATATATATTTTTAATCCGAGTGTATAATTTGGTGCATTAGGAGTATTGAAGCTAGATGTGCTTAGTCAAAAGTATAATAATACATTTTTGTTGGTATGTGAATATGCCCATGTGAACCAATTTGTTTATTAGATTAGATGCATTGAACCCTCCAAATCCCATATTTATTACAGACGGAGACTTGAATTTGTTTTTGCATACAGTTGGGTTTTTTTTTTATATTAAACGCAAGATTACTTAGTACTTCTGCGCTGAATCAGAATAGTCCAGAGTAAAAAAAATAGATATTAATTAGTAAAATCTTACATAGTTTCTATTGCAAACGTTACAATCTTGCAACTCATGATGGTGGGAAATAGGAAAGTAATGGTACCCACTTGATAGTTGATAGTGATGCATCGTGTAATCCACTCAAGTTTATTGTACCCACTTTAGATTTGCTGGGACGACAGGGGGAAGAAAATACGGTAGTATATTACAATTAAAAATTATTTATACTTAGGGGAAAAAAAGTACTTCGTGCTTCTCTAAAAAATTTTAAAAATAAAATAATATTGGACAGTTTTCAAGATGTGAGAGGGGTGTGAAACTGTGGATTGATTGAAAAAAATACTTATACGAATAAAAAATAAATTTGAAAAGATAATTTTAGGGGGGAAATATGTACACTAAAATATCGTATTTCTTTTATTAATAATGTTAATGTAATTTAGCCATGTATTGCATACGTTGTTAGCTATTTGCTTTAAATAAATCTCATGCAATAAGATTTTTTTTACAAAAATAGAAAACAGACACACACAAAACGTTTTTTTCGCAGCAAAAAGATTGAATGCATGCTATGTAAACTTAGAAACCTTTTGATATAAGTCAGAAACCCTGCCACCCCCCATCGCCAAACTTCTGAGAGAGCCATGTTTTCATCGTTGCTGATCCTCTTGGGCCTAGTAGGGCCCTTGCTGAGTTTGGGCCAGGAGGTCCACTATCACTATCTCTGTCCCACATAATAATATAAAATTGTACTATCTCAATTATATAAATAAAAATGAACAAAATAACAAGAAACGCATTATCGTATCAGCCACGCTATGTTAATCATTTTAATAATTTAATAAACCCAGCTAACCCATCATCCAGATCTGCTTTGGTGCCAAAAAAGACTAACATAAATGTACGACTTAATATGAACCCCAATGCTGCTTCTATAAGTTTTTTCTTCTTCCTCACTTTGCTACATTTCCCCCAATAGAAAAAAATAGCTTATTTTTTACTCATACAATGAATAAATTATGCTATAGAACTTCCCAATTAACATAAAAATAATTTGTTCTTTACAATCCCAGTCTCTTTAATTTCTCAATTTATGCCCAATAACTTTTTCTCACAATTTCGTAATGTGACTCATAAATTTTATCGTTATGTAATTTTGAATATGTCATTCGATCTTATATATAGTGCTCCTTCTCTATTCTCATATCCGACATTTTTATATATCTCAAAATCTCATTAATTAACTTAGTGAGCCAAATGATATTATGTTTTCCAACACATTTCCAAAATTTATTAGAAATATCATCATTTCCAACAACTTTACTAATATTCATCCTCATCTAAATTTTGCCATAGTAAAGTGACATTTCGTTCATGCTCTTGAACTTCTAATTATTCCATGTTAAAAGGTTAAAGCTTATCATCATTAGAAAGCTTATCAAAATAATTATCTTATTTCTTTTTAGTATCTTAATGATTTGTAACAAAAATTTTCCCTTCTTCATCATAAATACATTTAACTTGTATGTGGTCTAAATCGAGTGAGGTCCGGTCTGATATATATTTAAATAAACATCTGTATCAAATCAAAATGTATAGAATGATAAACAAAAAAATTAGATGAAATTGGGACAACGATAAACTTGTTAGTAACAGTGGGGGACCTCTGTGTCTCCCTCTCTCTTGAGTGACAAGTTCGTTGACTATACGTCAAAACACTAATTTTTTCTTCTGTATTTGTCAGTCACCTACACCTTTGTCTACCGCCTTTAAATTTTGAGAAAATTTATTTATGATATGCAGTACAAAAATGATTACTAAACACTTCATTTGATGCTTAACGACAGAAATTGATGTACGTAGTTGAAAAAAAATTATGTGTGTTGGATAGAAATGAGATGAGTAATATTAGAGAGAATTTTTATATATTTTTTTATTTACACGTTTTATCTTTAGAGTGTATTTGATTTAAAGAATAAAAATAATTTTTTTTTAAATTAAACTAAAATATAAAAGACGTGTGTCTAAAAAAAGTATAAAAATTTTCTTCAATATTATTTTTCTCATTTCTATGTGCATATCAATCGGTTTATTAGATTTATTTATGATAAAAATAATTAATTATTTTTTCATATTGAAGATAAAATAAAAAATAGTTATGCTTACTTTTTTTTTATAAGATGTCATGATTTTCTAAGATAAAATTGATTCTTGAGTAACAAATTAGGTATTTTTTTTGGTACAGATATTTTTTTGGGCACAAAAACACATTAGACATAACACGATAGAGATAAACAGATAAAGTTAAATAATATAATAATATTAATAAAATGTTTCTTATTGATGAATGATGAGTAATATTTATAATAAGTGACGTCGTAATGAAAAAATAAGATAAAAACAAACCAGAAAAATAAGATGAAAATGAAAGTGAGTATAAGCTTACAATTTTTCTTCTGTATTAAGACTCCAATTTATCGTTATCCTCGTTCTTTTCAATAAAAGAATTTTAAAACAAAATAGAACTGTGTGTCTTCTATGGTCCACACTTCAATCTGAGGGTGCATAAAATAATTCATGTGCATTCATTTACAAAGCTCAATTTTAGACCCTGGTAGTGGTTGATGAATATCTTCTTGGTCCACAACATAGTGCAGTAGGAGCATAAAGTTAAAGCATGAAAGACTAAGCTAGCTAGCACTAAGGGATGCTATCACAATGAGAGGTACAAACTCAACCAAAGATCAATCCCTCACCCAGAAACTTCTTCCATGTACACTCCATGTTTTACTTCCTATACCTCTGCTACCTTTAGTTCTGCTTTCCTTTTACTTTCACCCTCTTTCTCTTACTCCATCTCCACCAACTAAGCTCTCTCTTTCCACCCCTTCTCCTTCTCCTTCTCCTTCTCCTTCTCCTTCCACTCCTTTTCCTCATCCTCCTTCTCCTTCTGCAGGTATATATAACTAATATAAGCATATCTTCATATGTATATGATTTTTTTTTATCGATCCGTTGGAGTCAAAGTCAAGTACTAAAGAATTTACAACGATTCACGCACACTCTTAATTAACTTAGTTATACTGTCTTAGTATATATGATTTTGTTTTGTTAAAACTGTACTATTGCAAGTGGATTTTGTCATATGAGTTCAAATTAGCAAGTAGTGTGGTAGAATAGTTTGGTTTATAAGTCTTTTAAGAGACTTTTTTGAGTTCATTCCCGTTTTCTAATTATTGGCAGAAAAGGAAAAAACTTATGAGACCCCATGTGACTATTTTAATGGCAAATGGGTCCGTGACAAGAGAGGCCCTTTGTACAATGGCTCTACCTGTGCTACAATCAAAGAGAGCCAGAATTGCATCATCAATGGGAGGCATGACTCCACCTACCTTCGCTGGAGATGGAAACCAAGTGAATGCCATCTTCCAAGGTTTGAACCAAACACTTTTCTCCAACTCATAAGAAACAAGCATGTAGCTTTTGTTGGGGACTCTATGGCTAGGAACCAAATAGAGTCCCTTCTTTGCTTGCTAGCCACTGCATCAACTCCAAAACGTGTCCACCACAAGGGTTCTCGTAGGTGGCACTTTGATTCTCACAATGCAAGCTTGTCCCTCTATTGGTCCCCTTTTCTTGTGCAAGGGGTTCAAAGAACAAGCACAGGGCCACAGCATAATGTAATGCATTTGGATCTTGTTAATGAGAAGTGGGCTAGGGATGTGGATCAAATGGACTTGATTGTGCTGTCTGTTGGGAATTGGTTTTTGGTTCCTTCAGTTTACTATGAGGGTGGTAAGGTCTTAGGTTGCCTAAAGTGTCATGGTCTTAAGTACAGTGATGTTAGTTTTTATGGTTCACTAAGAAAGGCTTTGAGGATTGCTCTTAATAGCATTATTGAGAGGAAGGTGGGTAAAGGAAATGGAGTTGATGTAATTTTGAGAACATTCTCACCTTCCCATTTTGAAGGTGATTGGGATAAGGGTGGTAGTTGTTCAAAGACTAAGCCTTATAGAAAGGGTGAGATGCAACTTGGAGAAGTGGATGCTGAGATCAGAAGGATTGAGATGGAAGAAGTGGAAAATGCTAAGGCAAAAGTTAAACAATTTGGAGGGTTTAGGTTGGAGGCACTTGATGTAACAAAATTAGCATTGTTGAGACCAGATGGTCATCCTGGTGCTTATATGAATCCTTTTCCATTTGCTAATGGGGTTCCAAAGCGTGTGCAGAGTGATTGTGTTCATTGGTGCTTGCCAGGGCCTATAGACTCATGGAATGAGATCTTTCTAGAGATGATGAAAAAGTGGGAGAAACAGCCAAGAAGCCAACAGTGAAGAATTCCTCTTGTTAATTTATTACACTAATATTTTTCCACCACACAATAAGTCCTATTTTTGTTGGTGGAATACTAATGACATTCTTTTTTATTAGTTAAAATTGATGTAAATCTTACCGATTTGTAAATAATATCTACTAAATCGAGATTGGGACTCATGTTTAGTAGAACTCTCATCATTTTAATTAATAAAAAAGAAAGCGTCCAAAAAAGAGTATATCGATAATATTTTTAGTTTAACTCGTGTTTTCTTCTTTTTTGAAATGGTAACCAGAATATCTGGGATAGGAACAAGTTGTGTGAGTCATGCCAAAATGATCAAATATTTGATTATTTAACACGCTATATATTTTCAGATAAAGATTAAATTTCGATAATAGTATATTACGGATTACTCTTTAGGAACAACAAGAACAAACCAAAAAAAGTACAGGCATATGAACTCTCTAGCATCTGCTTACTGATATGGTACTCAGAATATTGCAACTTGCAAGGCGGAGTAGGTGTAAGTTGCAAATTTAGACTCTCACAAGCATTATGATAACAATAATACAAAAACTGAACTCGAGTGGAATTGCCTACACCACTGGAAATAAACCTTGCATCATTCTCATAAATAATTTTCTAAATGTTCAACTGAAATTATGATGCAATGATTTAAAATATGAATTGTAAGCATATCCAATTCCGTGGCCAAACACAAACAACCAAATATAGCCACATATCTAATTATGTGAACATAAGGAATGATGGGTTATACTGTGGCGGAGCTATTTGGGAGTTGGTCCATATATATACTTCAATAATTGTGAGTATATTATTAACTATTTTTGCTTTATTAAAACATTTAGTCATGACCTGCCACTGATTATACACTAATTTCATAATCTATTGATATTTTCCTTATTAACATAATACACGTTACGTTGTTCATTATTTATTTACCCGTCATTATTCGAGGTAAAATAATAGAAAAAAAGTGTACATAGCATAACTAATCTACGACTTCCCATAATTTAAATAAGACTTAAATTTTTTTATTTGATCTTCCATTTTTTAAATGCTTACTCTTTATGGACATTTTTTTCGTATCACCAATCTATTACATTTCATTTGTTTTATTGGATAAGTTTTTTTTTTGTTTTTTGTTTTTACTTTTTAGCCCCTCTTAATATTACAAATTTTTCATTTGATCTCTTTCTGCATCACAATTTTTAGAAAGTAAGAAGCTAAATGAAAAATGTATGCTAATTAAAATGATAAACAAATGAGTAAAACTATAAATAAAAAAAAAAGGATTGTACGAGCATAGAAACACATACTACGAAAATTAAATTATATTTTTACAAGAAAATATTTGAATGAAAATTATAATATTTAATAACTAAAATATTTTTAAATTAGATGTTTATCGTAAGAAAGAATTAAGGAAATATTGCCCCACATGAGGGTGAGACTCTTAATTTAGACAGTTATTGATTACTGAGTCTGCGTGTTTCTTCGGTGAGATGAAACATCCAAATCGTTATTCCAAAAACAAAAAAAGCAAAAAAATAAAAATAATTTAATGAAAAATTGATACAAAAATTTTATAATATAAAATTCATCTTTCAAAATTATAACTTAATGAAGAAGGAGTTATAAGAATGATTGGATGATAAAAAAAGAAAAGAGAGAAGAAAAGATCATAGATTCAATTTTGTTTGCTAAAAAAAACTAATAATTAATAATTAATATTTGCTTATAAAAAATAACTTACAAGTCAGAACAAAAAACATAAAATTGGCAATTTTATTGGGACAAAAAAAATTACTAATCCTAATATTAAGAAGAAGGACTTGAACATGCTTATACCTGCAGAAGAAGGGGGAGAAGCTGAAAGAGAAGAACAGTACGTGATGTTGTTGGTGGTGGAATGTGGAAGATCAGTTTTAGGAAATGGAGAAAAGGGTAAAGGGTAAAAGAATGAATGAATCAGAGCTATACGAAGCAGAACACAAATAGTCCATGGAATAAGTCTCTTGGTGAGGGTGAATGATATGTCTTTGAATTGGTCAAAGACTTCCTTCTTTCTTATGCTTCCCTTTTTCTGTTCTTTTCCACTCCTTCTGGTGTTATCAGATGAGAAGAATGAAGAGAAACACTGTTTTTTCGTTTTCTGCATTGATCATGTGAAGTGGAAGTAAAAAAAAGAGGAGAGACATAGAAACAGGTTTCTTTGGTTATTCAGTTAAGGAAACACTTAGAAGGATGGATCCTCCATGATCTCTCCAACCTACTAACTAATTTTTTTAGAAACAATTATCTTTAATTTTCATAGGATGTTGCTTTTCCAATTTTTTCCTGATTCCTTCTTATTGTGATATTAACATATGTAAAGTAATTAAATTTTATATCACTGGTTGTGTAATTGATTTAGCTTAATTAATGGAATAGAATTTTACTTTAAACAAAAAGATTTATTAAATTTTATTGAAGCGTTTATTTCACAGAATCTTATAGAATATAAAAATAAAAATATACTTTTTAATGTTTATTAGAAGGTAATTAAGTAATATTGGTAAGCCTAATTCATTAGGAGGAATTCATATTACATATCTTTCTCAATCTTCTTATTCTTATGAAAATGTGTAAAATAATTTCTCACTTTTTTCTTATTCTACCTCATTTATTTATTTAATATTTTGTTTTAAAATTTGTTTAAATTTAAAAACATTCTCAGAAATTAAAAATATTTATCAAACATCTTTAATGGAATAATATATTCTCAGTAATAACAATATTTTTATATATATTTTTAACAATTAAAAAATTAATAAGGAGAAAATTTGAAGTAAAAAATAAAATAAAAAAATATAATGAATGAAAGATAAAAATGTATTTATAAATAATATTACAAAAGTGTCTGTAAATTATGTAACTCTTTACTAGTTACAATCAAACATTGCTAAAGAGAGCAACTTTTGTACATGATCACAACGGCAAATAGTCACTTAAAAATAATTATATACATATTAAAAGAACTTCAATAAAAGCGTGTTATTTTATTATTATTTTAATATGTGTGAATTTATTATTAATTTGTGTGATGCTCACGTAAGAATTACTCTAACCGAATATTAAGAGGCTACATCACCTTGTTTGACTAAATTTGTGGTTTTGTCTTTGAAGCTATTTCAAATGAAAACGTCGGAATAAATACTCATTGAAATTGCACAAAATATATTAAGATTTAAGACTGAAATATTTGGCCGACATATTTGATCAGCTTTGTAGCTATCGTAATACATAAACAGAAATAATAAACTTGTATGATTTATTAATTTTCACAAAATATTACTTGAGTTGATTGTATAATTTTTTGAGAGAAGTGAAAAGAATTCCATGACAAATCAACATTTAGCTTAATTTAACTCTTTATAAAATTATGAGCTAATTTTAATTTTGATTCAATTCATCAAATCCACTTAAAGTTTAGCTTAGTTGTGGCATAAGAAACTGGAAATAGAAAATTAAAGCAAACCGGCTAACATTAAATATTATATAAAAATAAAATTAATAATATACAAGCAAAAATGAATTATTTATATATGTATATAAATATTAAACTAATACCATTAAATAAATTTTATTCATGTGGTATGCTCAACATTCCAGCATATATAAATAAGATGGTGTCATCACATAGTTAAATGATAATTTTGTGGTATTTATATATGTGGTCAAGAGTTTAATTACATGTTTGTGCTTGGATACAAAACGAATCCAGGAGAAGATATTTGTCCTTAAAATAAATCTTAATACCTCTAAAAATTAGTTTTTAGATTTTAATCTCGGAGTTTTCACCCAAAAAACATTCCTTGGCAGATGAATTTTTTTCATCATTAAAGACAAAGAATTTACCATAATTCGTACATTGTACTAAATTAATTGAGCCAGAATTATTTTTTTTTACTAAAATTTTATTGGTTTTATCATCTAGAGAAATCCAAATCCTCGACAGTATGAGGTTACATAATTAAAATCAGCATTAATAACATTAAATAAATGCATATTATATTTAGTAATATTACTTTTTCTGTATACTTAATAATATTATTCAATTAAATTATATATATTACATTTAATAAAAATAATGAGGTTTACATAAATAAATAAATAATATATATAATCACAATGTAAGTTTTTTTTATACTATCATCCACTAATCACAAACTACTACAATGAATTAATTGATAATGTAAAAACATTTACAAGCACAATTTATATATTAAACTAAAAAAATGTTTATTTTTATATTTATATAAATACTAAATTGATAGGATAAGATAAAATTCTATTCACGCTTTACGTTGCTACCATTCGTGTTGCTGTGCATCCCAGATTATACTATTTTGAGTTTTCAGTTGATGAAACAAGAGAAATCCAAATCCTATAGGCACGTGTGTTCTTGGAGAGATGTTGAAGAAGGACTGAGAGAAGAAGTAAGAGATTAAGTTGTAAGATGAGACTGAGAAGTAATACACTTAGCAAGAAGCTTCTTCCTCCTTCTTCTTCTTCTTCTTCTGTTTCCTATTATGCTGTCTCACGCATTGCGCTTCTTTGCTTTTGCGTTTACCTTTTCTGTCTCTCCTTTACTTCACCTACGCCAAATCAGCTTCCACATTCCCTCTCCATCACCAACCACTCTTCTCTTGAGCTTCATTCCATCTCCTCCTCCAACCAATCTTCTCTTGCCACTTCTACGGAGCTTCCTCGTTCCATCTTCATCACTAACCATTCTTCTCTTTTCGCTTCTCCACCTCCACCACCAGGTATATTTATATGTGCCTCATAATTTCATCTTGTTAAAACTATATATTTATATCAGGCTAATGTTTTTTTTTTTATAAAAAAAACGGTTAGCAGCCACAACTTCAAGTTTTTGAAGTCTCTGCAATCACCTTATCACAACGTGATTGCAATTACGACTGCATCAGTACCATTTATCTGTAATTTACTATAATACCAAGAATTGTGCCCAAACTAACTAGAAATTTTTATTATTTATGAAAAGTTATAGACATAAGAAAAAAGATTGGAAAATTGATATAGATCTGATGAGTCATGTCATGGAAAATTGAAAAAGTAAGATAAAGAAGAAAAAGGAAGTAAGAAAAGTGAAATAGAAGAGAAAATTAATGTATGTTAAATATTTTCTCTTAGTTGTACACTTTCTTGTGGATTTTGCCTCAAACCCATCTTCTACTTCTGCAATTTAAGTACTTAAATTAATTTGTTCTTTCTTTATTTGCAGTTTATGTCTATGAGGAGCCATGCGACTACACCAATGGCAGATGGGTCCGTACCAAAGGAGGCCCTCAATATAATGCTACCAACTGTGTTAAGATGAAAAGAAATCAAAATTGTATAGCCAATGGAAGACCTGATTTGGGGTACCTTAATTGGAAATGGAAACCAAGAGAATGCAATCTTCCAAGGTTTGACCCTAATACTTTTCTCCAACTCATTAGCAACAAGCATGTAGCTTTTGTTGGGGACTCTGTGTCCAGAAACCACCTAGAGTCCCTTCTTTGCTTGTTAACCACCGTCACAAAACCGAACCGGGTTCGCCACCCAGGTTCTCGTCGGTGGCGCTTTCCTTCTCACAACGCTGTCTTGTCCTTCTATTGGTCCCCATTTCTTGTCCAAGGTGTTCAAAGAAAACTCCGAGGACCACCTCGTTATAACACAATTCATTTGGATCGTGTTAATATGAGGTGGGAGAAGGATTTAGATGAAATGGACATGATTGTGTTGTCCCTTGGGCATTGGTTTACTGTTCCTTCAGTTTTCTACGAGGGAGGTAAAGTTATAGGATGCGTGCACCGTCCTGTTTCTAGTTGCAAGAGAGACATTGGTTTTTATGGTCCATTAAGAAGGGCTTTGAGGACTGCTCTTAATAGCATAATTCAGAGGAAGATGAGAAACAGAAATGGAGTTGATGTAATTGTGAGAACATACTCGCCTTCTCATTTTGAAGGTGCTTGGGATAAAGGGGGAACTTGTTCAAAGACCATGCCTTATGGAGTGGGGCAGAGGAAAGTTGAAGGGATGAATGCTGAGATCAGAAGGATTCAGATGGAAGAATTGGAAAGGGCTAAGGCAAAAGCCAAGAAATTTAGAAGGTTTAAGTTTGAGGTACTTGATGTAACAAAATTAGCATTGTTAAGACCAGATGGCCATCCTGGTGCTTATATGAATCCTTTTCCATTTGCTAATGGGGTTAATCCAAAGACGCCTGTGCAGAATGATTGTGTTCATTGGTGCTTGCCAGGACCTATAGATACATGGAGTGAGATCTTTCTCCAGATGTTGAAAAACATGGCACGAGCAGCCAAGAAGTGAAGAGTGAAGCATTTTCCTCATATCTTGTCAATTCATTGCATTAATTTTTCTGCCATACAGGTGGTGTGTAGCATTAGAAAGTAGGAAGAGTATTTAATTTGATTTTCTCATTGGCAGGGTACTAACAATTCTAGAATGTATTTGGGTTTACAACTGGAATGATGAGAAATGAGAATTGATTTTAACTATAGCTGAGTTTTGTTTTTTATATATATAAAAAAAAAATATAGAACATAGATGTTAAGTAAAATTGATTTTGTCTCAAAAACTTCAGTTTGATCATAAGTCATACGCAGTTTGATTTTCGTTGAGTGGGAGAATTTACCTAGTTTTATAGCAAACTTGTATTGAAGACCAAGACATTCAAACAGAAATAACTTTACCTGAAATTTAATTGTTCTTTAATTATTTAGTATACCTCCTGTTTTTTCTATTTTTGTTATTAAATTTATTTAAATAACCCCACCACTTTCCTTCCTTGCATCTAAATATTGTAAAACATGTCTCACACATACAACATTGTCCACAGAAACATCAAACTAAGAACCACCATCGTCACGACAGGGTCAGCATGTGCCTAGGGGACTACTTCAAGTGCTTGGTGTACCCAACTTTAAGCAGCTATGCGGTAATACATCAATTATTGCATGCTTTGGATTCCAACTAGTACTATATATGCAAAGCATGATATCTCACTGTGGAACACGTGTAGTTAATTACCCCAACACTACCTGCCACGCAAAAACTGCACCAATACCCAATTAATCATCATTGCTCCCTCGTGTGTACAAAAATTCCCACAACACCCAATTACATGGTGTTGTTTGGTCAGTCCAGAGGAAAAAACACTGTATCCTATCACACGTGAATCCCGTGTCGAAGGAGGAACTGTTCAAAACATTTAATCAAATTAAGAGAGGTAGGGAAAGGAGTTATTTAAAAAAAATTGTGGATTCGTCATTGTTTTTGTTTTCATATATAAATTGTAGTCAATGGCTCCAAAGCGGATGGAAGCCTGTTGATGCAAGTTTAGTTTACTGCCTCATTTGTTCAATTTTTCTTAATTGATTTTAAGAATGTCTAAAACGAGATTTATTTTTTAAAAGATTTTATGCAAAGTAGAAACTATTGTTTTATTGAATGAGAATTCAATTAATAAGCTATTATAATCATTTGTAAGATGGTAAATGATTATAAAAATATTAAAATATGAAATTTAATAATTTGAAAATATAGAATTCCCGTAATAAAAATATATATAATTCCCAAAATAGGACGTGGTGACATTTCTCTTTCACAATTGGTTGGAAGGGAAGAGACTTTATGATTATTCAGTCCTTTATGTGCAAATAAGTTACAGCCAACTTGTGTCTTTGTGACATTTATGATAATGAGTCCTGTTGATGTCATTAACAAATTGGAATATCTAGTGTAAAAACTAGGCTCGTAAAATAATTGAATCTCGATTTTAAATTATTTTAACTGGTTTAATTTTATATTCAAATAATTAAATTGGTTTGAAAATTGATTCAAAATTTTAAGAAATTAATTTTGAATCGAATTAATTTTTTATTAGTTTTAAATTGATTCTAAGAATTAGATTACTTTTGAATTAATTTTTTGGAATAAAAAATATTCAATTCAAAATTTAACTAAACTGAATTGATTTTATAAAAATAATTTTATTAACCAAATTAATTATATAAAATAGTATATTTTTTTCTTGAAATAATTAAAAAAACAATTTAATTTAATTTCGATTATAATCCAATTCAATTCAAATGTGAGTTTTTTTACACCTTTACTCTAGCTAGTAGCTGTTCCTAGTGATGTCCAAATTGCAAATTGCCATTTTGCATGAAGACATTACAGACAAGATTAATGGCCAATGCAATGTCTTAAATAGTTTATTAAAACTTCAATGTTATATGGCAGGGGCCAAGCAGTGGCGGAGTTTGAAGTAAAATTTTGGGGAATCAAAATAAAATTTAATACATAAATTACATATGTAATATTATAGACTAAATTATTTACATAATCTTTTATCTGTTTTTACGTTATAATTTTATCCTTTATTTGTTCAAAGTTACAAAATGGTGTATTATTTTTTAAAAGTTATAAAATAATTCTTTAACTATTTTTTTATAGCATGTTTACGCTTAAAAAAAATTATAAAAAGAAATTACTTCAGCAGTAAAGATGTTATTAAAAATTATTTAAGGAAACATTTTACAACTTTTAATAAATAAGAGATTATTTTATAATTTTTAAAAAATGAATGACCAAATATAACCTACAATAAAAATAAGAAACCAACGAAATAATTTAGCCAATATTATATTATAATTACTATATTCCTAATATTAAAGTTTCATATTGTAAACAAATAGTGAATAAAAAAATAATATTAAAGCAAATTATAAAAAAATAGTATATTATATTCCATAACTAATTGTTTTGTTTCAAAGTTTTGATCATTTTATTACACATTATGGATTAAAAAAATAAGTGTTGATGTACGCATATAACATATTTCAATACTTGTAAGAATAATTTTGATCTCAAACTCGTCGTACTGTGAAAAAGTACAAACATGCTAGTAAACCTTCAAAGTCAGTTACATAAAGATATCTTTATTTGAATGGGATCAATTCACAAAGTGATTTAAGTGGCTATAATTTTTCTATAGTACATTTTTTCTTTATTGCAAAATTCTTTATATATATATATATATATATATATATATATATATATATATATATATATGCAGTTTAAAAAAATAATAATAATTTGGGGAGCCATGGCTCCCCTGTCCCTTCAAAGCTCTGCCAGTGGGATCAACTATAAACATTAACGTATATATATACTCGTCAAATTCTATATATAAAGTACTCATATATTCTAAAATACTAAGTATATTAGTAATTTATTTAAATATTAATTAATAAAAATATATTTAAACAAGAGACAAGCTAAATAATTTAAAAAAGACTCAAAATTACAAAAGTTAATTATAAGTTTCACATTTTTTATGCTATTTTTATCATAATTGAAACCGGTACTTTATGAAATTGTTTTTACAACAATGATCGTAGGGATCAAGACTGCCGATATTATCAGCTCCACATATGTTACAAATAAATTTTATTTTTATAATAAAAATTGGTATCTACACTTATCACATTTTTCAGGAAAGCATCTTATTAATTATGTTTTAAAAATATATTAATTTACTCTCATCTATAAACAAAGATTTTAGCTTCATTCTAGTTCATTGTAACAATTTACTTTCATCTATAAATAACTTCCGGAATGAATTTGGTTAAGAGGCAAACAAATCTCTTGAATCATAAGTTAGCTAGGATATCAAGATATCATGTTGATTCTCATGATTATGATTGTATTTTCTTACATATTCATTAGTTATCGTTCATTAAATGAAGTAATCTTGTTTTCTCTATAAAAAAACTATTAATTTAGAATAGAATACCTTACACACACAAAAAAAAGTAGCCAAAAATCAGATGGTACTTTTTTATTTTTTAGTTATTAAAATATTTATGATTTTTTTATAAAAAAAAACCCTTATTCAAAACTAGATTTTATTTAAGAATAGGAATAGAGAGAAAAAAAAGATGTGACATAAGAAAAATCATATATTATAGAAACTAAATATAGAAAATTACAACCTAAAACCCAATGAATCTGACAGAGAAGTAACAATAGGAGATTGAATTATTGTACGATGGGAAGTACAATCACAAACACACCAAATCCAATGATAAAACTAAAACCCTTTGTCTTACCAACAACTTTTTCCTTCTTTGATTATGCTTTTAGCCTCTCTCATTTCCTTCATCTCCCGCAAATGACCCAATTCCCCATTCCATCTCCATCACCGACCGCTTTGGAGGGTTTAGGTTAGAAGTACTTAATGTAACAAAGTTTGCATTGGGACCCACCTACAAAATAATTAATACACGATAACACAGACACAGGTCTGAGTAGTCAACATTTTAGTGTCCTGTCACATCATTTGCTAGTACACACAGGTCTGAGTAGTCAAAATTTGGAAGGAAAACGTTCATGATATTTCTCTTCTCTCTTTATGGGTGTTAAAAGTAGAGGAAGCCAAGGAGAAATAAATAAACAAATAAAAATAGTATGACAATTTTTTTTAAAAAAAATATGTGGAAGTAAAATAGAAAAAAAAAAGTTGTTATAGAAAATAAGAATAAATGACCAGTACAATTATATATAACTTGTCTCTTAGCCCTTTTCAATTCATCAATATATTCCTATCATCGACCCTGTCTAGCTTTTCCATCGCCTTCTTGAATATTTATTGCCTTCTCGATAGCTCATAAATTACCCATGAAAATAAATTATTGTTTACCTTAAACAATCATCTATCAACCACATTCATAAACATCTAGTCAAATAAAAAAATTCAGAGAAAAATAATTTTACCTAACAACAACTAAACTTTCTTATTCATATAAATTAAATTTGGCAGTATTCAAAATCAATTATCTTGAAACCATACAGGCTCTACAATCGATGTTTCCTACCAAAGAAAAACAAAATACTACTCTTCCTGGTTTCTAAATGCCATGTTTTTCAACATCTGGATAAAAATCTCATTCCAAGTGTCTACGACCCCCGGCATGCACCAATGAACACAATCATTCTGCACAGGCTTCTTTGGATTAATCCCATTAGCAAATGGGAAAGGATTCATATAAGCACCAGGATGGCCATCTGGTCTCAACAATGCTAATTTTGTTACATCAAGTACTTCCAACCTAAACCCTTTAAATTCTTCAGCATTTTTTGCCTTATCCATTTCCAATCCTTTGGCTCTTGTCTTAGCCCTTTCCACTTCTTCCAACTCGATCCTTCTGATCTCAGCTTCCTCCCCTTCAAGTTGCCTCTCCCCCACTCCATAAGGCTTAGACTTTGCACAAGTACCACCCTTATCCCATCCACCTTCAAAATGAGAAGGTGAGTATGTTCTCACAATTACATCAATTCCATTTCCTCTTTTCACCTTCCTCTTAATTATGCTATTAAGAGCAGTCCTTAAGGCCCTTCTTATTGGAACATAAACACCAATGTCTTTGGTGCAATTAGAAACAGGATGGCTCACACATCCTATAACTTTGTCACGCCAATAGAATACCGAAGGAACTAAAAACCAATGCCCTAAGGACAACACTATGATGTCTATTTGATCCAAATCCTTTTCCCACTTCATATTAGCACGATCCAAATGAATTTTGTTATAAGGGAGTCCCGGGTTTTTTCTTGGAACACCATCTACAAGAAAAGGGGACCAATAGAAGGACACGGTTGCCTTGTGAGAACGAAAGAGCCACCGAGTATAACCTTCTTGGAATTGGGTGAATCCTTGTAGTTTTTCAGTAGTGGCTAAAAAGCAAAGGAGGGACTCTAGGTGGTTCCTGGCCAGAGAGTCTCCAATAAAAGCTATGTGCTTGTTGCTTATGAGTTGGAGAAAAGTGTTAGGGTCAAACCTTGGAAGATGGCATTCACTTGGTTTCCACCTCCAGAAAAGGTACCCCAAATCAGGCCTTCCATTGGCAATACAATTCTGCTTTGCTTTCATCTGGAGACATTTGGAACCATCATATAGAGGACCTCTTTTGGTACGGACCCATCTGCCATCGCTGTAGTCACATGGTTTCTCATAGACATAAACTGCAAATTAAAGAAAGAACAAATAACTTAAGTACTTAAATTGAGGACTAGAAGATGCGGTTGAGGCAAAAATCCACAAGCAAGTGTATAAATAATAGAGAATATTTAACATATATATTTATTTTCTCTTGTAACTCACTTTTACTTCCATTTTCTTAATATCTTTCTCTCTCTCTCTGTGTTCTAAGACATCACTTTTCAAATATATCAATTTTCATTTCTTCCCTTTTTCTTCTTTTCTTTCTATACCTCATGCTTATTACTATTCATCATAAATAACAGAATTTTCAAAATGGGGTCACGGATTCATCACAATCCTTGATGTTACAGGAAATTGCAAACAAATATTAGTTATGCGGCCGCAATTGCAGAAACCTTAAAAACTAGAAGATGCAGCCAAAGACTCACATCTGGCAGGTAATAGATTTAAATCCTCACTCGTCTTCTTAAGATGAGGTAAGTGTAAGTATCTCTGCAAGAGTTTTTAAACTCAAAACTTTCCTTGTCTTGGACTGGAACGTAATGCCTTCTATGTAAATTTTCTTGAGAAAAAAAAATGAAATTATGCAGCATATATGTATAAATGTGTATATACCTGGTGGAGGCGGAGAAGCGGAAAGGGAGGAGTGGTTGGTGAATGAGATGGAATGAGGAAGCTCCGTGGAAGTGGAAAGAGAAGAGTGGTTGGTGATGGGGAGAGAATTAGAAGGGTGATTTGGCGGAGATGAAGCAGAGGAGACAGAGTAAAAGAAAACGCCTAACAAAAACAGCACAATGGCTACCAGAGCATAGGAAGCATAAGGTGGAAGAAGCTTCTTGCTAAGTCTCTTACTACTTCTTATCTTCAAACTCACTCTCTTTCTTCTCATCTTACTTCTCTCTCACTTCTTCCTTCTTTGCTCCCAATGCCCCTTTGCCCAACACACGTGCCTCCCTATATTGAGCAAATTGGCACACGCGGGAAATCATAGCAACGGAAAACACGTGCCATTACTCAGTTGAGCATTCTGCTACACACAGGAATGTTAGCAACGTATGGCCTGAATATAATTTTATGTTATCCTGTTATTAATTTACTATTTATATATGCCAATAAAATAAGTGACTGAGTTAATAAACCTCTTTAAAATATTTATATATGCCAATAATATATTAAAGTAATTTACTTGATATATTTTGAGAAATTTTTAATTATTTTCAAATTATGGGTAATAGCAAGTATAAGTATATTGTTGGTCGCTTTGACTCTATTAATAAGCGAGTTAATTTTTATTTTATTTTAGGGTAAAATTTTTATTAATTTTGTTTTCATAAAATTTTTCACCCTTATAAAAATAAAACATTTTTTCTGTAATAACTAGGTTAAATGGTTCTTTGATGTATTTGATGAACTTAATTATTTTATCTTTTTACATTTATAAGCACATTCAAGACACTAAAACTCATTATTATTTCATCTTTTCCACTAATATCATTGAAAAGTATGAGAAAATCATTCAAAAAGTGATTAAAAATTGCAATTTATAAGAATTTTTTGTCGTCAGAAATTGTTTAATTCATTTTAGAGGATTTTATCCATTATAAATTATTTAATTCATTTATAATTAAATTATATATTTAAGTTTATTAGTCACATCAAATCACCATCTAATAGAGTTATCACTGAGAAAAAAATATTTTATGTTTACAAGAACCAAATTAATACTAAAACTTTTATGAGAATAAAATTAATACTTTTCAAATTTTACAAGGATCTCAAACATTTTTTTACCCTTTATTTTATTTATTTATTTATATCATTAAATCATTCATATTTTAAGTTGTAGTTAATGTTTTATTAACAAATTCTTTTTAATAAATAAGTGAACGTGTTAACAAATTACACAAGTATGTGCTAATGTACACACATACAAATTATGTCTCAATAATTTTAGCTTAAAGGCAATTTTTCTATTTTTACACTTCTAGTCAAATAAAAAATTGAGATTAAATTAATTTTACCTAACAATAGATAAACAAATTTTAGTGATTTTCGTTGTGAAATACAAACAAATTTTACATACTTCCACGCTGAAATGGTAAAAAAAGGTGTGGATCGGAAACTTACGATATTGAAGTAAGGTTACCATATTGTCCTTGCATGCACTAAGGTTTTTTTATTTGCGTGCATGCATTCAGTTTTTTTACTCTTTTCCATATGCCAAATAACCCTTATTTCTCGGCTATTTCTTGTTTTCTGTTTGCACTTACCTGCCTTGTCTCTCTTCTCCCCTACCAAATACAAACAAAATACTCTTTTTAGTTTCTAATGCAACACATACCTAAATGGCAGAAGAATTAAAGCAATGAATTAATTAACATGTTATGAGGAATGTTTTACTCTTCACTCCTCACGAGCTGCTTCTGTGCCATGTTTTTCATCATCTCGAGAAAAATTTCATTCCATGTGTCTATAGGTCCCGGCAAGCACCAATGAACACAATCATTCTGCACATGTTTTGGAACCCCCTTAGCAAACGGGAAAGGATTCATAAAAGCACCAGGATGGCCATCTGGTCTCAACAATGCTAATTTTGTTATATCAAGTACCTCCAACGTAAAGCCTTTAAAATTTCCAGCTTTTCTTAGCCTTTCCCAATTCTTTGGCCCTTGCCTTAGCCCTTTCCACTTCTTCAAACTGAATCCTTCTGATCTTAGCATTTTCTCCTTCAAGTTGTCTTTGCCCCTCTCTATAAGGCTTAGTCTTTGAACAAATACCCCCTTATCCCAAGCACCTTCAAAATGAGAAGGCGAGTATGTTCTAACAATAACATCAATTCCATTTCCCTTTTTCACCTTTTTCTTAATTATGCTATTAAGAGCCGTCTTAAGATCTGATAACGGTTAAATATGAGTTATTTTGATAATAAAAATATATTAATAATATCTTTAAAAATATTTATTTAACAATCATTTCTTACTTAAATGTTAAGATTTGATATTTTTTTATTTATAACTTGTAGATATGAAAAGGAGAGATTATAAGAGAAAAAGATCAAAAAAATATTGAGAGATTATAAGAGAAAAAGATCAAAAAAATATTCAAAATATCATGAAGTGAATATATGACTAAGAGCAAAACAAATTCAAAAAATATCAAAAAGAAAAATTTCTCATACATCCTAGACAAATAAGATAGGTTTCAACATTATCACGTTCTTCATTTTATTTCTTTTATTTTCTATTTTTATTTTTTATTTTCTATCTTATTTTATCTTTTCTTATTTTTATCTTAATCTTTTATTTTATTTTTTTATTTTCTTTATCTTCTATCTTTATCATCTTTTAATTTAAATATTTTATTTTCATCTTTAAATCTTTATCTTATCTATTGTGAATTCGATACTCAGACTTCGGAATACTTTACTATTTGTGACAAATTTGATATACTTGTCAACAAATTAACTAAAATCCTTCTTATTGGACTATAAAAACCAATGTCTTTGGTGCAATTAGAAACCGAATTGTTCTGGCATCCTATAACTTTATCATCCCAGTAGAAAACTGAACTAAAAACCAATGCCCTGGGGACAACACAATCATGTCCATTTGATCCAAATCCTTTTCCCACTTCATATTAGCATGAGCCAAATAAATTGTTATAATTATTATAACGTGGTCCATCATTGTTTCTTTGAACACCTTGTACAAGAAATGGGGACCAATAGAATGACAAGGTTGCATTGTGAGAAGGTAAGACCCACCGAGTAGAACCTTGGTGGCTGAATCCGTTTGGTTTTGTAACCGTGGTCAACATGCTAAGAAGGGACTCTATGTGGTTCCTGGAAAGAGAGTCCCCAACAAAAGCTACATGCTTGTTGCTAATGAGTTGGAGAAAAGTGTTAGGGTCAAACCTTGGAAGATTGCATTCACTTGGTTTCCATTTCCAGTAAAGGAACCCCAAATCAGGCCTACTATTGCCGACACAATTCTGGTTTTGTTTCATGTTGACACAGATGGTAGCATTAATTATATAAAGGATCTCTTTGGGTACGGACCCATCTTCCATTGGTGTAGTCACATGGCTTCTCATAAACTATTTTTTGATCAATAGGCTTTTCGTCATAAACTGCCAATAAAAAGACGACAAATTATGTACTTACATTGCTTACGTAGAACATGAATTTAAGGAAAAATCAACAAGCAAGTGTGTAGAAATAATATAGAAAATATTTAGCATGCATTTATTTTCTCTTCTATCTCGTTCTTACTTCGACTTTCTTCATACCTCTCTCTTTCTCTTTTTTGTTCAATGACACCACTTATCATATCTATTGATTTTTTTATTTTCTCTTATTAATTTCTTTTTTTCTATACCTCATGTTTATCATTATTCATACATTAATAATTAAATTTTCAAACTGAGGTTGCAATTTCGTTACAATCCTTGATATTATAGGAAATTGCAGATAAAAACTACTGATATGACCACAATTACAATCATGAGTGATTGCAGAAACCTTAAAAACTCGAAATTGCTGGCGAAATCGTAGTAGCTAACCCTACATTTTCTTAAAAAACATTAGCATAATATATATATATATATATATATAGTTTTAACAAGATGAAATTATGCAGCACATATAAATATACCTGGTGGTGGTGGTGGTGGAGGCGGAGAAGCGGAAAGGGAGGAGGAGAGGTTGGGGATTGAGATGGAACGGGAAATAAGCTCCGTAGAAATGACAAGAGAAGAGTGGTTGGTGATGGAGATGGAATGAGGAGGCTCATAATTTGCCGGAGAGGAAGTAAAGAAGAGACAGTAATAGAGAACACAAAAGCAAAGCAGCACAATGGGTGGAAGAGAATAGGAAACATAAGGCTGCTCAAGCTTCTTGTTGCTGCTAAATCTCTTACTACTTCTTATCTTCAAAGTCAATCTCTTTCTTCTCATCTTTGCTTCTTCTCTCAGTCCTTCGTTTCTTGCTCCTAACGTCTCTTTACCTAAAACATGCACGTCCCTATATTTGTATTCCTTTTGTTTGCTGATAACTCAATCGAGCAATCTGGTACACGCAGGAATGTTAGCAACGTATGGCCTGATTAAAATTTTATCTTATCCTTTTATTTTTTATTTATTTTTTTTGGAAAAAGCATCAAACTTTTTTCTTATCCTATTAACTTAGTTGTTATATAGATATAAAAGCAAAGATTTTTCTTTTTAGTTTAATATATATGTATGCAAAAATTATGTGTGTGTGTGTGTTTTTTTTTCTTCAAATATGCAGTAAAAAAATGTTATTCAAATATAAAATTTTGCAAAATTAAAACTACTGAAATCTATCTGTGTTAACCAAATCTTAGTACCTTTCACTTGTTGATTGTTGTAATGTCATACTCATGCACATGAGGAACACATGCATTTTTATTGAGATTATTTAATATAGTTGCTAGGACATCCGATCCAATGGCTTTGGTGATGATATGATATATCTCAAAGTGTTCACATTTGCTCTTCGAATTCCCTTCTTGCGTGCTTTAAGCATCTCCAGCAATAACTCAAAACAAATCCTCATCCATTCTCTAGCTTGCTGGTATATATAAATTAACTCAGTTCCACGATCATCAAAATCTTGCGGCTGTTCTCTCAAACTTGAAATGACACAAATGAAAATGTTGAAACATGACATGTTGAAATTGGCTTCTCTTGTTTCTTGCTTTATTCCATATTTTATTGGTGTATGACAATGTTTTACATGCTTGTTGTTTTTTTTTTATCGTGATTAATGATTATGTTTTATATATATTCTAAGTTATGCATTACGAGTGAATCTTAATTTTTTGTTTAAGATTAATACATTGATTAATCAAATATTAATTGTTATATTGAATTTTGAATTGTTCAGTTGAATTTGAAATTATTTATTTTTTTATACCTAATTAATGAGGTTAAGTCTGATAAAATTTCAGTGTGGTGTGCACACACATAAGAAGTGACTTCAGCGAGAACAAAGGAACAATAAATTGTAATTATAGGATTAAATTTAACGACCATGATTAAAGATATAATTAATTAGCAAACACACGTCATTCTAATTCCCCTTTCTACTTCAGATTATACTCATGTTCTCTCCTATTCTCCTTCTCTCATTTGACAAAGACTATCACTTTCTCAATATAAATTTTCTAAATCAATGCAAAAGTATTTACTTTGTCATTTTTGGTCAAATTAAGATTTGAGACAAAATCAAATTTTACCTCATATTAACCAAATATCAATACTTTTATAAAATTAAGATTTAAATAAATTTTTTATCCTTATAATTTAGTGTTTTTTTATTTTTATTTCTGTAATTTTTTTATATTTTAATCATTGTAAAATATGTTTGTTTTGTTTTTTATTCTTAAAGAATTAATATATAACATTTTAAACAATAAAAAAATACTAACTAAAATATTTTAGGGAAAAAAAATTAATACATTTTGTAAAAATTAAAACTAGAAAAAATTGCAAGAATAAAAACAGAAAAAACGCTAAAGTGTAAAGACAAAAAAATATATTTAAATCTAAAATTAAATTTAAGTATAGTTAAAATCATTTCTTGTTACTCCACTGTGAAACAAATCACACTCTAAAATTGTTGTTCCCTGCCAAACAGAAAAACAAAATACTCTTTCTAGTTTATGAGGAATGCTTAACTTCTTCACTCCTTAATTAGCTGTTCGTGCCATGTTTTTCATCATCTGGAGAAAAACCTCATTCCATGTGTCTATAGGCCCTGGCAAGCACCAATGAACACAATCATTCTGCACACGTTCTGGCACCCCATTAGCAAATGGGAAAGGATTCCTATAAGCACCAGGATGTCCATCTGGTCTCAACAATGCTAATTTTGTTACATCAAGTACCTCCAACCTAAACCTTCTAAATTTCTTGGCTTTTCCCTTGGCCCTTTCCAATTCTTCCAACTGAATCCTTCTGATCTCAGCATCCTCCCCTTCAAGTTGCCTCTCCCATTCTCTATATGGCTTAGTCTTTGAACAAATACCCCCCTTATCCCAAGCACCTTCAAAGTGAGAAGGCGAGTATGTTCTCACAATAACATCAATTCCATTATTTCCTTTTTTCACTTTCTTCTTAATTATGCTATTAAGAGCAGTCCTTAAGGCCCTTCTTATTGGGCCATTAAAACCAATCTCTGTGGTGCAATTTGAAACAAGACGGTTCATGCATCCTATAACTTTATCACCCCAGTAGATAACTGAAGGAACTAAAAACCAATGCCCCAAGGACAAAACAATTATGTCCATTTGATCAATATCATTTTCCCACCTGGCATTAACTCGATCCAAATAAATCTTATTATAATGTGGTGGTCTCCGGATTTTTCTATCAACACCATCTACAAGAAATGGGGACCAATAGAAGGACAGCATTGCGTTGTGAGAAGGAAAGTGCCATCGAGTATTAGAACCTTCGTGGCCTAATCCGTTTGGTTTTGTGACAGTGGTTAACATGCAAAGGAGGGACTGTAGGTGGTTCCTGGATACAGAGTCCCCAACGAAAGCTACATGCTTGTTGCTAATGAGTTGGAGAAAAGTGTTAGGATCAAACCTTGGAAGATTGCATTCACTTGGTTTCCATCTCCAATTAAGGTACCCTAAATCAGGCCTTCCATTGGCTATACAATTCTGTTTTTCTTTCATGTTGGGGCAGTTGGTAGCATTATATAGAGGACCTCTTTTGGTACGGACCCATCTACCATTGGTGTAGTCACATGGCTTCTCATAAACTGCCAATAAATAAAGAGCAAATTAAGTACTTGTATTGCGGACTTAAGAGATGAATTTGAGGCAAAATTGACAAGCAAATGTATAAATAATAGAAGGGTAATGCTATCCAGTATGAAATTTATTTCTTTTATATATCAACACGGTACGAAATACAAAAAGTATGAAAGACTGATTTCATATATTTGACTGCTTAGCTATTAAATAAAATTAAAGATAGATGAAAGGAAATCATGGAAAACCCTTTGATAAAAGTTTTCGTGCATGATACTTTTTTTGTACTATCAAGCACTCATCTTTTTTCTTTTTATCGCACCACTTATCATATTTATTAATTTTTTTTATCTTCTTTTCTTTCTATAAGTCATGTGTATCACTAAACATAAATAATAAAAGTTTCCAACTGTATCGCGGTTTCTTGCAAGCCTTAATGTTACAAAAAATTATAGACTAGTGTTACGAATGGGACCGCAATTGCAATCACGAAATTGCAGCTAAAATAGCGGTTGCTAACCGTACTTTTTAAAAAACACTAGCATAATATACATAGTTTTAACAATATGAAATTATGCAACATATATATATATATATATATACCTGGTGGAAGTGGAGAAGCGGAAAGAGAAGAATGATTGGTGATGGAGAGGGAATTAGGAGGCTCATTTGCTGGAGATGAAGTAAAGGAGAGACAGAAAAAGTAAAGGGAAAAGCAAAGCAGCACAATGGGTGGAAGAGCATAGGAAGCAGAAGGCAGAAGCTTCTTGCTAAATCTCTTACTACTTATATTAAAAATCAATCTCTTTCCTCTCATCTCTGCTTCTCAGAGTCCTTCGTTTTTTCTCCTAACGCCTCTTTACAAAAACGCGTGCTTATATTTGACTAGTATTCCTTTTGTTAGCAACGTAAAGCTTGAATATAATTTCCCTTATCCTATTAATTTAGTATTTATATAAAAAAAATAAACATACATCTATTTTCTTTTCCTCATTTTTCTCTTTACCTTTCTCTTCCTTTTTTTCCCCTATATATATATTATTGTAGAAGTTATTAACCAAGCCCGCATGTTGCAAGTTAAATATTGGGTAAAATGTTTTTGGTCTCTCGTTTTATCTTGATTTTTTATGTTAGGCTTTCATAATTTTTATTATATATTTTTAGACCTTTGTAAATTGCTGACGTTAATTTCAAAGATGAATTTCTTGTCAGAATTGTAAGCTTAGAAGAGAATGAAGACTGAGGATGGAGAGACAGAGAGAGGATGAATCAGATCAAGTTAATATAACAGTAATTATAAAAGAATTTTTTTTATTATTGTTCGTTTGAAATATAAATGTTCTAATAAATAGTTAATCTTTAACCATTAAATTTCACAAAAATAAATGATGAGATAAAAAATAACTTTTTTAGAATAACTAGATTCATCATCTCTCTTATACACATTTTTTTTAGTATTATGTGTTAACAAGTTATGTTATTTATGTATTTTAATAGAAATTCAAGTTATAACTTACTAGTGTAGTTGGACTAAAAAATAAGTGTGAATATAGTAAGAAGTCTTACAAACATTTGTTAATATACACATGCTATAAAAAAAAAAAAGTATGAACCTAATGTATGTATATATGTATATGTGTATGATTTGTTAATATAAACAAAAATATTTAGTGTCTTAGAAATATAAATTAAATACATTTAATTTTTATCCTAAAAAAAGTATGAAGTATAATAAGAGAAAATTTTAGAAAGATTTAAAGTTATTCTTTTTAAATAGAGATTGAATTAATTTTTTAATGTTATATTTTATAACTACTGGAAAATTTTCCACCATTTTATAAAAAATAAATGTATTTAGTGTCTTAAAAATATATAACGTATTTAATATTTATTATAAAATAGTATAAAAAGTTGAAACTAATAAAAAGTATTATAAAAATATTTAAATTATTACTGATTTTTATATAAAAAAATCCTAACAAGTAACAATTATTCAACTAACATGTACTGTAAACAAAATGCACAACACCCGGAATACCTTACAAAAATTAGTGATGTGTCGCGTAATTAAAAAAAAAATGTACGATATGTCTTTTTCGCTGAGTCATTCCAAAGTCATCCATAATTCCATGGTAGACCATACAGGATGACAATGAATAATTTTGAAGTCCTCCTGGATGAAATTATTGGTCCGTGTTTATGAAATTTATAAATATTTATAGATATTTTAAAATATAGATTTACGTCAAAAATAAATTAAAGTAATTTACTTTACATATTATGAGAAATTTTTTAATTATTTTCCAATTGTGGGTAATAGCAAAGTATGACTAAGTATATTAATTGTTTTTCCAATTTTCCCACTTTGGTTCTATTAATAAACGAGTAAATTTTTTTTTATATATGTATCCGTTAAGTTATCCATATTACATATATATATATATATATATATATATATATATATATATATATATATATATATATATATATATATATATATATATATGTAATATGTTAACTACTTAATGTATTTTTAGATCAGTCCTAATTAAAATTTATTAACATGTTCTTTCTATAAAAAAAAATGGGTGTATGTGTTACCAAATTTCACAAACATTTAATAATGTACAACCATTTATTTTATAGGAAAGAATGTGTGTTACCACCAGATACATTTAAGATTAGTTGATGTTAAAATTTGTTAACTTATTTCTTATAAAAAAAAAATAAGTAGGGTACATTAGCCAACCTACACACAAACAAAATAACAAAATACTCTTTCTAGTTTTGACGCAACACATCACATGTGTGGCGAAAAAATTATTGCAAATGAATTAACGGATATGAAGAATGCTTCACTCTTCACTCCTTGGCTGCTCGTGCCATGTTTTCCAACATCTGGAGAAAAATCTCACTCCATGTGTCTATAGGTCCTGGCAAACACCAATGAACACAATCACTCTGCACACGCTTTGGAACCCCATTAGCGAATGGAAAAGGATTCATATAAGCACCAGGATGACCATCTGGTCTTAACAAAGCTAATTTTGTTACATCCATTACCTCCATCCTAAACCCTCTAAAGTTTTTGGCTTTAGCCTTAGCATTTTCCACTTCTTCCAACTCAATCCTTCTGATCTCAGCATCTTTCCCTTCAAGTTGTCTCTCCCAAACACCATAAGGCTTAGTCTTTGCACAACTACCTCCCTTATCCCAATCACCTTCAAAATGAGAAGGCGCGTATGTTCTCAAAATTACATCCACTCCATTTCCTTTAATAACCTTCCTCTCAATTATGCTATTAAGAGCAGTTCTCAAAGCTCTTCTTATTGGACCATAAAAACCAATCTCGGTGGTGCAATTAGAAACAGGATGGTTCAAGCATCCTATGACTTTTTCACCCTCGTAGTAAACTGAAGGAGCCATAAACCAATGCCCAAAAGACAACACAATCATGTCCATTTCATCCAAATCCTTTTCCCACCTAATGTTAACACGATCCAAATGAATTGTATTATAGTGTGGTCCCTTGATTTGTCTTTGAACACCTTGCACAAGAAATGGGGACCAATAGAAGGACAAGATTGCGTTGTGAGAAGGTATGAGCCACCGACGGGAACCTTCGTGGCGGACACGGTTCGGTTTTATGACGGTGGCTAACATGCAAAGAAGGGACTCTATGTGGTTCCTGCACACAGAGTCACCAACAAAAGCTACATGCTTGTTGCTAATGAGTTGGAGAAAAATGTTGGGTTCAAACCTTGGAAGATGGCATTCACTTGGTTTCCATCTCCAGAAAAGGTACCCCAGATCAGGCCTTCCATTGGCGATGCAATTCTGGTTTTTTTTCATCTTAACACAGGTTGTTCCATTATACAAAGGGCCTCTTTTTGTACGGACCCATTTGCCATCGGAGTAGTCACATGGCTTCTCATAAACTGCCAACAAAAAAAGAAAAGAACTTGAGTACTTAAATTGCAGATGTAGAAGATGAATTTGATGGCAAAATCCACAAGTCATTGTTCTTATCAAAGGAGTTTTCTATTTCATCTTTCTCTCCAGTTTTTTTTTTTTTTGAACATGAGGCTAGAAAACATCTTGTGCCAAACATTGTTTTTATCAATGAATTTTTTAGCACAACATCTATCACTACTCAAATCCTAAACCGGGATTACAATTTCGTGATAATCCTTGATATTGCAGGAAATTAAGATAAATATAAATCTTAAACTGGGGTTATAGTTTTGTCACAATCCTTGATATTATAGGAAATTAAGATAAATATAACTGATGCGGTCCCAATTACAATTATATATGACCACAGAGACCTCAAAAACTTGAAGTTGCAGCCAAAATCAGGTTGCAAACCGTTTTTTATAACATTAGTATATAGTTTGAACAAGACAAAATTATCCAGCACACATAATATATACCTGGAGACCTAGGCGTAGGAGCAGTAAGAGAAGAGTGGTTGGTGATGGGGATGGAATGGGGAAGGTGATTTTCTGGTGATGAAGTAACTGAGAGATAGTAAAAGAAAATGCAAAAGGCAAGAAGAACAATGGGTGGGAGAGCATAGGAAACAGAAGAAGAAGGAAGAAGATTGGTAAATCTCTTACTATTCATCTTACAATCCAATCTCTTAGTTCTCTCAGTCCTTCGTTTTTTCTCCTAGCATCTCCTCACGTAAAACACGTGTCAATAGGATTTGGATTTCTCTTGTTTCCTCACCTAAACTAAAAACTCCAAATACTAAATTAGTAATCTGCTACACGCAGGACTGTTAGCAACGTAAGGCGTGAATAGAATTTTATCTTATCCTATTAGTCTACTATTTTTTGTTTTATATATTAGCCTACTATATATTTATGTAAATATAAAAAGTAACATTTTTTCTTCATCTTAACACGTAAGTATTGTGCATGTAAAGTTTTTACACAATTAATCATGAAAATTTGTGATTAGGTTACAATATAAAAAACGATAAAAAAAAAACAGTGAAAAAAGAAACATTACATTATCATTGTATATATTATATATTATTTACGTACTCTCTCTCTCTTTTCATTTAATATTTATTATTATTTTTATTAAATGTCATTCACAATGAAGATAACTAATGTCATTAAATATAAGATGTATTTATTATTTAATATAATAAATGTAGTGTTTATATAAATATACGACGAGCAAACAAAATTTCCCTTCTATGGTACTAGTATATATTAATTACTGTATTTATTACATGTGATAACATGAATTATAGTATTTTATTACTTACTTTAAAGAAGTAGTGTAATTATAGTGTAACTTAATTATAAGAGAATCAGATCATTTAAAGAAGAAAAAATAGCAAAAAACCGTAAACATAAACATTACTTTATCCGTTTAGTTGGAATATTTCCTCTCCAAGCCTAAATTAATTAAACTTTCTCAGTTTTGTAAAAGAGGGTCATGCGAGCGAAAAAAATGGAAGCCACAAACACCAATTTAGCTGTCTAAGCATTTTTTAATTCAGCAAAAAAAAAAACAGTTGTCTAAGCATTTTCTGTTTATAAGCGAAATGGACATAATTGTCGCATTTGCAATTCAATGACAATGTTCAATTGACGTTTATCTAATAAGTAGTATTAAATTGTTCGGGACCGCACACACCTAACCACTTAGTATCGATGGGATGGGATCATAATTAATAGTATCTCACATTATAAGATAAAATGAGTTCATATTGATAAAACTATTAAAACACTTATATCATTAAAATGATAGTAAAAGCTATCCTTTTAGCAAACACCCTCTAAAATCTAAAATATATTTATTGTTGATTGTTAATTTTTCTGAATACAATTTTTGAATATATTCAATGATGGACTATTTATAGATTAGATGAGTTGTATAATACATATTAACATTTGTTATTTTTCCTAAAAAATAAAATTATACTGTTTCTTTTCTTTTATTTTTTGTAATATTGAAATACTAGCTTATAAACTTAGCATATGGACAATATTCTTTTATTTTGGTACAAATTTACTTTTAAAGAAATTTTATTGTGATGTTTTTGTGTGCTTTCATGAGTTGCTTTTGAAGTCAGATTTTATGTGATGTGTTACGCATTAATAATTACGTAGATCGCAATTTTGGAAAAGAATAGTCAAGGAACAAGTCATATCATTACTGTGCTTTTTCTTCCTTAAAGTTTATATAGGTGAGTATCAAAAAACTCAATTGTCTATTAAATTTTATACTTATATAAAAGAAACAACATAAATACTTGGATAAATTATAAAGTGTTTAAAATGTATATTAATTTCCTCAAAGACAATGAATTATAATTTTATTTTTAAAAAAAAATTATTAATTTTGGTTCTTATAAATTTTAACTTCTCAAAAATTAATCTCTATCATTATTCACACATTTAAATATGTTATATTAGTATGTTACATGCCATTGTCATTGATGTGATGTGTGATTTCTTTCTATCACTAAGATGATGAGTTATTCCTAGCTTCATAAAACAAAAAAGATGATGAGTAGCTATTAAAAAAACAAAATTATAAAGATAAAAAAATTAAATAGATATATAGAACTAAAGTTTTCGAAATTTGTAAGCCTATACATGTTTAAACCACTATAAAATATGCAATATTCATTATAAATGGATATGCAATTTGCTTATGATATTTTGTTATATTTTTATTGAATTAATCAATATAAGAATTAATTTTCTCGTCACCAGTTAGACATTGTATGACATTAATTAAATGACTTGGATGAACTTTGAGGAGCCAACTCCCCTCCACTTAATTTTCCAGCGGTTTTACTTTTACAGGATGAACTAGATAGCTACCTAGGTAGAAGAATATTCTGAGTGCCTAACATTCGGCAGAAGCAAGAAAAATCTTATACATGAGGAGCAATTATCACACAAGTACAAATTACAATATCGATCTAATGAACACACATATCCATTAATCAAAAGTTTAAGCTTCACTAACGATTTTATGAATACCAACTATCCATGCATCAACCTTTCCTGCATATGTTTAAGGTAAGTTTGAAATAGTATTGAAACTAAAAAAATTTAACTTGTAACATGCTGAGTAGCTAATTATTGGGGAAAGATAACAAATAAAATCTTTCACTAATAATAATTACTGGGTTTGCCACAAGTTCTCCTAGAGCTTATTGGGAAATATCCAAGTCCCACATCGGCTGTCTCAATCCTTGGAGTACAGCTTATATATCTGTTGGACAACTTCAGAACAGGTTTTGACCTTGGGACCTCGTCTTCGCTTCCGGTGCTCTGCCTCAATGCAATAAACCCAAATAGGTATCTACAGACAGTAGAAAGAGCCCAAAATACAGATAAATTGATACCAAGATAAAACTCACTGGATAACAGATCTGATAGTAGAGCATTTTTTTTTTAATCTTTACCGCACCACTGGTCTCAATTTTCTGATCAGTCACGATGGTTTTCTTTCTTCTACTTTCGGTGGCTTCATTTTTCTCACACAAAGGGATACACACATGCATATCCGAAGTCCGAACCTCAATTTTCTTTGTCGGTGGTGGAGTTAATTTTTCCACCAAACCATGAACTACCCACCCAATGCCTTGATTACAAAAGGCAAAGTAAATGGGCTTATATACCCTGAAAAGCTACGGTAATTTTTATTTTCCTTCTTTCATTTATGATATCTGATCACTTGATACAATCCTTTCCTATATAAGTGTTTGCAAAATTTATTTTGAATGAAATTGATTTATAAATTGATAGTACGTGTTTTATGTCTGAAAGCTTTAATCTTGGAAGAAAATTTGCTATAAAACTTATTGTAAACTTTCCAACTCAATGCATACTTCAATCCCTTTCAAATCAAACTAAGGTTTTGAAACAAATTCATTTTTACCGAATAATAACCAAACATCTTTATTTTTACAAAATTAAGTTTGACTGTAATTCTCATTACTCCCACCACGAATCTAATTACAAACTCTAAAGTTGTTGTTTGCTGTCAAAGAGAAAAACAAAATACTCTTTCTAGTTTCTAATGCAACACATCACCTGTATGGCGGAAAAATCAATGCAATGAATTAACAAGAAAAATGAGTAATGCTTCACTCTTCTCTCCTATGCTGCTCGTGCCATGTTTTTCATCATCTCCAAAAAAATCCCACTCCATGTGTCTATAGGCCCCGGCAAGCACCAATGAACACAATCATTCTGCACAGGCTTCTTTGGATTAACCCCATTAGCAAATGGGAAAGGATTCATATAAGCACCAGGATGGCCATCTGGTCTTAACAATGCTAATTTTGTTACATCAAGTACCTCCAACCTAAACCCTCTAAATTGTTTTGCTTTCACCTTAGCATTTTCCACTTCTTCCAACTGAATCCTTCTGATTACAGCATTTTCTCCTTCAAGTTGCCTCTGCCCTACTCCATAAGGATTAGTCTTTGCACAAGTACCCCCCGTATCCCAATCACCTTCAAAATGAGAAGGAGAGTATGTTCTCACAATTACATCAACTCCATTTCCTTTACTTACCTTCCTCTCAATTATGCTATTAAGAGCAATCCTTAAAGCCCTTCTTATTGGACCATAAAAACCAATCTCGGTAGTGCAATTAGTAACAGGATGGTTATGGCATCCTAAGACTTTATCATCACCCTCGTAGAAAACTGAAGGAACATTAAACCAATGCCCAAAGGACAACACGATCATGTCCATTTGATCCATATCCCTTGCCCACCTCAAATTAACACGATCCAAAAACACTGTATTATAATGTGGTCCCGGGTTTTTTCTTGGGATACCTTGTACAAGAAATGGGGACCAATAGAAGGACAAGATAGCGTTGTGAGAAGGAAAATGCCACCGACGAGAACCTTGGTGTCGGACACGGTTTGGTTTTGTGACGGTGGCTAACATGCAAAGAAGGGACTCTAGGTGGTTCCTTGATATAGAGTCTCCAACAAAAGCTACATGTTTGTTACTTATGAATTGGAGAAAAGTGTTGGGGTCAAACCTTGGAAGATGGCATTCACTTGGTTTCCATTTCCAATAAAGGAACCCCGAATCAGGCCTTCCATTGGCGATGCAGTTTTGATTTTTTTTCATCTTAACACAGGTGGTTCCATTGTACAAAGGGCCTCTTTTTGTACGGACCCATTTGCCATTGGAGTAGTCACATGGATTCTCATAAACTGCCAATAAAAAAAGATTAAAACTTGAGTACTTAAATTGTGGACGTAGGCAGAAGATGAATTTGAGGGCAAAATTCACAAGCAAGCAAGTGTATAAATGATGGAAAATACTTAATCATGTTCTATTGTATCTCACTTTTTTACCTCCTTTTCTTTTTTCATCTCTCTCTAACATGGGGCTTGAGCACATCTTGTGCCTCAAATCATTGCTCTTGTCAATGAAATTTGCTTATAATAATAAATAAATAAATAAAAACTCTTTTTTATATCACTTTCTATCTTTTCTTCTTTTCTTCTTTTCTTCTTATTCCTCTTTAACTCTCTTCTTTCCACCTCAATTCACCTCCACGGCTCCACGTCTATCAATATTCACTACTCATAAATCATAAAAGTTCTAATTAATTAAATTGGTATTGCTAAAATCTTTTTAAAACATTAGTATAATATATAGTTTCAACAAGACAAAATTATGCAGCACATATATGTACCTGGAGGCGTAGGAGCGGGAAGAGAAGAGTGGTTGGTGATGGAGACGGAAATGGAGATGGAACGGAGAATATTATTTTCTGGAGATGAAGTAAAGGAGAGATAGTAAAAGTAAACGCAAAAGCCAAGCAGAACAATGGGTGGGAGAGCATAGAAAACAGAAGAAGAAGAAGAAGAATGAAGAAGATTGGTAAATCTCTTACTTCTCATCTTAATAACAAGTCAATCTCTTACTTCTCTCATTCCTTTCGTTTTTTTGCTCCTAATTAACGTTTCTTCACGTAAAACACATGCCTATAGGATTTGGATTTCTCATTTTTGCTCACCTAGACTGCAAACTCAAACTACACGCAGGAATGTTAGCAACGTATGGAGTGAAGTGAGTTTTATCTTATCCTATTAATTTACTGTTTATAAATAAAAAAAAATAAACATTTTTTCGTTTAATATGTATGCATTCTGCGTATATTAATGATGTAAAACAGTTAAAGTTTTAATATTATCAATTAATCATGATAATCATGTAATTAGATAACTGCCTATAAAAAAACTTTACATTATCCCATTATATATTATTTATTCTTTTCTTAATGTAATATTAATTCTTTTTATTAAATTTAAATATACAATTAACTTGAATAGTATTACTAAATGTAAGGTATATTTATTATTTAATATTATTAATCTATTATAAATATTTTTTGTATGAATTTAAGGTGTATTTATCATTAATGTGGTATTTATATAAATATATAAACAAACAATATTTTCCTTATATTATACTAGTATTCATTATTGTATTTATTACAACTGAGATAACATGAGTAATATTATACTTTAAATTTAATGTACATAATTTATATTTATTAAATGTAAAATTTTCATATGAATTTATATATACTAAAATTTATTATTACATAAAAATAATTATTACTAAATTTAATGCGTAATTTTTTTATGCACAATTGTGACGATTTTTTTACCGCATAAGACAATAAAAAAAGCATTTAAAAACTAAAAATAAATAAATTTTAATTTAGAAACTAAAAAAAACACTCTTAATTTGAGATTAAAAATTTATTTAGTGTAACTTACTTTATAAAAGAATTGAACATTTAAAGGGAAACAAAACAGTAAAGAGGTGAGAAAAGATATAAAAACCGTAACATAAACATTATTTTATCTGTTTGGTTGGAATTAATATTTCCTCTCTAAACCTAAATTAAACTTTCTCAGTTGTTGTAGAAAGGGGTAAGGGGTTATTCTCCGAATGCGAGAGAAACCATGGAAGCCACAAACACCACTTAGCTGTCTTAGCATTTTCTGTTTACAAGCGAGATGGACATGTTTGTCGCATTTGCAATACAATGACAATGAATGATCCATAAACGTTGCTCTAAGTAGTAAATTCTTCGGGACCGCACGCACCTAAAACCTAACCATCTAGGGCTGGATGGGATCATAATTAATACTATATAACATCATAAGAAAAAAAAAATGAGTTCATATTGATAAAACTATTAAAAACACTTATATCACTTGAATGATAAAAGCTAGCCTTTTTAGCATACACCACTAAAAACTAAATTATATTTGTTTTAATCGTTAGCTTTTCTCAATGTAGTTTATTTATATTTTTTAATGATGGAATAGCTTATAAATTAAATGACTTTTGCGTATCTACGAATTAATAATATGATATTTTTTTGCTAAAAATACTTTTTTTTTTGTAAAATTGAAAATTTTAGATAGGATTTAAAGAACCTATTCCAGTGGTATATCTCTGGAATTGCAAATTATAGCTCTGGAGATATATTTCCAGAATAAGTATATTTAATTCTGGGAAAAAATTTCCAGAAAAGAAAAAGGGGTGTACAAATTTAAGAGAAAAGAGTATAATGGGTAGTTGGGAGGTCGAAAGGGGGTAAGGGGTGTACTTAGCCAAAAGGAAAGTAAATAGTAGAGCTAAAGTGAATGTGTACTACGTCTAGCATTTGCGTTCTCCCCAAAAAGGCCCAACAAATGTCCAGTGGTAACATATTATGCGTTTGCTAAACATAGTTCCCATTTTTACTTGCATACCTCCTTTCACTTATATCATAATTACTTTTCAAAATATATCCTCTTTTTTTGTTCCTTTTTTCCAGAAATGTGTTGTGCACTCCCTTCTCTGTCTCGTGTCCCCTATGGCCTATACTCTCTTTCATTCAGCATTATTTCATTGTTCTTGATTCTGTGTCTGCATTGTACATTGCTGTCAATCACATAATTACCACCACCACCGACTGTTCCATTCTCCACTGCCATCAATTTGTCATCTCTTTGGATGTGTCATCACATACCACTGTTACAAAACAACCAAACGAAATGGCAATGAAGGTCGCACACTTTGACGAAATCATGAAGCCTTCCCAAAACGTTGTTGGATCCATTGTCCAAACTGGCATTGACGACCATAATTTCAACACGCTCCCATCCACCACTTTAAAGCATTTCCTTTTTCATTCCTAAAAGAGTTATGTTTTTATCGTGTTGTGAGTAAGCTAGGTTAATGCAATTTGTGTATGTTGAACCCCCAATGCTAGATTGATGAAAGTATAGAATTGAGCTAAGCAATTAGTCATAAGCTAAAAGCTGGTTTGAGTTTGATTTTGTTGTGTGATTCATTTCGGTGAATGGGTGATTATCAGAGATGGGGTTTGAGTTCTGACTTGTGTTGCAGAGAAGAATGGGGGTGTAGTAATTTTCATAAAAAGAAAAAAGAAAGAATATATGTGAAAAAAATAATTACAAAATAATTGGAAAAGGGTGTAAAAGTAAACATGAGAGGTGTGTTTAGAAAAATCCAATATCTTGGATGCCCATTTTTGTTAAACTTCACCTAACCAAAAGTAAGACTTGAGTGCCCACAATCAATCAAATAAAAAGTAAAAAATTTGGGCAATTATTTTCTGCATCTCCCTAACTGCTTCCTACTTCTATTTTGGAACATAAAATTACATTTTGGAATATTCTTTTTGAAATTACATATTGGAAAGGTTAATATAATTTTACATTCTAGGTGTTTTAGAAGCTTTAAAAAGTAGAGGAAGCAACATTAGAGATGCACTATGCAATTCCCAAAAAAATTGGCGTTGTTCACACTGTTTAAGCATAACAATAGCCTGGTCATTACTTCTAGCACCCCTATTTTAAAATTCCTATGTTATCCTTCTTTATTTTTGAATAGTCATTCCGTAAATGAGTAGGTATTTTGAAGTATCTATTTTGGAATATGATTTCAATATTCTGTAATAAGTTTTCGAATTACCTATACACTTTCGGAATACCTATTATAGAATATGATTTTCATGTTTCAAAATAATTATTCTAAAAATAGGTTTCCAAAATATATACACACTTCCCAAAATAGTTATTCTAGAAATATGAAAATCATATTTCCAAACTAGGGTGGAAAATTCGAAGAACGATCTCAAGTGAAAGTGGTTATGGATTCAAAACAATAACATGGTTACTCCAAAAATATTTTCTCTCTCTATCCTTTCCTCCAAACACTTCATACCACATATTCCTAAATCACCCATTACGCCTCAACTTCATTCTAGGTCCAACCATATTTATAGGCAAGATTATGACATGCATTTTTTGTTTATGTTTTTGTGAACAATTCCTCTTTAGATCATATTATTGAATTATCAAAATTCTTGTTGCAGAATTTCAATTATTTATTCTAGGACCAAGAATCATAAATTGTAGAAGGAGAAGAAAATAAGTTTTGCATTTACTTACAACTGTGATTTGTTCAAAATAAATAAGGGGATGACTGGAACTTCGAATAGAATGGGATGTATTCAAAAAAGAAAGGATAAGTTTTGCGTTGATTCAAAATTATTTATAACAATTATTGCTGCTCTGTCAAAATTCTTATTGATTTGAATTTTGCAGTGTTTTTATAGGTGTCTCAACCCTTTGTCACTTATTTCTGCCTTACCAAAAGGAAGAACTATTGCAAGAACTCCTTCAAATTTGATCGAAGTTAAAGTCAAATATTTTTGGCTAATTCAATTAACATTTCAAGTTAAGGTGGATTACATTTTGTGACATGATAAGAGACTCGAATGGTATGATATATGGTGAACTTATTATAATATGATATTGTTATCATATCACATAATATCATTCACATTAGTTTATTAGGTTAATAATTAGACTATACATTAACGATTCACCCAAATTCATACTTTGAATAAACTACCATATCATTGTTAATTTTTACAGCACATAATTTTTTTAAATGTACAATAATCATACTAATGTACTAAGGTTTGAAATTATAATTTCATGCATATTATCTTAACTTCTCATCACTCGGTCATCCTTTGTGACTTGTGAGTTTTGTCACGGGTCATTTACACCATTTAAAATGTGAGAAACTGGATGGAAACATTAATAGTTGGACCAAAATTCATTAATTAAAATTTGAGAGATCAAAATCACTTATTTTTAAATTGCATGGATAAAAAAACATAATTAAACAAATGATGATAATGAAAATTTGAGAAAAAAAATTCAAATAATTTAGTCTATACAATTTAAAATCATGAGTAGTTTTTTCTTACCTCCAAATCCTTGTTATTGAAGGGGAGATAAAAATAGAAAAGTCAGATTTTAACTTCTCTGCTTTGGTTCTTCGTTCCATCTCTCCCCATCGAAACACTCATGTATATATTTACGCACGTGCTTGGAAATTCAAATACATCTGTTGCTACAACAGTTATTATTGTCGTCAAACTTTCTACATTTTGAGATCTAAGTTTCTAATTGTTTTGAAACAAGAAGGAATCAACATATATTATTGTGAAAACCAGTCACTTTGTATTAAAAGCCGATCTCAATAATATAAAATGTGTATAAATATATTATTTCACATTACAAAAGAAAAGAGTATGAGAATGAACATAAAATCAATGATTCCTCCATCAAAATATTAACTTATTACCAAAAGAAAAAAAATGTTCTTTT
This sequence comes from Glycine max, assembly GCF_000004515.6. Classification (NCBI taxonomy): domain Eukaryota; kingdom Viridiplantae; phylum Streptophyta; class Magnoliopsida; order Fabales; family Fabaceae; genus Glycine; species Glycine max. Next base: position 2,866,532 of record NC_016089.4, on the reverse strand, counting down.
ATGTTGCAATATATGGATCGATCACCTGCAGTCTTGCATGGTGGAATCATCATTAATGTGTAACGAGTTAACAATATATATATATATATATATATATATATATATATATATATATATATATATATGTGTGTGTGTGTGTGAAGAATATTAATATTAATGCCATACTCAATCACCTTTCTCTTTGTTGTTCCTCCCATTTTTTAATCATCTCTAGAAAAATCTCATTCCAAGTGTCTATAGGCCCTGGCAAGCACCAATGAACACAATCATTCTGCACACGTTCTGGAACTCCCTTAGCAAATGGGAAAGGATTCATATAAGGACCAGGATGACCATCTGGTCTCAGCAATGCTAATTTTGTTACATCAAGTACCTCCAATCTAAACCCTCTAAATTCACTAGCTTTTGCCTTTGCATTCTCCACTTCTTCTATCTCAATCTTTCTTATCTCAGCATCCATTCCTTCAAGTTCCTTTTCCTCCTTCTTATAAGGCTCAGTCTTTGAACAAGTACCAGCTTTGTTCCAATCACCTTCAAAATGAGCAGGTGAAAATGTCTTCACAATTACATCAACTCCATTATTTCCCTTACCCTTTTTTCTCTCAATTATACTACTAAGAGTGGTCCTCAAAACCTTCCTTAATGGAACATAAAAATCCATCTGAGTGTGATTAAGATCTTGACAATTTAGGCTACCTATAACCGAACCATTTTCATAGTAAACCGAAGGAAGCAAAAACCAATGCCCAAATGACACCACAACCATGTCAAACCAATCCAAATCCCTTGCCCACCTCTCATTAACATGATCCAAATACATAGTGTTGTAGTATGGCCCTTCATTTGACCTTTCAACACCTTGCACAAGAAAAGGTGACCAATACAAGGAGAAGTTCGCATTGTGAGAAGGGAAGTGCCAACGACGAAATTTGTTGTCATTGGCACTTTGATAGACAAGGTTTGGAGTTGAAATAGTGGATAACATGCAAAGAAGAGACTCTAATTGGTTCCTAGCCAAAGAGTCACCAACAAATGCAATGTGTTTGTTCTGAACGAGTTGGAGAAAAGTGAGAGGTTCAAACCTTGGAAGATTGCACTCATTGGGTTTCCATCTCCAATATAGATAGCCTGAATCAGGCCTTCCATTGGATATGCATTTCTCACTCTCTTTGATTGTACCACAAGTAGTTACATTGTATAAAGGGCTTCTTCTGTCACGTACCCAATCACCATTAGAGTAGTCACATGGGTTTTGGTAAGTTTTGTCCTTTTCTGCAAAAACCAAAGAAAGAAAAGAAAAATAAAGCCTAGTAATAACCAAGTTCCTAATCCCAACTTTGTTAATTACAATTGTAAGGAAAATAAATTTACACTCCATTTAAATTTGTTGAGATCACACATTTTAACTACTATAGAAACCCCTTTAATTATTTAAAATACATTATAGTGACACTTCCTGTTACACTAAAAATATATTACTCCAACATGTTACCCCCTTACACTTGTAAGAAAGTTAATGTAAGGATAAAACTTTTTTTTATCAAGTAAAGCAAAATGTTAATTATTAATTATTAATTTTTTGTGTTAACAGGAAAAATTGGTCTCACAATTTCTTTTTTTTTTAACTATCTAATCCACCTTATATCTCCATGTAACGATAAAACTTAAATACAATTTGTTTTGTTTGTGTTATTCTTCCATAAGAATTGGAAATTGACCTTGCTAATCTTCATATTACCAAAGTAAAACTCTAATTCTAATTAGAAAACAACATTTAATTAAAGAATCGTATATAAGTTTTCTCCTTAGTATAAACGTTAAAAAAAGAAGAAAGAAACAAGGAGTAATGGAGTATCATAAACACTAGGAGTTCTATAGTTTTAACAAGATGAAGTTAATTATGCATGCACATACCTGTGGATAAAGAAGAAGATGATGAAGGTGGAGCAGGAGGAAAAGAAAGAGAAGGGTGGTAGGTGGTGGTTGTGGAATGTGGAGTGAGGGAGAGAAGGTGGAAGTATGTACAAAGCAGAGCAATGGGAAGCAGAGCGTAGAAAGTGGAGGGAACAATTCTCTTTGTGAAGGAAACCAAGTTGTCTTTGAAAGGGATTGTGCTTCCCATTTTTCATAGCCTTACTTCCACTTCTCCCCTTCCTTCTGGCACCTTATCACTGTTTTATGGTTTTGTCGGCTGAGAAAAAATGAAGAGAAACAACAGCTTCTTTTGCGGGTCATTGCATAGTGAAAGTCAAGATATGAAAGAACGAGAGAGAGAAAGGCCCTGGTTTTGTTTATTGTGTTACTCGTTCAGTTAAAAGAAAATAAAATGTAGGATCTTCCAATTTTTTCTGTTTGATAAATTTGGTTTTGGCATTTTACTCATACAAGACTTCCTATTCAATCATTGTCCCCGCCTGATTTAATGCCGAGATGACAGAGGATAAGATCATCACATGCAACGCTGTCGAATTATAAATGAATACTATATGTTATGAAAAATATTAAAAAAAAAATTGTTGTTAATCATTTATATATTATTAAAATTACTATGTTACTCTTTTGTTTTTATTTTTTCTTGGATCTCAATTGTTTTTTATCTTTTCATTCTCTCTGGTAGAAGTGACCCCTACTATGCATTTTTTACTTTTTGAAACTTTTGTGAAAGTGGTTTATTCTCTCTGTTTTGGAGAGGGAAAGCCCAAATTACCGTGAGTTAACCTTTCTGTTTAAACGGTTTATAATAATTAAGTGAAAATGAACATAGGTACGTAGTTGATGATTATGTCAGGGCACAATTGTCTCGACATGAATTCGGACCATGGTTTCCTGTTTCAAAACAGAACGGAAAGGACAAATTCAAAAGTCGTTTGTTTTTTTCCGTATGTTGTGGATACATTAATGATTAAACCCCCAAAGCCATATATTTCTTAAAGAACTTAGATGACTAATGTTTTCAAAATAAACCTTTAAATTGATCTTATAAAAAATATTTAGTTGTCATATTAATTTCAATTTTTCTTTTATATCAAAGTAGTATGTATGAAAATATTACCCACTCCATTTTTTTGTTACCCACTAATAAGTTTTTTGCAAGAAACCAAATTTGCTCATTAGCTCAATCCCCAGGTCATTCAAATGGGCTGTATTACTGTATAGGTCAAATATGGACAGAAAGTTGAGTCCTTTTTTTAAAAAAAAATAAAAAATAATTAACACGTGCATCAAAAGATGTAAAAATATTAGTATATGCCTTCTTTTATTTTCATTTTTTTTTTTGTATAGCTGGCGTATTGAACTGGGATTTTATTGGGATTAGGCAACATAACTACCACAAAGTTTGATTCGTGGAGATAGTAATTATTTTTTAATATACATAAATTAAGAAAACAAAAGGTCAATTCTTACAAAAGAAAATCAAATAAGTTAAATTACTTTCCAAACATCTATTCTCTATAAATAAAAGGTTTTTTCCTCTAAAATAAATAAATAAAGGTTTTAATGATGAATTTCTTTCATTTGTAATTATATTTTTAATTTTAATGTGTTAATTTTTTTGTTAGATATCACATGTATTCTTTAACTCACGGGATCATAAATTAATCTCATATATAATTTGTGATTATCACTAATTCAAAAAAAAAATATACCGGTAAAAATCAAATACAAATAACTTCTCAATATATTTTTAGTGTCTTGTTCTTTTGTCAATAAACATTTGTGAATTTAGGTAAGATAAGCCTGAATCTCATCTAGATAAATAGCATGCTTATAGTTGCTTTGCTTTGTTATAGAAAAATGTGGAGCCTGGTTTGTGTGGACACAACTTCCACAACAGAAACATGAGAGAACCAAATTTATACCAACCATATTATAATTGACACATGCAATTTCTTTTTGGAGACGAAGTGAGTTCAAGGTATCCATCACCATTCATCAACAAACACTTGTCCAAAAGAATAGGCATTGTCACATCGATTATAACATGTGATCATAAATATTAACTTTATTGCTGCATCACGTTATCATATTAAATCAAATGAATGATATCTTCTTTTTTTTACTAATATTGAGAGCGAATGAACTAATAAAATGCGATTGTTTAGGAGCGAACCAGCAAAACACGAGAGTGAAATAGCGAAGCAGAAAAAGTGAATTAACAATACAGTTATTATTTTCAAAGAGTCAATTCATCACAAATACACCTGGAAAACTTTATTTTATTTTTTTATAATTGTGGTTTGAAGTTTTTTTTTCTTCTGTAGCAACAATAAAAGAACGACAGAAAAACTGAAAAAAAAAAAAAAAAAAAAACTAGACCCTAATAGTTAAAATGCCTAGAGCATCAGGTAAGCAGGTAGGACAATCATTCCAAAGAAATAATTCTTCTAATGAAGCATCGGATGAAACGCTATGTTTAGTAAGTTAATCTGCACAAATATTGCCTTCAATGTTATTTTAATGTGCCTATAAAATCAAAAACTTCTTTTTTTTCATTTTCTTATTTTTTATTTACTTTGAAAATTTATTATTTAAATACTTTATTATTGCCTCTTATTATATTATATTATATTTTGTAGTGATAGAAAATGTCAAATAGAAATTATGAATTTGGTCTTAAAAATAAATAATTTTTTTTAAAAAAATTGATTCAATCTTAATAAAAAAATTTACTTTACTATTTGTAAAAAAATACAAAAATTAGTTCAATTAATGAAAAAATAATAATAAATCAATTACATCTAAATAATATTGAATATACTAATATTACTACAAAGTTTGTAAAATTAGAATATTAATATAAAAATAATAATTTGTATTATGTCTCTATAAAAAAATTTGCTTAAGGTCCCAAATTTTTTAGACGCCCTGGGTGAAGCTACTCCCTTTCACGTCTTTTTTTCTAATTTTATCTGAAAATTTGATCATACACACATTTTAAATACCATTCCAAAAATGCATCTAGTGAATGTTTGATTTGAAATTGAACAATATAAATTCAGCATATAAAAGTAAAATGAAAACAAAAATAAAATTATGTTCCGTTGAAAAATTTAATTTTGTCTCAAACATAATTTTACAACTGATTTCCAAAGATATTCTTAATCTATTTGTCATCTTTTAACCTATTGCTATTCAATCAGATATTGTCATATTTTCATCCATGCAAAAGTATTCGTAATAAATAGGAAACCTCTTTTAGAAACTATTTTAAAAAAATTAGCTTTTAAAATAAATAAAAAGAAGTTAGAATATTTTAAAGTTGTTTTGATATTTCACTTTATACAAATAACTTTTAGTTTTTCTTATTCATTTTCTACTCTCTAAAAGTTATATTTTAAGAATTATTATATAAAAGAATTTTTAAAAACTAAATCATAAAGTATAAATTAAGGTATTCACAAAAAAAATAAAAAGTAAGGTGGAAAACATCAGCAATTGGTTTATTGGTTGTCCCTTGAGTCTGTTCTGGGCCTGTCGGTTGGGGTAGGATGAGAGCCTTAATTGTATAAAGTATATAAACCACATGATTCTCGAGTTGGCCATAACTTTATAAGTTTGAAGGATAATTAAATTTTGGTTAAATTTAAATTTGAAAAACAATCACTAATTCTTTAAAATAATTTAATTTTGGTTAAATTACTTTTTTAATCCTCTAATTTATTTTTTAGATTCATTTTATTCTTTTAATTTTTTGTTCAATTTAATCATCTACTTTTTTAAATCGATTCAATTTAATCGTATTTTGTGGTGGTTTAAAATCAACTCTAATAGTTTTAAACCACCACAAAATGTATATTTTCAAATATAATCAATTTAATTTAGGTGATAAAACAAAATTGAATAAAAAAATTAATGATCAAATTGAAGGGAAAAATTAATTTAAAATTTAATTTTTGAATAAATTTAATAAGCATTTATTTTTAAAAATTAAAGTATTTTTTTAGGTGTGAAAGAGTTTCTAATGATTATTTTTATGAAACTCTAAATATTAATTTTGTTTGAATGGTGACAGTGCGAAAGATGTTTTGGGCTAGTTGTCTAGACATTGTAAAATTGGCCGACATAGCTAGCATTCAGCAATCATGGGCATTACTTAAAAACTTAAAATTCCAACAATTGTAACCTTGATTTCGGGTCTTCAACCAGATGTATTAGGTTAAGATTTTAAAAAATTATTTTAGTATTAAAAAGTTTTATGAATTTTAAAAATTATGTAAAAATATAATTATTTATTAGATTTTTATATTTTTTTTAATTGTAGTTTGAATTTTAATAAATTTATATCATAAAGAATTTTAAATTTATAAGATTCAAAATAACTGTGATTTTTTAAAATTATATTCAAACTTATAAGAGTTGATAATAAAAAATGATAAGATTTGAATAAAAAAAAGTAAAATTAATATAATTTTTTTAATCTTTTAATAACTAAATTATTTTTAGCTTTAAGTCTTTCTATAGTAATCCTTCTTATAATAGTATTTTCTCATTTTAATTTTTGAATTTGAATAATATATTTAAATTATATACTAGTTTTTTTATTTTTTTTTTCAATTGTTACTATTATTTCATGATAAATTTAATGACATGTTTAAATGAAGTGTAATAATAAGCCTATACTAAAAGGGAGTGATCAAAATAAAAAATTTGTAGGAGAATTATTGAGTTATGGAAAGGATAAAACTACCGGTGATAGACGAAAATATTATATCAAGCATGTAATAGACATAGTTAATATAAGGAAAACATTATTAACATTAACACGTAAGACAAACATTAATTTAATTTAGAAAACAAACAAAAAAGTGTAAAGGAAAGGAATATATTTGAAATTTTTTGGTTCCAAAAGAATAAAAAAAAAATATATATGACATCCAAATTTTGAAGAATATTTTTTTTTAGTAATTGTTTAATACCTTTTTGAATTGAGTAGATATATTTTTTTGTTATGTATTGAAAAGAGAAGAAAGTAAGCTTGATAAAAAAAAAAGTCTAGTAACCACTGTAATTCAAAAAAGAAAAAATGTCTAAAAAAATCTCAATTGTTTGAGAGATATTTTAAACCGGAAAGTTAGATGAAATCTAATGAAATCTATCTTATAAAACAATAAGTTAAAATTTGTATATTTTTTAATACCAATTAAAAAACCTTTTTTAAGTTATAAAAAAATTTTAATTGAATATTATTAAATTTTGTTGTATTTCTTAAAAAAATTCTAAAAATTTTAATTAAATACCACATGATTTATATATATCATTTAAAAATCTTAATTGAATATTATAATATTTTTTATTAAAAAAATATTTTTAAATCTTTTAAAATCCTAATCCAATACATGTAATGAATAATCATGAGGTATACCCTCCGTTTTTTTATGTTACAATTGGAAATGTAAAAGAAAAGAAAGTAAAAAAAAAAAACAATGCGTAAGTTTTTTTTTTTTACAAAATACGATTTAGTGTGCATTATTTTTAAAGTCTTTTGAAAAACACTATCTTATATTCTTAATTATTGCAAAAATGACTTAATATCAATGACTTCGTAACCACATTATTTTGAATCAAAACAAAAAACTCAGGAAATAATTTTATTTTCTTCAAAAACTTATTTAAAAAGTTGATAATTTTTTTTATAAAAGTAATGTATGTGAACTAAATACACACTACAATGAGCTCTCACGAGACCTCCAAATGCTAATAGATTTTGTTCCTTCTGTAAATAAAGCAAGCCCTTGGAATAAATTGACTTAGTTCTACTATCTGAAGTCAATCTATCATGCAACATAAGGAGCTAAAGGCCCCACCCCATCATCTCCATTGTATATCTTTGTAAGCCGGTGCGTGTGAAGTCGGAGATAGGATATTTCATAATTATATTGGTTGGGGTTTTGAATAATAACATCTTTTCATTTTTCATTCTTATTAATTTCTTTTCAATATTGAAAAAGTAATCTGCTACTGTTATTCCCTTCCTGATTTGTTTTGGATTTTCAGCGAGACTTTTGGCTACAATAATTTTGGCCTTCATAGTTACAGTACATGCTTTTGATTAGGACCACGGAGACATTATGCAACATGTTGTCCCAGAGGTACATTGCATTAAAATCTTGGATCCCAGAATCAAAAACATGAATTCCTTCAAAATATCACAAATAAAAAGAGAATAGGAGATTAAATATAGAGGGGAAATGGGTGGGAGTAATTGAAAGAGAAAATGATTTTGGGTTGTTCACAAACACAGTTCCTTCGCCGCCATGTACTTCACCTGGTTGAAACTAACCACCATAATTGATTCTTATTGGACATTGCCTATTATAGTATGAATAATTTGTAGTGAAAGACATTCGAGGCAATGGTTTTTGTAGGGGATTTTGGCTTCCTGTATGCACCATATATCAAATAAATAAAGAAGTAAATCATACATATCCACTTTTTATACAAATTATGATAAGAAAAACACGTGAGGTCAAATAAACAAAGGAGCAGACTATACAAATATCCGAAGATTACAGCACCATGTTTGTCATACATAGCTTAAACTAGACATCGCTGTGAACTTAATTAACAGAAAGGAAAACACACAGAAATCTTCAAACACCACCTGCTGCGCTAATCATCTACAATCGGGATCTTCAAGTCCAGTAATACTGATCACAAGTAAGAATATAATTTTCAGCTTCAGAATAACACAGATAGTGCAGTACAACAAAATAAAATGAAAATATGAAATTTTAAGCTTATGCACTTAAACATAAACTTTCTAAACGATGTTGGACACTTCAAACACCACTAAATGAATTAAGCTTCTATCATTAGTTAAAATCAACTTATGCACTTAAACTTAAACTATTTTATAGAAGCTCTCTATAATTGTTTATTGAGAAATTTATGTGAAGCTATACTTTATTACTTTTCCTCCCTAAACAGTTGAACAAGTTGACCGTGTATATCATCCTGTGGCCATTGCCTCATCTTAGACAATTAACCAGATAAATAGCATTCAATCCAGGTTTAAAAAACATAAACATAACTAAAATGAAGCGTCTCCAAACTAATGAATCGCCAATAAGAAGAAGCTTGATGAGGTAATGGTAATCGGCACGTGCCCTCGCAGGTGCTGCTGCCATCGGTGACTGATCACACAACACACGCAAACGAACTCCGAAAGATTCTCTCTCTGTTGAGAAAACGAAAAAGGTACGTGGTATAATTGCGGGTTTGTATCAATGTATTCTGAATGTGAAATAATTAGATTTTGGCTTAAATAATCATCCGTTAGATTATGGTGGACAACAAAAAATCATCGGATAGATCAAATGGTGACTTGAGGTGATTATAAGGATGTTCAGAGGTGTGAAAACTCAACTGGTGTCAAATCAATTCAATTAATTGGATTTTAATCTAGGGTGTGTTTCGATACAGAATTTCAACTAAAGAAATTAATTAAGAAAAATAATTTATTGGAGAATTTAAATTTCTGTCATCCAAATTTTATTGTTTAAATGTTTTTTTATGAAAAATTTTAATTTTTGAAATTTTAAAACAAAATTTTAAACAACTAAAAATATGAAATTTCAATTTTCTTCTAAAAGGTGAAAAATTGAAATTCTCTTCTTAACAGAAGAATCTTCCAAAACATTCTTGTATTTTTTTTATAACTTTCAGCCTCTTCCACCTCAAAGTTTCCAAAACCTCGTTCTCGAACTCGCGACTCTTGTCTCAATGATCTTCTTAAAAAAAAAAATATTGTTTCATGGAGTATCGATGGTGTGGGCGTAAGAAGACACGTAGAACTGCACCCGCATGTCAGAGGAGCAGCCGTCGTTACCCATCATGTGATAAAGATGCTCGCCAGCGCGAAGGACCTGGGCCCTACCTTCCGTTGTTCACTGAATGTTGTAGTCGAGTGCAGTGGTGTACACCATCGTGTCTCGATTCCCTTATGACTTGTCATGCTGAATCATTATTCTTCTCTTTGGACGCACAACACACCAATCATATTCATTTTCTTCCACCCTTACAATTTAAATTTTTTTTATTCAAACACAAAATTTTAAAAATAAAAGAATTTCAATTGAACTATTTGAAATTTTTAAAATTTAAAATTTCTAAGAATTTTAAATTTCAACTGAGTTTTAGTTAAATTCGATTCAATATGTGTCAAATCCGTTAAATGTGTGGGACGGGTAATTGGCTATATATATATATATGGAATTATTAAATATATAATATTTTATTTTTTAAAATAATTTATTAAATAATTAAATTAAACTATTTTTGTTTTTATTATTTCTGTCTTAATTTTATTTATATTTTTTTCATACTACTGAATTATTTTATTTTTTCTAAAATAAAATATTGAATATATTAGCATTTAAATAATTCATAATATTAAACGAATATGTCATAAAATTTAGTTTCTTTGGAGGACATTATTAAATATTTATAATATTTGCAAAGTTTTAGGTTAAAAAATATTATTTTAAAAACTTTAATTTTACAACTCATTTATATTTAAATTTGTTTAATTCATGTTTATTACTAAAATTGCATAAATGTAAATCAACCCAATTCATAAAACTTTAATAGGATTGAGTAATAAATTTAGTTAAATCCTTGCGACCCAACTACTAAATGTAATATCTTAATATCATCCAATAAATTATTTAGATAAAAATTACCTAAATATATAATTATTTAATCTTTTAGTAAAAGAAAACATAGATTTTTATAATCTCAAGCAGCAGAAAGATGAGAATTTAGCATGATTCAAGTAGTTTTTAATATTTTCCCAAAAATAAAATATTGGTGATTACTTCATTTTTAGTTATTTTTCCACACTTCCCGTGACCTTGACATATATGTAACAAATATTAATATATAAACTAATTTTCACCGAAACAATAAAAATTGAAAGTGAAAAACAAGTTTTAGACATTTATTACATAATAATTTAGTTTATGATAAACACTATAACCAATTTATTTAAAAGTTAAATATTAAATATATTGTACATTTAATAGATTTAGTACTTAATTTATCACGCATTTAATTGATTTGTGAATACATTAATATATAGATGACTTATTTATGATGAAAGTTGAAAAAATCGGTATTTGTGTAATATTTTGTTAATTATTCTTAATTTTTAATTTATTGTGTAGTTTGTATTTTTTTAATAAAAAGGTATTTTTCATTTTATTTTAGTATAAAATACAAGTTCTTATATGCATTTTATGATCCTTTCAAATGTGAGGACTAAAATTGTAGATTTTTTAAAATATAAAGATCAAATATCTTAATTTTAAAATGTGAGGATTAAAATTACATATTTAAAAAAAAATAGATAAGAAGATCAAATATTTTAATTTTAAAATGATGATACCAAAATTATAGATAAAAAATAAAAAAATTACATTTATGTCAAATTATAAATATGAACAAACATAGTACTTCATGTTTTTTTTTTTCTGCTTATATTAATAAAATACTTTTTTCACTTTTATTGTAACATCTAATGATTACCACCTTTTCACCATGTGGCACATGCAACATTCCCGTTCCACAATGGTTACCACCATGTTTTTCGAAACCATTGTGGCAACGTTGGATGGATCGGCGCCATTGGATTCTTTGATTCCTCCAGCGTGTGGCATGCCACATGCTCCTGTGGTGATGGAGCTTCCGTGGGGAATGGCTTGCCAGGCTTGGTGCATGGTGGAGAGAGAAGTGTGGGAGGAGGGTAGAGGTGGAAATATAAATAAGGGTGGTGGGGACTGTAAGTCAACGGTATAATAAAGGTCAGTGTATGAGAATCATATTATATTAGCACCCGAATATTATTCTATCAATTCTTTATTCTTTACACAATTTCTGTTAGAATATATGATACATATATTCTATATTTATTTATATCTCCTATTTTGATTATGTAATTAATCTTGTGCATATTTATGCATATTATGTCCAGATTCTTAACTAATTAGTGTCCTACTTTCTAAGCTAATTATGCTCTTGTATATTGTATATATTCTCACGTTACTAATGAGAAAAGACACAGATTTAAACTCTTTCATGATACCAGTTTAGTTTCGATCCTAAAATCCTAACAACCACCTATCTTCCACCCTTTTTTATTCTCCTTCCGTTGCAATTCTCCATGGCCGATCAACCCAAATTTCATCCTGCTTTGCCTATCACCAATGTTAAGTACCTAATTCCCATAATGTTGATGCGGAGCATGCCATGTATCACTCTTGGGCGGCTTTATTCAAGGTCCTTGTTAGGGTTTATGATTTACATCACCACATCATCTCTCCTACGGAGGCACAGGAGGTAGCCGCCTATGCCACATCCAAAGCCGCAGACCCTGCTCTATGGAAGCGTCTCGATGTCGCAGTGCTTCGATGGATATACGGGACTATATCCATCGATCTCCTTCACGCTATCTTGCTTAAAGACGACACGGCTCAAGGGGCGTGGGCTCGTCTCGAATCTATGTTTCAGGACAACAAGGCTTCTCGGGCTATTCATCTTGAAGAGGAACTTGCGGACCTTAATTTCGAGAATTTTTTGTCGATTGATAGCTATTGTAATCACATCAAGTCGTTGGCTGATCAACTTGCCGATGTTGATGCCCCTCTCACCAACAACAGATTGGTTCTCAAACTCACGGCAGGGCTACCTGAGGCCTATGTCGGGACGGTAGATATCATCCAAAATCAAGAACCATTACCCTCGTTTGTGAGTTGCCGATCTCGACTCAAGCTTGCGGAGCAGACCATTAAAAACCGTTTGGCAAAGGAAGGCAACTCCGGCAACCGCTCTCAAGCCGTTCTCTTTACGAGCACCGACAGCCACCATGACACAGACAACAACACCTCTGCATCCTCTACTTCATCCCGTCAGAGTTCCAAAGGAAATAAGCAAAAGAAGTCCAACTCCAAGGTTTCTGGGAAAATTCGTAATAGCAATGGGCAAGTGGCCCCACAACAATCTGGACTCATGCCATTTAATTGGCAGCAACAGCCATGGGCTGCCTAGGCTCCTTGGTTGGCTCAATAGCCAAACCCGCCTCCATGCCCATATGTTGCTTCCTCCTAGGCACTGAAAAATGTTGTTGCTCCTACTGTTGGGCCATGTCAATTTGGGCCAGGGATCTTGGGTTCGCGTCTATAGGCATACAATGCCATAGCACCATCTACTAGCTACACACCTACGGACATTGAAGCAGCAATGCATGCTCTATCTTTTTCTCAGTCGGATGGGAATTTCTATATGGACACTGGCGCTACATCTCACATGTTTGCAGACCAAGCCCGTCTTATAGGTGATGGGAAAACACAGCAGCCAGGTGTTGATTGTGATGAGACCTTTAATCCGGTTGTCAAACCGGCTACTATTTTCTTAGCATTGTTGTTTCTAAATCTTGGCATATTCACCAGTTAGATGTCAAGAATGCTTTCTTACATGGCTATCTCAACGAGACAGTTTATATGCATCAGCCCATGGGTTTCCGCGACAAAGGTCACTCGGATCATGTGTGTTTACTAAAGAAATCTCTCTATGGCCTTAAACAGGCTCCGCGGGCCTGGTATCAACGTTTTGCAGATTTTGTTGCCACCATTGGTTTTTCTCACAGTAAATCTGATCACTCATTATTTATTTACAGTCAGGGCTTGGATATGGCATATATTTTGTTTTATGTTGATGATATTATTCTTACAACTTCATCAGATCGATTAAGAAAGCATTTTTATGGCTCTCTTGGGTGCCGAGTTTGCTATGAAGGATCTAGGTCCTCTAAGCTTCTTTGTGGGGATTGTTGTGTCCCGCGATGCTAATGGCATGTTCTTATCTCAAAAACAGTACGCCACAGAGAACATTGAGAGAGCTGGTATGGCTAATTGCAGCTCTTGTCCCACTCCTGTTGATACCAAACCAAAACTTAATGCATCGAAGGATTCACCTTATGAGGATCCTACGAAGTACTGCAGTCTGGCTGGTGCCTTACAATATCTTACCTTTACTAGACCTGACATTTCTTATGCAGTTCAACAAATCTGCCTTCACATGCATGATCCTAGAAACGAGCATATGAGTGCTCTTAAGCATATTTTGCGCTATTTGCAGGGTACTTTGTCTTATGGTCTACACTTGTATAAATCCTCTTTCAACAAGCTCATTTCTTATACTGATGCTGACTGGGGAGGATGCCCAGATACTAGACGTTCTACTTCCGGCTATTGTGTTTTTCTAGGTGACAACTTGATATCATGGTCGTCCAAAAGACAACCAACTTTGTCATGTTCCAGTGCTGAGGCTGAATATCGATGAGTAGCTAATGTCATTTTTTATTCTTGTTGGATCCGAAATTTATTACTTGAACTACATTGTCCTATTCCTAAAGCTACTCTAGTTTATTGTGACAATGTGAGTGCCATTTATTTATCAGGAAATCCGGTACAACATCGGCGTACCAAGCATATTGAGATGGACATTCATTTTGTTAGGGAAAAGGTCGCTAAAGGCGACGTACGAGTTCTACATGTTCCTTCTCGTTATCATATCGTCGCTATTTTTACCAAGGGCCTACCTCCTATTTTATTTGAAGATTTTCGAGTCAGTCTCAACGTTCGTGAACCTCCCGTTTTGACTGCGGGGGTGTGTTAGAATATATGATACATATATTCTATATTTATGTATATCTCCTATCTTGATTATGTAATTAATCTTGTGCATATTCGTGCATATTTTGTCTAGATTCTTAGCTAATTAGTGTCCTACTTTCTAGGCTAATTATGCTCTTGTATATTGTATATATTCTCACGTTACTAATGAGAAAAGGTATGGACTCAAACTCTTTCAATTTCACTGTATAAATTGTTGCTTAACTTTATTTTACTGTATAAAATGAAATTTAATATTAAATTTTGTATATGTTGAATATTTTTTTTTAATTTTAGTCCTCACTCTTTAAAAATTCATAATTTTAGTTCAATCCTTAATTTGGTACATTTTTTTATATTTTATTAATTAAATTATTTTAATAGAACCTAAATAAAGAATATTACATTTAGGGTTTAATTAAAAAAAACATATACAAAAGTAAAAATTATACCAAAATTGTGGATTTTATAAAATATGAAGATTAAAAACAAGTTTTAAAAAATAGAGGAACCAAAATTAAAATTAAAAATTTAAAGGGATTAAAATTATAATTCACCTAAAAAATAATTTTATTTCATATTAATTTTTTTATATTTAAAACAAAGACAAAAATATCGAAAAGAAATACTAGTGGGAATGAAAGCTACTACAAATTATAAATGGGCCTACACACGGTCCAACCTATTGTAGTTATAAAAGATCACTTGAGCTTTGGATCCCCATATAAGACATCATCGTGCGTGGCTCACATGCTTTTGAATAAAGTGGATTTCCAATTTGTTATAGCGGGGAAAGAGAGAATTCGTGACTGGGCTTCAAACCCATGGTGTTGCTAGTTTGAATTTGCGATTGCGTTCATGTGATTTTCCAGGTTCTTCTCTTTCTCCCTCTCTATTTCATTCTGATTCTGTTATCTTTGAACTTCTTTTTAATTGATATGAGAAAACAGTGTCTTTCACTTAGCAAATGCCACTCAGTCCTAAAATCCTGTTTCAATCAAATGTTTGTGGCAGTTTTAGGTTTGTGACTGTAATTTTATTCTAGAGCGGCGTGGTAACTTTTTCTTTTCTCATTATTGATTATTCATAAATGTTATATTTTCCATGAACAACGGAATAACCCTAATTTCTATGGCAAGAAAAAAAATATTTGTTTCAAAATTTTGAGTTTTTTTTATGAATTCAATGACCCAGGTGACCCTAAATTATGTGGCAAGAAAGAATGCTTTATTATGAATTCTTTGTGAATTTAATGACCCTGAGTGATCTTAAATTTTGTGGCAAGAACAAATTATTTCTTATGAATTATTTATGAATTCAATGGCCCTAAATTCTGTAGCAAGAACAAATGTTTTGTTATGAATTCTTTTTGAATTCAACAACCCTCGATCACCCTAAATTATGTGGCAAAAACAGATTCTTTAATATGAATTTTTTGTGAATTCAATACCCTCGGTGACCCTCAATTTTGTGACAACAACGAAATTTTTATTATGAATTCTTTATGAGTTTAATGATTTTCGGTGACCCTAAATTTTGTATCAAGAACATGGTTTTTTATGAATTCTTTGTGAATTCAATGACCCTCGATGACCCTATATTATATGGCAAGAAGTAATATTTTATTATGAATTCAATGACTCTCGGTGACCCTAGATTTTGTGGCAACAATGGAATTTTTATTATGAATTATTTATGAGTTCAACGACCTTTGGTGACCCTAAATTATGTCACAAGAACCAATGACTTATGATGAATTCTTTGTGATTTCAATGACTTGGTGATCTTAAATTTGTGACAAGAACAAATACTTTATCATGAATTCTTTGTGAATTCAAAGACCTGTGATACCTAATTTTTTTGGTAAGAACAAATTCTTTATGAATTATTTGTGAAATTCAATGGCTCTTAGTGACCCTAAATTTTGTGGCAGGAATCAAAGCTTTATTATGAATTCTTTGTGAATTCAATGACCCATGGTGACAATAATTTTTGTGACAAAAACAAATTTTTTATTATGAACTCTTTGTGAATTCAATGACCCTAGATTTTGTGGTAACAACTAAATTTTTATTATGAATCTTTTGAGTTCAATGATCCTTGGTGATCCTAAATTTTGTGGCAAGAACATATACTTTATTATGAATTCTTTGTGAATCCAATAACCCTCGGTAGGTCATTTAGTCCTTTATCTTTGAAATATAGTCTCATTCTTATGTTGTTATATTTTTTAGTGCAGATATTAGTTGAGTTAATAAAAGTAATATCAGTTGATTTATTTGGTTCTTACTGTCATTTGATTATCATTTGAAACCCTCACCAGCTAATATGCTCTACACTCACCTCTTTGGATGATCTTGTGTATCAGAACGCTGAATATTGATATCAATTGGTGGGTTATCCTTATGGTATGTAGATATCTTGCATCAAAGTTATCTTAAGATGCTTAATGCCTTGGGTATGGCTCAACAGCATAATAGATATTTATAAACCATCAAGGGGGCAATTCAACCGAGTGTAGTTTAAAAGTGATATTTTTAGTCTTTATGATTTGTATTTTATTTCTCTTAGTTCTTATAGTTTGAAAGAGATTTTTTTAGTCTTTATATTTTATATTTTAATTCTCTTTTAGTTTTTACCATTAAAATATGATTAATATTATCAATTACAATTAACTATAAAAATATTATGTGATTTGTAACTAATTTATCGCAAGATAATTTGTAATAAAAAATAATTGATTTATAGCTAATTATTTTTACATATAATTTTTATAGTAAGGACTAAAAAATAATTAAAATATAAATTATAGGGATTAAAAAATTATTTTCAATTTATAGGGACTAAAAGATAATTAAAATATAAATTATAAAAACTAAAAAGATCATTTTTAAATTATGAAGATTAATAAATAATTAAAATGTAAATTATAGAAATTAAAAAATTATTTTCAAATTATAGGGACTAAAATGTATTAATCTTAAAACTATAAAGATGGCTTAAATAATTTAATCTTTTAATTTTCATCAAACTTTTAGGCAATGGCTAAATGCACGTCCCTCATGTATTTTTTTTTTCTTTCAAAACTGCCCCTTTCAATTCTAAAATGTATTAAAACTTCAATACTTCCATGAACTACTTACCAAAAGTTCTATAATGGGTTTATGGATTTGTCAAGAGAGACACCAAACAACACTCCCTAAACATTGTCATCTCAAATTCTCTACGCTCCTATAGAGCACTTCCCTTCAATGTTAGTCCTCCCCCCACTACACCTCCACCTCTGAAAAATTCCACCGCCTATGCTAACAGTGTGTAGGAACTCGATCTCTTTTTTTACTACGCAAGCAGCAACAACGAAGAAGAACACCAAAGAACGGTGGTGGTGTCAGTAGCAAAGTGGTACTTGATGATGGTATATTGTGGGGAAGGGTTCATAAAAGATGGTGGAGGGAAGTGATTGCGTTGGAAGTAGAGGGAACAAATTTAGATCTTCGTAGCAAAGATGATGCTTAAGGAAAGGTTAAGGACAGAGTAATACATGCGACAGCAAAGGGGTGCATAGAGAAGTGCTTTATGGAAGTGTAGAGGCTGGAGTCCTACCTTTGTGTGTCTCATGAGTCATGATAGATCCATAAATCCCAATTTTTGGCTTCCAGAAATTAGTTTTCGAAAATTAATTTTTTGGAAGTGTTAAAATTAATTATCTTTTGGAATTTAGTTTCCAGAGAGGGATAACTTTGAGAAGATTAAAAAAAACAATATTACATAATGAAGATACATTTAGCAAACGTAGAAGCTTCATTTAGCAATTGTCAACTACAAATTTTCATAATTTGAAGTTGGTCCACTTGAGCCCAAAGACTGATTTTCATTTTATTCAATCATTTATTCTATTGCCCACTATTGACACCCTATATGATCTTCACACAAGTCTTCTGTATTATAGTTTTTTTTTTTACAAAAATACCATTAATGATACTAGTTTTTGTTGAGTGTCTAGACAATGTTTTGTCTTGTCAATGTACACAGAAACTATTTTTTTATCAAATTAGTGTGACATGCAATAAAAAAAAAAACAAAATGTTGGAAAAGAAACAAGGATGGTGCAAAAACTCACCTAAAGAAGACAATGGAAAACAAGAGTTAATGCTTGTAGAGGAGAAAATGAGAATATGTTTGAAGAAGACTATGAGGAAGGGTTGAGGGGTGCCTATAAAGTGGGGGAGAGGAGATTAGGACTTTCACTATAAAAAAAATCAAAAAAGTAGAGTGGAAAGAGGAAAATTCGGGTGTTACTAGTTTGTCCCTTATTTTATTTTTGAATTTAGGTCATGTAAAGCCAATTCTAGAAGACAAAAGTTTGAATGAAAAAAAATGAATGGTGAATAGATCAGGCCACTCTGGCTCCTCTATAGTTAGTTACACACCCATCATCATCATCATTTGTCCATCTGGTTTGAAAATTGATTGGTACAAATAGAGCAAAAAAATCAATCCAAGACAGAAAAATGTAAATCAGTCTAGTCTATGGCCAAACCTAACAGAACGACGCTTTCTTGTAAATAGCTTTGCATACTAAAACAAAATTTGCATCTTGTAATTCTGTTAATGGCAATTTGTGGTATTAGGTCAAGCCATTTGGCTAATCATGTTCTAAAAAGTGTCAGTAAATTTATTTTATTTTACTTCCTTTTCAGTAAATTTATTTTATTTTACTTCCTTTTACATTCAGCACACTGTTATTTTATATGACCATTAGCTAAATTTAGACTATTGTCTTTTGTCTCTCATAGCACAAGGTTGTTTCTATGTTTCCAACTCACATATATGAATATGAGGATTTCCACAACAAATCAGAGCAAAAGACGCAGAAGAAGCTACATATTATAGCTTCAAGAAGACGCGGTTCAAGTTATTTAAAATGCAAATCCAAACATGCGGATAATAAAAATAAAAATAAAAAGTTCGTATTTGATCTTATTCATCGTGACATTTGAGATCCTTTGTAACTAGTCTACTTATGATGGCAAGTACTGCTTTTTAACAACTGTTTATGATTTCAACAACTTCACTTGGTTCTACGTTATTAACATAGTAAAATATACCAAAAAAGCATACTGTATTATAAAAAATGATGAATTAATTAATTTAACAAAATTAAAAATTATGATATTATAAAATATAAAAAGTTGTAAAAGCGAGAGATTGGTCGTTGGAGAAACTTCGAAGCACGATTTCTATTTGCAGTGATTGGCATATTTCTTTGGAATGGCACATGGAATAAAATCTTTTCATGCATGTTTATTGGTGTAAATATTGGAGACAAGAAGCTTCTAGAAGTGCAAATAATCAAAGAAACCACGTCAATCCATCAATGGTATTGGAAGATACTCATGTCTCATGCAAGGTTTTGATACAATAATTAAAAAAAAGTAATTAATATTTATTATTTTATAAAAAAATATGATGTCATTTTTAATATATATTTTTATCTTTCATATTAATTAATTTTTTTCATTTTCTTACTCTAAAATAAATAGTTAAAGATATATTAGGAAAAATGTTTAGTATTTCATTTATATTATAAAATGGTAATAGAAAAGGAATATTTTTTTTGTTAAAATGTCAAATAAAATACGATGAAGGGAATATATTCTAAAAAATGTAATTGGAATATATATATATATATATATATATATATATATATATATATATATATAAAGAAAGTGAGACCCATCTCTATGCTTAATTTGTGCCAATCACTGCTAGAGAAACCATTAAATTAATTTGATTTGACTCCAGCCGCAGGGAGAACATGAATTTTAAAATACACAAGTATAAATTTGATTTGAAGTTTCGTTTATTTATAATTCACTCACTTACTTAATATATAAAATTCACAAGTAGGACTGGCATATTAAAACCGCAAAGCACAAAATGAGAAAACAAAAAAATCACATTTCAACTTTCATGAATACTGTTTAAGCTAAGTGATGAAATTCCAAATCTCTGAAAGGCAACCATTACCATTAACATAGAGGGATACCAGAATTTATTCCTTATTACTGAGACTCACTGTACACTGTACCATCAATGTTCATTCAATGACCCATATAGCTTGGGATATATGCTTGTTCCCATGATCATGAAAAAAATGAAAACCAATCCCGATATCCACTCTAAGGTGGAGAATTTTGTCACAATGTCAGGTACCAAGTTGGCAAGTTTTCCTCACAAATGGGTATGGTTAAAAATCCAATAGAAGTATACATACCATAAGTCCATAACTTTCTTTTCCCTTGAAAAATAAGATTATCCAAAAATCTTCTTAGCATTAATTAAATGCATTCAATTTGTTATTGCTAATATTAATATTTTTGTTAACACCAAGTCTAATAATCTCTTTTTTTTTAGAAAATTACCAATAATTAACATAAGAGACAAATAATAGATTAAAACATCAAATTAAAAATGTTTGGATTTCATCTTTGTAAAAATTTTAATACATTTTTCGTTTTTATAAAATTGAAATGTGTCATTTTTTTAGTCTAAAATAAGATTCAAATATCAAACATGTGTATAATTTTACATTGATTATATGCATAATCAATGTAAAAAAAACTTTACATTTACATTATATATATATGATGATAACCGATATAAAAAATTATAATTATAAGTTCAGATTTATTTAAATTAATTTATCTCGAACTAAAATTTAACACATTTTAATTTTATGAGAACAAAAATTACACTAAATTTTTTTTCAATCTTATGAGGACAAAAACATATTTAGTCCAAATAGTATTTTGTTCTCTTTTATAAGTAATTTTTTTTGTTATCAAATATAATTAAAATTCAATTATTTTTGTCATATTTAATGTTAATTGAGAATGAGATGATTTAATAATTTTTTAATAAATATGATTTTTTTAACTTATAAAAGAGAATGAAGGAAGTACTTGGCATTGGCACAGGGATGAGACATTAATTTCCAACGTTATGTTTACTTTTTGGCATATTCGCAATTTGTGTGTGATGATTGTCACATGAGAGAGGATTTCCTAATTGAGCAGACGAAGGACTCAAGGAAGCGTCCAACGGAGAGGCCTGTGTGAATGTTTGACAATACACGGAAAAATAATGGACTAAACGGTTGCACAAAACCTGCAACTCAATGAAATGTCAAAATAATTCATGTTTAGAAAAATCTTAATTATGTGAAAAAATAATTTACACCCAATCTGCAACTTCCAAATCCAATTAATTTTCAAAATAATAAAAATACAACTTTTTCTGTATATATATATAACTCATTCGAATATCAAAATAATTTTAACAAAATTTATTTACATTTACAAGTTAAATATAAGCCTAGATAATTTGTAGTTTTTTTAAAACAAATTGAAATCATTTTAATTTTCAGAAAAATGCTACGAACACATTTTTTAAAATACATACTTTTTTATCGGTTAAAACTTATTATAAATCACAAAAAATTAGTAGATTTTATATTTTATTTAATGTATTTCTCGTTTGATTTTGTATTTTTTAATAAATTTAAATAAAAAAAATATGTTAAAAAAGTGTATTATGCATTAGAGAGCGTGTTGATAATATTCTAATCTCCATCAAAATTGTTATTTACTGTGACTCCATTCAAAAGTGTAGTAATTTTAATTTTCAATTCTGGGTCAAGGTAAAAGAGAGAGCTTTTAATAATTTGCGCCACTAGTCAGCACAATGTTACTAGTGGCTGAAGGAAGAAAAAGTAACAGTACCGTATGAAAATGGTAAACTTTTTGACGTGATAAAAGGTTATATTTATATGCTGAAACGCGTGAGAGAGGCGTTTACTGTGAGCTTATGATTAATTTAATGAAAGTTTTGACAAACATTAATAGCATTGGTCAAACAATAAATAAATACTAAACAAAATCCAAGGTTAATAAAGGTGAAGGTGGTGGAAGATGCTTTTACCAAAACTGTATCATTTCTTATTTAAATGTTGGTAAGACTTATAGTAATAATAAATAATAATAACTTTTTGGATCTAACTAATCAGTATCATAAGATATTATTATTAAGAAATAAAAAAAATATTTATAATCGAAACGTGAAAAAAATCATAAATAATATACTTTTTTTTTTATGTATCTTAAAAAAATCTTTATCGTTTTGCCTAAATTGTTTTAACCAATGAGGAATAGAAATTGAGGATTTAGAATGTTACAAATATAAGGGAGTGGGCACTATGTCAGAGCTAATTTGGTTTCATTGTTGCTCTAGGAAGAAGAGTGTTATTGTAGTGTATAGGAGGTGTCTGAGTCCTTTTGCTTTTTTCCACATTCTGTTTTTGTTGGACCAAGAAATCCTCCTGCATTTGCTGCACTGCATAACGTTACTGACAAGGTGTGTCTGTCACCCCTTGAGCTTGCTCATTGTCCTTTTGTGTATTCCCCACTCCCAAGTTCCAACACACAACAACAAAGGAAAGGAAAGTGTTCATTTTGTTTCTTCTCTTGTCTTCCACATCATCATCATTTATTATTTTTCTCTTATTGTAACTGTTCTCAGTTTCTCGCCATCAATACTACATTTTTGTCTGTGGGGAAAACGAAACTCTGTTTTTCTTTCTTCCTAACTGGTATATTGTTTGTTTGAGCCTTTCTTCTTCTTCTTCTTCTTCTTCTTCTTTTTGCTTTGTTGGGTTTTGATAACTTTGGAATTCACCAGGTTCAAGGAAGTAGCATGGCAGCAGCTGCACCACCACCCAAGCCGGAAGAGCTTCAGCCACACCCTGTGAAAGATCAACTTCCAAATGTTTCATACTGCATCACTAGTCCTCCTCCATGGCGTGAGTTCACTGCTTCATTCAACAACCCTTTTGTTTTCTTTTGTAAAAACTTGAGTTTCCTTTTTGCCCTTTTTTTATGGATGATTGTTATTTGATAATGTGGTGAATGGTGGTGCCTTTGATTTTTATTTTTGGAAAAAAAAACTCTTTTTAAGACCTTTTTTTTCTTTCTTTCTGGGGCATGAAGTAGAAATAGAAACCAAATAGTCATTTTTTTATTATTTATTTAAATTTAAATACTGTATATTCATAATCATTGTGATGATTGAGTTTAGAATTTTTATGTTAATTTGATGGATGATTATTAATTGGTAATGTGGTGAATGGTGATGCTTTTTATTTTTATTTTTGGAAAACTCTTTTATGACCTTTTTTTTTCCTTGAGTGTGAAGTAGAAACCAAGTAGTCTTTTTATATGATTATTATTTATTTAAATAGTGTAGCTTCATATTCATTGTGATGATTGAGTTTAGAATTTTAATGTTGATGAAGCGGAGGCGATACTACTTGGTTTCCAACATTACTTGGTGATGCTTGGCACAACTGTTCTAATACCAACCACTCTTGTTACTCAGATGGGAGGAGGAAATGTAAGTCTTGAGTCTTGACAACAAAGAAAGAAAAAGAAAAAGTAAATGGTTTTCAATGATGTGTTTTTCTTAAGTCTAACGAGATTCTCATTTCTGCTTCAATAGGAAGAGAAAGCAAAAATGGTCCAGACTCTGCTGTTTGTTGCTGGCATAAACACATTTTTCCAAACACTATTTGGGACTCGTCTACCTGCAGTTATTGGAGGATCCTGCACCTTTGTGCCAACTACCATTTCTATCATTTTTGCTGGTCGCTACAGTGACATTGTGAATCCTCAGGAGGTTGGTTCATTACACATGTTATGCCATTTTTCTTGTGTTACCATCCTTGTTTACCTGATTTGTGATTAATATACAGAGGTTTGAGAGGATAATGCGTGGAACACAGGGTGCGCTTATTGTTGCTTCGACCTTGCAAATTGTTGTTGGCTTCAGTGGCCTTTGGCGCAATGTAGTGAGGTTGGTTCCTGTCTAGATACTTCAACTGTTTTTCCCTCAATCTTGTAGTCACATTGTGCTTTGTCAGATTATCCTTGCTATACTTTTACTTTCAGTTCAGATGTTAAGAAATGTTTCTAATTTACTTGTTTGGGAGAATGGTTAGCTCTAATACATTTATAATGTGTACTAATCCCTCCTTCATTTGGTATCTCCCCAGTATTGATCATAATTTTTTGTGGAAATAAATTGAAATTACACCGATGGATAGGATTTTACCATTCTGAAAGTTATTGGCTCGTTTTCTGCCTCTTGAAATCATCTTGGCGAATAATTTGCTATATTCTTTTAGGTTCTTAAGCCCTCTCTCTGCTGTTCCCTTGGTTGCTCTGTCAGGCTTTGGACTTTATGAGTTGGGCTTTCCTGTGGTATTGATATCTGCAACAAGAACTAGTCCTTATTTCTTTCCTACATGTATGAATTATATAATTGGTATGATTAACACTTTCTTGATCATGTCTTTTGAATTCTAGCTTGCAAAATGTGTGGAGATTGGGCTGCCGGAAATCGTATTCTTACTAGTATTTTCACAGGTGATGTATAACTGTCATGATGTTTGTTAAATTACCTTTCCTTGCATCATTTGCGACATCTTTAAAAATAACCCTGAGTACCTGAAACCCTCCTCAAACAAAATTATGTTAGTTCTTGATTTCCTTTTCCTTACTTTCTCCAATTTAAATGTTATATTCTAAAGTAGCAGTGTTCCTTTGTTCAGTACATTCCTCATGTGATGAAAGGAGAAAAGCGTATCTTTGATCGATTTGCAGTTATATTCTCAGTGACAATTGTGTGGATTTATGCTCATCTTCTCACTGTGGGTGGAGCATATAAAAATGTACCACAGACAACTCAAGAGACTTGCAGAACTGATCGTGCTGGAATTATAAGTGGTGCACCTTGGTAAGGGTCTTGTGACTTTTATAACAGAAACAGTTTCTTCTTCATGTAGCTTTGTATATTGGAGGACACACTTGATGATGCTTGAAACTTGTTTTAATGTTAAATCAGGATTAGAATCCCATATCCTTTCCAGTGGGGAGCTCCTACATTTGATGCTGGAGAAGCTTTTGCAACGATGGCTGCTTCATTTGTTGCACTAGTAGAGGTTTGTTTACTTTTATGCTTGTGAACTATATGTGCTGTTGAACTAGTGTAGTGAATTTGGAAATTTAGTTTGTCCCTTCTGTAGAAGCCCTTAGTTGTGGGTAGCATATTGTCCTGCAATTATTTTGTGTGGAATCTTTTATGCTTGACTAGTTGACTCATTAATTATATAATATGTGGAGCACTTAAGACAGGAATGCCATTATATGTTCTGAATAACAAATGAATTACTTCTGGAGTCTCTCCTCTCCTCAAAGTCTAATATTTAAAAGATATAGTAGTTTGACTAGCTTCACTTTATGAATTTTGTCAAGACTTTATCCAAGTTGGTGTAGACAAATGTCAACAAAGTAATATAATCATGCAAGTGCATGATCTTTTTCCCCTTCTTTCTCTTATTCCCGTGCAGTTTGTGGCATACTGACATAATGGTTGTTGGTTTCTCACATACATTTCAATTTTCTACAGTCAACAGGTGCTTTTATTGCTGTTTCAAGGTATGCAAGTGCAACTCCAATGCCACCTTCAGTTCTTAGCCGTGGTATCGGTTGGCAGGTAAACACAGTTTATGAATCGAAAACTATTCCCCCACCTCATTTGTTTGCTTCTCTTTATCAAATATCTAAATTATATAATTATATGTTTTAAATTGTTTTATATATGGAGAAATGAGTATCAGCATGTATAGTAATCATATCTTATTGGTTCTGTTTGTTCTAGATTTGTCATTTTTTTTCTTATTGTTTGTGATAATCATTAGTTGCTATTTCTTATGTATCAGGGGGTAGGAATTTTGTTATCAGGGATCTTTGGGACAGGGAATGGATCATCAGTTTCTGTGTAAGATTCTTGTACAAAACTTGCATGTGCTTGAGGTATCATTTTCATAGTAGGAATACATATTATACCTGAATCATTTAAGAAGCATTCTTGGCTTTTTCCCAGAGAGAATGCTGGACTCTTAGCTTTAACGCAAGTTGGTAGCCGCAGGGTTGTTCAAATATCAGCAGGATTCATGATCTTTTTCTCCATACTTGGTAAGTTGGTTAGGATTGAAAATTATTTTTTTTCTCCCTGATGAACCAATGTACTTACTATGAAGTGCTGTGTATGTGTGTGCAGGAAAATTCGGAGCTGTGTTTGCTTCAATCCCAGCACCAATAGTTGCAGCTTTATATTGCCTTTTCTTTGCCTATGTGGGTATGTATGTAATATGATCAGTTCAAGAATCTGATTTTCTGTCATACTTTAATTTAAGTCCCTGCTATTATTATCATTATTTTTGTCTTTTTTTTCTGCAACACAGGTTCTGCAGGCCTCGGTTTCCTTCAGTTTTGCAATTTAAACAGCTTTAGAACTAAACTCATCTTGGGGTTCTCTATTTTCATGGGCTTCTCTATACCACAATACTTCAATGAGTACACTGCATTTAAGAACTATGGTCCTGTGCACACTCACGCTAGATGGGTATTCAGCTTCTCTCACTCCATCTCTCTTTCTTTGAGGAGTGTTAGCAATATATTTTTTTTATAACACACTCTACTATTGGTTGAAATTCATTGGAAATTACAAAATCATCAGAGAGTCATTAAATAAGATGTTAGATTGTATTTTTTTGTCATTTTCAAAAAACTTCAACCAATAAGAGACTGTTCAAAAAAGTGTGTTGCTACTTGCTAGCATTTCTCCTAATTCTTTTTATTGTTGTGTGTGCATTGTAATTTCAACAAGTTATATTTTCTCTTTTTGGCAGTTCAATGACATGATCAATGTCCCATTCTCATCAAAAGCATTTGTTGCTGGCTCCTTGGCACTGTTCTTGGATACCACATTGCACAACAAAGACAGTCAAACACGTAAGGACAGAGGCATGCACTGGTGGGACAGATTCAGTTCATTCAAGACAGATACAAGGAGTGAGGAGTTTTACTCTCTACCTTTCAATCTAAACAAGTTCTTTCCCTCTGTATGATTGGATTGGATTGGACCATGCTGCTAGGGAGTTATATATGGTGAAGTAAAAAAAAATGTTCACCATTCAATGACTCATTGTGGGTATTACATGTGATATGTAACTAATAACTAATTTAGAAATCTTCCAATTTCTTCATTCTTAAGTCTTAACTACTAGTATAACCAATGTAGCAGCAACATCAACATCTTTTTTCCCCGCAGCTTCTTTCTTGTGAAGCTAATAGCCTAATTTAGTTAGTTTTATATCATTATATTAGCTTTTTGTTTCTTTAAAATTTTCTTAAATTTTTTTTTTGTTTAATTTCAAAAATAGGAAAATTTATTTCTGACATAATGTGTGTCTATGGCATGCCTCAATGGATGGAAAGTGTCAAAACAAAGACCCTTAAAAATGAAATAAAAAATAGTGAAGCAAAATATCCCGTGTTTGGTAAATTTGGTGCATTTTAGTTTACTTATCTAAAAAATAAATATATTTAATTTTAAAAAGTAATACTTTTAAAAAAAATTAATTTCATTTTTTTAATACTTTTTTTATTCTCTTCAACTAAATACTTTTTTCTTAATATCTCCACTAAAAACCTTTAATTTATACTCCATTTCTTATATATTTCTTTTACTCTTCTTTTATTTTCATTCATTTTTCTCCACTTTATTAAACAAACCCTTAATTTTTATCTAAATTTCAAAATAGAATAATAATATGTTAAAAGTATTTATTCGTCCTCATATGAAAATATTTAAAATTTATTTCTATAAAAAATTTAATAATTTTTATTTTCAAAACTGAAACATGTCACTTTTTGTCTAAACATAAGTGATCTGAACCTATGATGATGATTGATTATATTCGTTGTACATCTAATCGATATAAATGTAATATTTTTATATCATTTATGCATATAATTGTTATAAAAAAAAAGTAATGTAAATAGATTTGGATATTTGAACTTTGTTAAAGATAAAAAAAAAATATACATTTTAATTTTAAGAAGACGAAGAATGTACTAAAGTTTTTAAAGAAATGAATTTTGAATATTTTTATTTTTGCTAGAGAAAAAAATATATTTTAACTGAAATATTATAATTTCAACAGAAAACGCCAATATACTCGAGCCTGAATTTTTACTAGACAAAGTTCAAACAAAAGGTTTATTTGGGTGTCGCCAGAGTTGTTTTTACTTTTTTGAATTGCCGGGGTCTGCACCTTTTACAAATTTTATTATAAAAAAATAAAATAAGAAAATATCAGTTAGGATCAAACTAAAGAATATGAAGACTAAAGATAGGCCTGGGTCAATAACACGTATGCTAATCCAGCTTGATCTCTTAGGCTAATTAATTAATTATTGAGCCAAATTAGTTTAATCACTTTGCTTTGCTAAAGTTAAAACACCATAATCAAAACCAGAAGGATGACAAGATAGGTTTATGAAAGCAAACGAGATTGCCACCGGTTTTGGATTGATAAATAATGGACAATGTTGATTGTTATCAAAGCCTTTAACTTACTAAAAAGATTCTGATTTAACTTTTACAATTATTTTGTACATCCGTGACTTTTTTTTTTTAATACTGAGTGAGTTAATAGTTAATACATTTCACAAATTTTTTCTTCTTCTATTTTTTAATAATTTAAAATAAAATTATTTTTTAATGACTATTGTCTATCATTGTTGTAAAAGATGATATAGTAAGTAACATAATTTGTTGAAATTTAATAGAATTTTATAACATAATTAATAGAATTTTTCGTTGAAAATTATTGTTAATGTGTATCTACTATTATTTTTTTATATGAGCAGATGATATAGTAAGTAACATAATTTGATATGAGCAGAGTCCATTAATAATAAACTCTAAAAAACAAGGGATACATGGAATACGTAACATCTAATGGGAATAATATGAATATGAAATAGGGTTGCAAATGGAATAAGATGAACAAACAAAAAATTAAAAACAATTGGGTAAAAAATGTTCTAACAGGCTGATGCATGGAAACATGCGCAATAGCCAACTTGGCACTTAATGAGTTGATGTGCCATGTCAACGTAGTTAACAATGTCACATAACGAATATAGATAATGAGATAAAATTGATTAACGTTTATCACTTTTAGAAATTATTTTGACATTTAGTTATATTTAGGATCAACTTGTCAATACTCTACATTACATTCTCGTGGGTCTAATTTAATATTTACTCATTAGAATTCCTTCATACTTGGATAATCACACCATGACAAAACATGTGATTTTCTAATATAAGAGTTTATATTTGAGTGAATATTCAAATTGTTGATCGAAAATGTAAGGCGTTATTAACCTTTGAAAGTAATGAAATTGAAAATAAGTTTTGTTGTTCTAAACTTAATTATTTATTGTCACCTTAGTTCTTAAAAATATGTTAATATTACCACTTAAATTACACAGTTTTTTTTAATAAAAAAATTAGACTAAAATGATACACTTTCAACGATTTTTTTTTTAATTTTATCATTTTAGGGACTAAAGTGTTTATATTCATAGAAATATGATTTTCATAATATATGCAACCACTAGTACTAAAATAACACTATACATGTAAATTCATTAACATGAAATTGTTTCAACTTTGTTAGTGATTTGGAGTTTAAATTTGTCTCTCATGAAGATTACTTATAGTCCAAACAAGAAGAAAAAATACTTTAATCTCTTTTCCATTTTATATTTTATACAAAATCTTTTTTACTTTTAAATTCTATACAAATTAATCTCTCTCATTTTATAAATATATATTACATTTAAACCCAAATCTTCATTGTTGCATAAATTTATCAAACAGTAACTTTATTATAAATGATGTCTCATCCCAGTCAAAATAAAATGATGTCTCGTCATATAAACCTTCTCTGTTTATTAAAATTGCACGAAATTCTTTCTATTTTGTAAAATGAATTTACTCTATTAAAAATATGAATTGCCAGATTCTTAAATGAAAAAAGTTATAGAATAACATTTTTTAACATAAAAGAATAAATAATAAAATAAATTATAATTTCATATTCAAAATATAAAAATATTTTATTTTTAAAAAAAATTAATCACATGAATTATTAATGAGATAAAATAATAATATTTTTAGAAATTTAATTTTAAGAATTGAATAATAAAAAATAAAAAAGATTTCATTCTTTTAATTATAAATAATTCACATTATTTAAGTTTTATTTAATTTTAATTATAACAATTTTTTAAAAAAATTCTTGCTATTGATATTTTCTTTATTTTTTTTATTTTCTTAGAATTTGAGTTTAAAACTTATTCAACTTCACAAAAATCACAAATCAACTTGTAAAATAAATTGTCCAAACTTTTATAAGCTTTATTTAAATTATATTTTTTATGTTGGACTAAACTTTATGTTTTAAAAACTTTCTAAATGACTAATTTTTTTATCGAAAATCTAATTGATCATATGTTGTGGATCTCCCACTTTAATCATAATTTTCAATTCAAAGCTCAACGTGAGACCTAGAGATGGTTCAAATCACAATGTGACTGTTTATATAAAAAAAATATTTTTTTATTGTTATATTTTTCGTCAAACTTGATTTTGGTCCTTATATTTTTAAATTAATAAATTTAGTTAAAACTAACTTTAGAAAATATGTAAACTCGGGATTAAATTCATATGTTTTTGAAAGCTGAAGAATTAAGGATGATTTTGAGTTTTTGATTTTTAATTTTTAAATATAATTAAAAAAAATAAAACATATTAAAAAAAATGGAGTTAAATGAATTTTAACTCATCTTCAAAATATTTTTACATTTTTAGTTTAAAAAAAAGTACTCTCGATAATTGACATAATTTTTTTATTACTATCATCATTGTTAATACTAATCACAACTATAATTATTATCATTATTATTGTGTATCATCATCATTGTTATTATTACTAATATCCACCACTATTATTATTATTATCATGATTACCATCAACACATGAAAATAAAATTAATTTCAATAGGATAATTTTTTTTAAAATGAGTTAATTTTAAAATTAAAAATTGAAGAAAAAACAAAAACCAAACAATGAATTATTGTTTTCAAATTATTTGAAACTCAACTAAAAATCACCTCAAATAGAGCCTAAATTTATCAATTTAAAAATATATGAACCAAAATTAAATTAAACTTAAAAATACAATAGATTTTTTTAAAAGAAAAAAAGGGTGGAAGAAAGATGTTAGAGTACTAATAAAAATGTAATTCAGAGGTGACATGATTATTGGTTATTATTACAGTCTGTCTTGGCTTGTTGGGTACTGCGGCTTCTTTGGCTTTACCTCTGATTCTCATATATACACATCACACAATACACAGTCACACAATACAACTCAACTCTAAATCCACTTCCCCACTCTCTCTCCTCTTTCCATCGTCCATGGCCTCACTCATCGAATCTGGCTGGCAGGTTCTCCCCTTCACTCTATGCATTTATTTCAATTTATCGTCACTTCCCACCGCTTCAACCGCCACTTTTTTTCATTCTCTCGCAAATTTCTTAGCGTCTTTTCCAGGGACAGATTTGCCATGCGATTTTAGGCGATGCTTGTTGTCTATTTATCGATTTATTGATGTAGTTGGCCAGAGTTTGCGCATTATTGGGTTTGTTTAGGAATGAGAAACCGTGCTTGATTGATTGGGGCTGTTGTCATTGCTGTTTTGATATGCAACTATGCATAATGATTGCTCATTGCTCTGTTTGAAACTTTAATTGTTCTCACAGATCAGTGTCCTTGATTATTTTAAAATTATGCCTTTTTTTTAACTTTTCAATCCTAGTTATTTGTTGCCTCATCCTTATTGCCACTGGAATGGTGAAATACTATATTCCTAGAGTTTTGTGAACTCTGTTGAAGTATTCAGTAGTGATTGATTTTTGAGATGCATATGTGTTAATTATTGAAAGAGTTAGCAAATCCTCATATTAATCTTCCTGTGCATATAATATATTAGAAATTAGAAATATAAAATGTATTCATCAATATGTAGTGTATAAAGGTAATGGTAGTTGTGAACAGAGGCAGGCTCAAATCTTTCCTTGCTGGAGCACATATAATTTAGCATGTTCACGGACGTAATTTCACTTCTTTTTTTTTGGCTTTTTGGCTTCAGATTCTTGCAGGTCCTGTAGTTTGCATGGTTACATGTTTGTACTAGTTGCCAAAAGTGGAATTGATGTTTGGTCCTTTTAACTTTTTGTGGAAATGTAATTCTCTCTCTTACCCCTCTTACTTTTCTTTGTGGTGCAGTACTTGATCACACATTTCAGTGATTTTCAACTGGCGTGTTTGGGAAGTTTCTTTCTACATGAAGGTGTTTTCTTCTTGTCTGGACTTCCCTTCATATGGCTTGAGAGGGCAGGGTGGATGAGCAAGTACAAAATTCAGGTCTGCCCTTGTTCAAATTTGTTTTTATCTCAATTTTGTTTTTCTATTTAGAATGAGCATCAGTCATGACTAAACTGCTCCAACATTGTTTGCTTTGACTTAAAATTAGTGTTCCTTCACATGCACCTTGTTTTTATATCAATTATTCCTTTTACCCTGTTTCCTTGGTGCTAAGAACAAGTGAAGAAGTTCCTGGATATTTCTCTTTTCATAGTGTGTTTGGATAACACAAAAGAATCAGTTCTATCCCACAAAATCATGACGATATCATGAAAAAAGTAAAAGCAACTATTTGTTGGTTACTTTCACCGTGAAAAAGTAATTGATTATTTCTCACCGTGAAGCTAATCCAGACACACTATCATTTTCTTTTTCCTTATGTCTTACATGTGTTGTTCTAACAATGCCTTTTGGTGTTGACTCTCAACCTTTGGGTTGGCTGGTTCAAACAAAAGAATTTCATTGAAAAGTATGTAACATAATTTTCGGAGACGTGTTCATGCTATATTTGAATGGTTTATTGACTGAACCCCTTTGATAATGGCAGGAATGATAAATTGTTTTCCATTTTCACTTGTAAATATGTAGCTGCAAACATTAGGAACAATAACAGAAGTTAAATTTTGTCAAGTCTTGATATGCAATCAGTTTTTCTTGTTGATTTTACTGTGCTACTCACTAGACTTCTTTCTCTTGGTCCTTTTTCCTTACCTTAAGCCTAGTCTGATTAGTGTGCAAGATTTACTGTTGTTGCTAATCTTCCTTGCTTGCAGGCCAAAAATAACACCCCTGCTGCTCAGGAGAAATGTATTGTTCGCCTGTTGCTTTACCATTTTGGTGTCAATCTACCTGTTATGGTTTTTTCATATCCCGTCTTCAGATACATGGGCATGCGGAGTAGTTTTCCCCTACCGTCCTGGTACATTTTGGTTCTTTTGAGCACTGCCATGATTCTAAACATAGGAGTCCCATGTTAGCATCTTTGACAGTAGATATGTCTGGAATGTGCTTCTTCTGTTAAGCTTATTTAGCAAGATTGGATTTTGGTCTTGCAGGAAAGTAGTTCTAATTCAAATAATCTTTTACTTCATTTTGGAGGACTTTATATTCTACTGGGGACATAGAATACTGCACACAAAATGGCTATACAAGCATGTGCACAGTGTTCATCATGAGTAAGTTCATTTGTGTGCTATGGGATTTTAGCTTTTATTATGTTTATTATCAATAGACTACTATAGGGTTTTGCAATATTGTCAAGGTATGCTACACCGTTTGGTCTTACTTCTGAATATGCTCATCCTGCTGAGATACTTTTCCTTGGGTTTGCTACCATTTTTGGTCCCGCCATTACTGGGCCCCACTTGATAACTCTCTGGTTATGGATGGTTCTGAGAGTCCTAGAGACAGTTGAGGCTCACTGTGGTTACCATTTCCCATGGAGTCTTTCGAACTTCCTTCCATTGTATGGAGGGTGAGTGTGAATTTACTTCTCCTTCACTTGACATCAGCCATTTGGTTTATTCTACCATTGTGCCTCTTGTTTAAACTTTGTGTCCTCACTTTCAGAGCTGATTTCCACGACTATCATCACCGTTTATTGTACACCAAGTCTGGGAACTATTCATCAACTTTTACTTACATGGACCGGTAAGTATTGATTGTAAGTATTGGATTGAGAACATAGTGATTAAAGAATTATTGTTATTTTATGCATTGTTGCCTCGAAATATTGATATTTTACTAATTATACTGACAATGGTAGATGACATTTTTTGCTGTCGTATTAGGATATTTGGGACTGATATAGGCTACAGAAAGTTGAAAGCATTGAAGAGCATAGGAGTTGAAGACAATAGTGAACAAAAGAAACAATAAGAACAAGTTTTTGGGAATATCCAGGAATGATTAGAGAGTTGATATGCAACTTGAGGGTATATTTGAAAAATTTCCTATCAACTCCTTATGTGTTCTTGTGTTTGTGTAGTGGCCGGTGTTGTCTACAATGTGCTGATGGCTGTTTCTGGACATTCATGCCCTGTTAATTAGAAAAACTTCATTAGTGACAGTGATTTCAATTTTTGGATGTTTACCTTTGCTGATCTAATATTCTTGATAATACCCTGTTTTTTCCTTGTTGCGCGTGAATGTTATTTGTTTGATGATAAAATCATTTGAATTGTATGGAGCCAAAGTTATGATTAAAGCCTATGGCTACCGCATATTACATAATAATTTTAAATATTTTTATATCTTTTATAATAATTTTTTGGGAAATCCGCATTTTTATTCTCTTACTATTATCATTTTTCGAATTTAGTCTTTTACTTTTTTACGAGTTAAATATCCACTATTTAATTGTATAATTTTTCGATAACTTGTTAACTTGATATTGGATATTTAATGGAAATTGTGGTGTGGTAGTATAATAATAAGATAAATGTATAGTAAAATGTCATGTTAACATTTTTATTAAATGGTAGATGTCAATTAATAAATAGACAAAAATTACACAATTGAAATATTTATAGATTAAAAACAGAAAAAACCCAATAATAAAGAGGCAAAAAATATAATTAATTCCAAATATTATCAGAGTATCAATATCACTTACTACCCAAAAGGGAAAGCATCCAACTCTTATCATTGTTTCGCGCTTGTCAGCTTTTTGATTGGTGGATAGTATGCACACGGGGTGGTAAATTGTAGCAACGGAAAGTCATCAAATTTTCAAAACATGTTTAAAAATAAAATAAATTCATCTGAAATTTCAAATATATTAAGATTTATAAAATTAATTCTTCCAAGATTTTTGTTTCAAATTCGTTTTTATTAGAATCTAAACTAAACAAATTTTTTTAGGTTAAACTAAAGAAGTCTTTTTATTCTTCTAAAAACAAAAAGTCTTTTATTTGTTATTACGCGTATGTACTGTTAATGTTACCAACAATAACTGCAACAGTGCAATCTTATACATTTGATGGGCATAATTCATAATTTATTCATTTAATGATTGACCCTATTTTTGGTATTGTGATAAAGTGATGTATAACTTAATGAACATGTTGTCAAATTCAGTTTATCAGTCTAATCTTTTGCCGAGGTAAAAAAAAATAAAAAAATCTCAGTCTAATCAAAGGCATAGCATGCCTACTTGGATTAAAGAACTCATGAGAATATAAAAAATATCCGGTGAGAGTGTAAAATAAAATGAAAAAAGAGTTAAAAAGAGACTAATCATGTATTAAAAACAAAATAAAAATATCTGACTGTAAATGATTTACGTTTATAATTTTAAGAGACTGGATAATTATTTTAAAAAATTATTTGTCATCTTTCCTCTGGGAAATGATTTCGACCTTTAGTCTGAATACTTGCTGCACCTTCTTTAACTTTTAAAATTTTACAAAATCCCAAAACTATCCCACGTTGCATAATTTTCCTGAAGGCACATCAAATTTGATGTGTTCCAAAATCTATTTATTTTTGTAAGTAAAATAGACTTACACAAGGATTAATATAATATTTTAAGTTATCAATTTAGTGTTTTTTTTACCATTAATGTAGGATTTATACACATATTAAAACAGATATTTTTCCATATATAATATTAATTATTGTATTTATTAAATATAATATATAATTAAAATTGATAATATTATCAAATTATAATATTTGGTAAATTTAAATAATATAATATGTTTTTACAAAAATGAATATTAAGATATACAGTTATTATTATTTTTAAAAAAGTAATTTTAAAAATATCTTGAATAGAAAAATTCAAATTTGTATATTTTAAAAATTATTAGTCGCTTAACCTTTTTGGAAAAGTGAGACAAATTTTGGTAGTTGGTATAAGACCAACGGTCTAGTCACATGTGAAAGAATGATCCTCCATTCCCCCCCCCCCCCCAAGTAAAGTATACACAGTCTAGTTGGTAAACTTTGTGGTGTATATTATGTGCATTTCTCTCACACTAATTAATCACCCTCTCTCACTTTTCTCAATCTCTTTCACCATGACTTCCTTCATTCAATCTGCTTGGCAGGTTCTAGCTGGCCATTCCCTTTTATGTCTTTTCTTTCTTGTTTTTATGTCCTGCATAGCAAGGATTCAAAGAATCCCTTATAATACATACATGTTTGATTTAATGCCTATGGTTGAGTTGTTGCATGGAATAAGAAACTCCCTAATGCCAACACCATTGTGTATATTTCTCTTATTTTTATTTTTGTAAATATCGAATTATCTACTCTGGAGAAAGTTAGGGCCTTTTTACTTCTGTTTTCATTTTAAATTATAAAACTGTCAACTTGTTTTCTGTTTTCAAAGATTTTTACAGAAAACAAAACAAAAAAAAGTTATCACTTTTGTTGTCCCTTACAAATATTTGAAAACAGAAAACCAATTGAAGGTGAACTTAGAAAACATTTTGTCAAAGTAAATGGGCACTTAGTTCCTGCCTTGTTTTGTAATCACTTTCATTTTGATGTGTGACTTTTTCTTGGTCCATTTCCACCATTTGAAGCCAAGTCTTCTCATAGTGTTTTTGGAAATCCGATTTACAACCAACAAATCATCTTCTCATGGTGAGATACTTTTCCTTGAATTTGCTACCTTTGTCTCCTAGAATATAAGAGTGAGGTGAAGTCTTATATTGAATAGAAGTAAAAAAGTTAAGTACCGTATAAGTGAGGAAAAAATTTATAAACTTTAAGTTTAAGATTTTGGGATAAAATGGGGTGTCAAATTCTCTTATGTGATTGCTCATTACTCATTGATGTACATCTTCCACTTGCCCTCCGATATAGGGTATAAAAAATTGAAGGCATCCAAGAGAGCAGAAGTTGGATACCCCAGAAAGATGAGAGTGTTGATATCCAATTATGCCTTGTTTTTCAGACCAAAATAACCAAGTTGTTTTCAATGGTTCATTTCTTTTGTTAGACTTAAAATTTAAATTTATTGGCAATTGTGTATGTTGTGGTTATGCTTCAAAGTTCAAAGTAAGCACCATAAGCTTCTGTAGATTGGATCTTAAATATTTGGCCTGTTGAGTAGCCAACTAAGCAACCTCCTAATCAAAATTAACAAGTGTTTGTCATGACATTGTTATCTAGAGGAGTACAACTTGTTAGTTAGGTTTTGTCAATTGAAGGTTTAAGCAGCACATGATGAGTAGAGGAGTACAACTTGTTAGTTAGGTTTTGTCAATTGAAGGTTTAAGCAGCACATGATGAGTAGTGTACTAGAACGTTCTGAATACATTGCAAGTTAAGCAAATTGAGTGCGGGTTTAGATTAATGTTGAATAATTTAAATCCTTTAAAAATACCGTTAACGTGATTTTAGGTGAATATTTATATATTTAGTCCTACACAGAGGAATTGAGATTTTTTTATGGTAGTCTGGGAAAAGAAAAAACGAACAACCAAACTAAATTAGATTAAGACAATCCTTGATCAAAACAGTAATTAATTAATTAAACCTTTCATTTTGGTTGGGGGGTTTAAATAGTAAATATGGGATTTGCCAATAACACTCCCCTAACCAATGCATGCTTCTAATTGGGCCTTTTCTATTTCCGGTTCTGTTGCTAAATTCAATTAGTAGCCCATTTGTTCGCCTGGGTTTGCCGTTTAGCATACCCAAATATGGTTATCATTGGTCTGGTAGTGTATGACAGACGAGTTGTTAAATATTTGTTAATTATTATTTTTAATTATAAATATTTTAAAATTTGCTAAGTATAATCATCTAATACCAACGATTGATGACTTAGTTCAAATACCAACATTTTCTTTTTCAAAGAATGGGTATAGGGGTATAGCCGTATAGTCGGTATAAATAATTAATTGGCAACTCAGCTTAATTACAATGCCTAAAAAAAAAGAGTATTGAAGTAATTCCAGTAATTGTTTAAACTCTAAACTACAAATCTGTGCAAAAATTCATACTGATTGAAAAAATTCTTAGGAATGAAAAACTGTACACTTTTTTATCAAATAAAGTTTAGATGAGTTAAGACAAATCTTAAGGGTTAAAGAATACTTACAAATATTACCTCAAAGGTTAATTTCACATCGGCAATGGAAATTAATCTTACGTCCATTTAAGATACGAGTTTACTCTTGGATCAATTTTTGTTGGTAAAATTGTATATTAATTGTATCAGATATTAGAAATTCAGAATTATATTGTTTTGTGAAATTAAACAAATGTAATGCTATTTTCAATTTTTCACGATGATAATATCTGAGCTTGCATCATGTCTTTGCTTCGTGCCGATCGATATTTTCAAGGTTTCGACTACAATAATATTGTCAGGTTTCGTTTATTATGGTTACATAACAGAAGGCTGAATGTGATGCAAAACTTGTAATGAAATGAGTACTAATATGTAAAAACAAAATTATAAATAATTATTACGGGGAGAAAACCCCTTTTTAACAGCAGTATATCTATATGAGTTATGAATTATCTCTTTCTATTTCTCTCTGAAAGTTATTTATATACTAATTTCCTAATAAATATTTGCCGAATTCAATTTTTCTGATAAAGTTTTTGGTGCACGTATTTTTATTTTTGCATTTCAAATTAATATACTATAAATGGATATAGTTAACCCTTGAATTATATCCTGCACAGGTGAAAATGGATATGTCTGATTCTATCAATGCCGCGGTGTTTCATGTGTATGTCACTATTTGATATGTCTACATGTGTTTGGAAGGAATATTATCCCACCTAAGTTTCATACGTTTACGTAACATGTGTTTGTACGGAAACCTCTTTGGAATAGCAAAACATCGTATATGAGATATATACATTTATGCCTGCAAAATAAAGATCCCATCGATGAAAACAGGAAGATCCATTTAACAGAGTATTAATGCACAAAAGTTTTTTGAGACGTGACTCCCGGTTTTGAATTTACGTAAAATGATTAATTCTAAGATCCTTTCTCTCTCAAACAATAACCAATTAAACATGCAGATCAATTAAAGTGGGTTTGTTTTAAGTTCTAAGTTTGAGTTTTAGATATATAAATGTGTTAAATATTTAAATAATTTTTTTTATTATCCACAATAATTTTCTTCAATTTGAATGTAATTACCTCCTATAATTGATAACTATATGTTTTATTACAAAAAAAAAGGTATGGGTCTCTTTCTTTCTCTCTTATATTAAAATTTCTTCCTAATTATTATTATATGATATATGGTTCAAATGGAAAAGTGGTGGCTTATAAAAATAAAATAAAAATGGCAAGGTGGTACATATATGATGTGAGTTATTACTGAAAGCACATTTCTTTGCGGATTTGCAATATAATTATTCCTCAAATCAATTTCCCGGGAAAAGGAAGGTAAGGAAAAGACAAAAGTTTGTCACCCGGTTAGACATAAAAATTGACCCTCGAACAAGAAATGTTTGTGCTAATGCACATAATTACCCCATTATGACCTTAGAAATGTTCCCAGAAGCTGTGACAAATCCATTTTTCGATTTGATTTAAGCAAATAATGTGGGTGACAAGGTGACCACCACAAAAATCGTGGTGTC
Source organism: Glycine max (assembly GCF_000004515.6). Taxonomy (NCBI): domain Eukaryota; kingdom Viridiplantae; phylum Streptophyta; class Magnoliopsida; order Fabales; family Fabaceae; genus Glycine; species Glycine max. Next base: position 2,825,827 of record NC_016089.4, on the reverse strand, counting down.
CATTTCTCACCCCTTGAAACTGTTTTTTAGCATCACTTTATATATTCTTGGCAGACCAATAATTCTAACATAGTTTTACTCCCTCGTGCCTATCCCTTTCCTAGCTAGTTAGTGAGGCCAATGTGCGAGGAAGCAAAATAGACAGTTAAAAATCATCATCACAAGGAAAAGTGAAAGAAAAGAAAAGTGATGAATCTTTGCCACTCGTGCATGAATTTGTCGAATAAAACATCAAAGGGGAAACTCAACTTTATGCTAAAGTGCTTTGAGTTTTTGTCTTGTTGATGGCCCGAAAACGTTGTGATCTGATCCATTAATTGTTGTAATAGTGCTTCCATTTGTATTGTATAAAATAAAAATATATATGATTAATTATTGTACGTCAAAATCTTGTTACAAAAAAACATGTGAGACCATGCACCAACCAAGTATATCACATCAATCGTGTGGTGGGTTAATGGAATCTTTGGTGTTTGTTCATGACACCAAACAATGGTTCTTTGCACATGGTCGTAGAACTGTGCAGATACGAAAGATCAAGCAACCCAACGACAATGTTTTTTGTTTCAAAAACGATTGATCGAGATTAGGATTTGTATTTTCATGTTGTAAAAAAAATATTCAATGCCATAAATGGGAAATTGGGAAGATTTTACACATGCTTGCTAACTGAATCTTAACTTCCATTCATGTAAAAAAATATAAAAAAAAAAATTAAGTTTCTCTCATTTAGGACAAAACTTTCTCACTTGCTTTTATGTGATGTAGTGAGCCTTCCCTCTTATCGCTTCGTGCTTAATAGTTCTATTGTGTTTAATTAGATGCTCATAAAAAAAATGGCCTCCCTAAAAAAAAAAGAGTTAACTCAAATGTCCAATATACTTCATTATGACCTAATATCAAAATTATTTAAATATATGCAATGCTAAAAAATAACAGTGTCGCAAGCTCAATCAAAATCAATAAAAACATCCTCTTAAAAGTAGAAAGTTGACTCACTCAGTTAATCTCAAAGGTAGCTTCCCTGAGAGAGCTGCTATAAGCTCTTTTTCCATTTAGTTTAGAAAGAGTAGCTTACTTTTCACTTTTCAGGTATGTTAGTGCTTTTCTCTAATGATAATGATGTCATATATATATATATATATATATATAATCACTTTCATTAATTAAGTGAACAAATAATACATAAACAAAGAACAAAATTGAAGTGAATTTATTAATTTTGATGACTACAATAAAAGTTGAAATGTTAGAAATATATATTGGGAAAGAAATCAAGTCAAATGGTAGGTACAAACTACAAAGTAATGTTTTAATGCATAAAAAGATTTTTTCTCTCTTTCTATATAATTTTTTATTAATAATTATAAAAAATCAGATTATTTATTCCACACTTTTAATCTAAAATGTAAAACACATTATTTTTACTTTCTCTTATGTAAATATTTAAAAATAAGAAATAAAACGCATTACTATTATTAATGGAACGAGAAATACAAATAATAAATTATTATATTATTATCAACAGTAAAATTGAATTTGAATCCTTTAAGTAATATGATGAGATTGAATGTGAATGATAAAAATGTAGTTAAAATAATATATCTTACTCAATCTTTGTTTGGTTGTGAGAAGAAAATCAAAAGATGAAAGATAAGCAAGAAATAGGATGAAAAAAGAAATGATTTGGTTGAAGTGAAATAAAAGATAAATATTTAAATTAAAGTTAATTAGTACGTAATATAAAAAAATTGATATTGAATAAAGATATATTATTATTATTATTATTATTATTATTAAAAAATAAAAAATATTAAAAAAATGCAACTCTGTTCGTAGCAAGTACTCCAAGTAGTAACAAAAGAAACAAAACACCCAATAAAAATAGCGATTTTTACACAAATATGCTTACTTTGAAGATGAAATGAACCGTGTTAATATTTCTTCACACTTCTCTACAAATTGGTGCAACCAAACTGTGCAGGCATCCCTATGTCCACTCAGTTCTTTACTCTCCCATCTTTCCCCTCTATATTTAATCACGAAGTGACTAACGACTAAGTTCTTAAATGTATATTATTAAAAAAATTAATAGATATTTATATCAATAATATAATAATCAAATAAATGAATAAAAATAAAAATAAAGTGTAGACTAAGGGACAGATAGATTTTTTTTAATTAAAAAATTAATAGATTATTATCTGTTTATTTTAATAAAATCTGAATTTTTATTCAATAAATAATATGATTTTGTTATTGAATATTATGTTTTGTTAAATTAAAATTATAGTATAATTAATTTTATCTCTTAACACTTTAATTGTAAAATCAACAGTAATATTTATTTTAAGAAATTTTATCTTAATGTTATATTTTTTAAATTTTAGAAATTATATAATCAATTTTATCTCCTAACTTTTTTAAATTATAAAACCAATAGTAATTTTATCTAAATATTATATCTCATTAAAATTTATTTTTTGTATAAACAATTTTTTGTTTTGTTTTGTTAATATTTAATTGTTAAATCCTATTTTCTTAGGCGAGAATGTTAGAGCATTATATTATAGACAACTATATTTAGATAGCTGTATTGTGTAGAGCTCTTTAGTCTTGACAGGTTTAGAAAATACTATTTTTACTGTGGATTCTAAAAAGGTCTAAGCAGGAGCATGTTTCTTAATCTGAACCTATTTTTTTTTTATTGTATCCTTTCTGTTTATATATATATATATATATATATATAAATATATATAATGTGTGACTGAGAAAGGGAACTCGTATTTTTCTGATGTAATGTGTCTCAAATCCTTTAATAATGTAATCCTTAATTTTTAACAGAGAAAAACTTTTATTTTTCAAATCTCATAAAAACTAGTGTTAACATTGGATTGATTGAAAAGCATTATAATTTTCAAATTATGTAAATGCACAAATTATAGACGTCATAGTCATAAGTTGCAATATTGGGAGGAGACAAGAGTATTCATTTAATGTTTTAGTGACATATTACACTTCGTAATAAGATTAAAGTAATCTTTTATTGACTAATTTTATTGGTATACATTGAAAAAAATTATTAAAAATTAATATAAATTCAATCATTGTTTATTTGCGTGACATATAATTAAGAAATACATTTTATGTTTTGATAGGTTATTAATATAATTTAATTAATATATTAGAAAATCAAATTATAAATATTTTATAAAAAAATTGATGATATAAAATTATTTAGATAAATTTTATTTTTTGTTGTTGAGCCTCCTATTATTCTAGTATGCTACCGAGTAGACTCCTTCTAAGATGAGAAAATATTCATAAATTTTTTAAATTAAAATTAATTTTTTCTTTTAGTCTTGTCACTCCAACATATATCAGGTGTTGTTTTTCTTTTCTACTCCTATAACTTTAATAATCTATTATTATAAATTTTATTTTAAAACAATTAATTAATTTAATATTTAAAAATAATGACATTGAATTTGATTTTTAAATGTTAAATTTTGACTATACATAGGAATTTTGACTATACATTGTGGGAGATTTATTTTTCCTTGTCCTCATCCCCGTAGTTTCCACGGGGCCTCGAAATTTTTTTTAAAAAATGACAGCGAGGATGACCATTTGATGTCGTGTTGCGACGACGCGGTCTTCTTTCTTCACTTTTATTATGTTCCTATGCCGGGATGAGCTGCCGCGACGACATTGCCTCTACACAACTCTCTTCGTCTTTCCCATCTCGACATACCTCCATCACATGCTTCGTGGTGGTGCTTCCATTTGCAACAATACCCACCACCATCCACCACTGTTGTGCCGTGACAACACAACTTATCTCTAAGATCTAGTCGTGCATATCAGAGAAAGAGAAATGGTGTTTAGGATTATCACTCTAAGTCTGTGTGTTGTTGCCCCTTTTGAACGTATAAATTGGGTTGGGCCTATTTTCCTTTTCCTCGTGAGAGTAATAACTTTTTTTCTACTCAGTGTATTTTCCTTGGGGCGGGGGGTGTGATCGCCGTCCTCGTCTCCGCGGAGAAAAATTCTTGTATAAAGGGTCTCATATAGGACAATCTCCACGAGAATCCTTGTGTGCAGGTCTAAATTGACACCCCTAACCATAGTTTAAAAACCTAGTCCGACCTGACTGGTCGGGTTGGGACCTAACGACATAACTAGGCCGGTTTGGTTATTGTATCGGTCATGTATCTGACCCAGAATGACCCGACCGGTCTGGGGTAAACCCGACAACCCAGGTGAGTTTTTAAATCCTGTTTTGCATTAAAAAAAAACAAAAAAATGTTCCAAAATATTCCAAAAAAATTGAAACTCGTGTAATTGTATTATTGAATTATTATTTATGTATTTGTATTATCAACTTTAATACTTCAATTATTATTATAGATTTTGAAACATGAATGAATTTTTTTTAATTAAATAATATTAATTATATACTTATATATAATAAATACATATATAATTTTAAAATTTTTAATATATACAATATCAAACCAATACAATTAATAACTCAATGATTGTACCATGAATTCATTACCTGATCTCAACTTGATTTCATAACTTTGCCCCTAACTATAGATGACAAAACTTGACAAGCCTCTACTAGTTACAATACTCAAATCATACCTAGTAGATTTTGACCTAAGCATATTCCGTAGCCCACTAGCCATCTAAAACTAAAAGCTAATCATCCACTACGACTACCATAGATTCACATGCCAACTGCAGGAATCCTGGGGATAAAGTCTTTTCGCTGCATGCAAATTGCATGGTAAACTCAAGCGTCCCATCTAATTTCTTTCTGCAATCCTCTGGATTTGTAATATCTTCAGTCGTTCAATCTCGAGATTTTACAAGATAAAACAAGACAAGGCAGCAGCAATAATTGTCACATACGATCATATTTTATTCAGGCCAACTTAGTGGAGTCTTTTTAAAGTTGCCTATGCTGTTTGGTTTATTTATTTTATAACTTTTTATAAAAGGAGAATATATATTAATAAGTTTTTTTTTAAAAAATTAAACAGTTTAATTTTTCTTTTAAAAAATAGATTTTTAAAATATTTGAGTAATTTTTTTTATAGAAAAATACTAATTTCTCTTTTCTTGTCTTTACTCTCTTCTCTCCCTAATTTGGATCCTCTCCATCGATCCATGTTTCTCTCCGTCCACTCTACTGCAAAAACCTAACCATTAATTTAGGAAGTTAACAGTAATTAAAAAAAAAAGAACATTAAATATGATTGAATGCTGAGATTTTGCTGAAAAGAAAATTCTGATTGAGTCGTATAGGAGAGATTTGGGTTCTCTCCCACCCCCACTTTTCACTTTTTTTCTTGTTTTATTTTGTATTATCACTCGCCATTTTTTTTTCCCACTTTATGATTTAGATTATATATAGGTTATTTTGACGACTTTTGCTGTATTTTTTATTTTCTAAAAAAAACTATATTTTGGTCAACAAATAAATGGAATTTCATTAACTAGAGTAAAAACAAAGTCTCAAGTCAATATCTGAATTCCTTTATGACTATTTTTATTTGAGAGATATACATAATAAATATAACAAAAAATTATTCAAAGTATTAAATTTCATCATAAATCACATTTCAATTTTCAAAGTAAATTATCAATCACAAGTAAAAAATATCAAAATTTCCAAACATTACATGTTCGTAATAAATTAAACAATATAATAACTTTTCGGTTAGGGTTTATTTAAAGATAAAAAGGGAAAAGTGGAAAACTAATACATCTTTAGGCCTAGATTCAGATCGATGGTTTTTAGTTTTAAGTTTTCAAATTTTGAAAACTAAATCTACTTTTTAGTTTGTAGTTTTGTTTTTTCTAGTTTAAAAAACTTGTTAATATTATCATTTTTCTTCATAAAGACCACTAAAAAGATGTGAAACTTTTCACTTGAGAATGCGATGAAAGTATACGGAGTGAGAGCAAAACATAACAAAAAGAAAATATTCAAGTTTTTATAGGCTTTTACAGATTAAGCCCACATTAAATCATGAATGAATTGAACTAAAAAGACCTAGATTTAATTTGTTCTCAAAATTTAAAGCTTGATCCTACATTTCATTGAGTGAATTTAGGGATGGTCAAATACGGATTCGATATGTAGGATGCCATTTGTAGTGAATTAGATTAAAATATCTAAATTTAATTCAGGCTTCTAAAATAGATCTAAGCTGGTGAAAATCTGATTTTTTCTTCTTTTGCGAATGAAGCCCATACTAAACCATGATTAGATCAAACTCAAAATATTTAAATTATTTTGTGCTCAACATTTAAAGCTCAATGTCTTTATTTCATTTGACAACAAGCTGGTGTCGAGCTTGATGGAGTTACAAGCTATAGGGGTCAAGGCAAAAAACCCCAATTCAACTTGGGATTTCTTAAATGGACGAATCTCAGTCTTAAATGGACGAGCCTAGCCAGTCAAATGTGACAAATGCCATTTTTCTTTTCTTTTCTCTATTTTAAATTGAAAGAACAATGTGGAACTTAACAATATGAATTTATATTGAGCACCTTAGGTATTTAATTCCACACGAAATTTTTCTTTAAAATTTAAAGAATCAAAATTGTCATTTTTTGTTTTGTTTACGAGCTCTAGTGAAAAATTTATTTTTGGTTATTGGTGCCTATGCTTTTCGATGGTTAACCAACAAGCGTGATCATTCCATATTTTGATACATTGGTCAAGTCATGATGGAAGAGTTAATTCAAATACTGTTGCGAAAGGGACATGGCCCTCCAATACCTTCCCCTTATTTCTACAAGACTACAAGATAAATATGTTGATAACATTTTTTTTTGGTTTATATATGTTGATAACTTTAAAGAACTTATACATGATTACAAGGCTCATTTTTAAAAATTTCTCGAGCTGATAACCTAAGGTTTGACCCCTTTATGATAATGAATCGTTGGGTGCTAGCTACGGTCTTTATTAAACCAATAAAATTATTACATGAATCCATAAAGTTATTAAGTTTGCCACATTTAAAATTTGATGATCACTAAAAGTTAGGTTGCCTTTGAAACACAAATCTCCACTGTTGGTGCTAAAATCGATTCTCTTGTTCAAGTGTTTTCATTAAGGATTTGGATCCTTTCTTCGTGATGAACACAAATGTCATATCATGAAAGAGAAAAACACAAATCAATTACTATAATAAGACTCCTTATAATTTGTGTAAGCCCCATTTATTAAATGTTTGTTTCTCTTTCTTGTAACATAAAATTAATTGTCACGTTTCTTATTAACATAAGATCATTATCCTTCCACTAGATAAGAAAATGTCAAGGAGATGCAATGCTTCACTATTTGGTTTAAGGACCGTTGAGTGTCAAATTAATGCCTTGAACCATATACCCATTCTACCCATTTGATATAAATTATTGGTCCATGGCAAAATCCTAATGGCCTAATCACTTGCTCTTTTATTTATTATTTGAATAAAAATAAAAAACAATTAGTAAATGAAATATGTAAAACAGATATGTTGAGACCAATGAGAACAATGTTTTGTAAGCATTGTACAGGAGGACAATATCACGCACCTTGATTTGTTGGAATCAATAAAAAAAATTAAGGAGAGAAAAAAAATGCCAAACATGAATTGGAGACAAAAAACCTATATAATATGTATCAAACATCTCAACCTTTATTATATAGGTCCCCGAAGCTTATGCAATGACACATGCATATTTTCTCTAAAAGAATATACAGAACTTGTATGAGACAAAGCACTGTAAAAACCCTGCACATTGTTGGGTACTTGAATGTCCCTAAAACACCATATGACATCTGCTTTTGCCCCTAATTAAGTTCCTCCTGCCTTACATACCAATTTCATTGGGGTCTCAGATATTTAGGTTCACTGAACTGTTCTGGTAGATATATATAATAAATTCATTAGGAATTGAAGTACTTTTTGGATGGATGGTTTTGTTTTTATCATAGGGGGAGGAATGTGGAGAAAGCAACTCTTGGCTCTTATGTCCTTCACAGCAACAAAAGAAACAAATAATAGTCCCCACCAATAAGAGCCTCTTTGAGAGTCCAATGTTTGGTGGCAAGTTTTAAATAAAAGGGAGAATGTTCAAAAGCCACGGTACAAAGCCATACAAAATCTGAATATGGTACCCCCACAAGTTGCAAAATATGAACTCATTATTGAGATTGAATTCCATCAACTACTATATTTTAAAACATGTCCTAACATTAGAATATTGAGACCATTCGGACCACAATAAATTAACAATTGATGGCGGCCAATATATTGATGGCCATTTAGGGCTAAAAACTCTTCACTATATAATAGCAAAGTCTGTAGTCCCCTACACGAGTCATGTTTGAACAAGAAACAGTCCTTTCGTCATTTAATATTTGAGCCAAAATCACTCAGCACCTCACATGGCTTACATAGACTGACATTATATGCAGAGATGTTTACACATGTGAATAAGAAGATGAAAAATTCAAACCTTGGGGCAATCATAGTTTAAGCAATATCAGTTTCACAAGAGTCAAGGATCTACAGCAATGTTCATCCCAAGATATATGGACAATTTGTTGAGCATAACATACAAAATAATTATGTTATGTCAACATTTTTTTTTCCTCATATATGATATATGATTATATGGGGATTTATAGAAGCTGACAACCTATAAGGAGGCCCTTCTTAGGCGTGGTCCCATAGGTCATAGTTACTTGTATGCTTAAGTTGACAAAACAAGGTTAATGTGTTGTAACAGTACAATAAAAATAATTAAATTTTAAATCAACATTGAGACATAAATAAAGCATTCTCACTAATTAATATATATATATATATATATATATATATATATATATATATATATATATATATATATATGAATTTTATGAATGCCAAAATTTATGTGTATTCATCATGTTTTCAAAATAATTATATTATAATTTACTTTAAATTCAATTATTTCTCAAACATGTAAGTGTGTTTGTTTTTTGGTTGAAGGAACTCTAAACATACGTTCAAAGAAAAGTAATAATTTGTTGCTTTTCACAAAAGGATGCATTGGAGCGCATGCTACCGGATTAAAACGGTAAAACAAACACATCTTACTTTGTTAAGATCATGGAAAGAAATTATGATTTTAAAACACCTTTAATTCCTTGTTGTCAAAGTACTCAAGATAGGCACAAAAATCTCCATAAATCAAAGTAGATTCTCAAATCTATCATTTATTTATTGTTCATAAAATAGTTTGAGGGGGGCATGTATCACATCTTAGAATTAAAGTTTGCTCCACATGGAAGATTAAAGGCTCTTGTAGCCGTCTCAAAAGATTTATTTATCTCAATGCTAATACTATTAATAATTACAAATTGGTTTACAATGATTTGGTCCAACCCACTTTCAAGAGCACTCAAAGGATCGTAGCATCCAAAACAAAGTTTGCTTGCAATGGTTGCTCACACACATTTAATACAATCATTAATCAAACAATATCAATATATTGCACGGGGGGCTTCAAAGCATTCGAGAAAAGTTGTACAATGTGACAATACCTCTTTAGTATTTGTTATATTTATTCCCACAGAAGATAATGGTGCCATCTTTACCGTGCCACTAGTAACGATTCTATAAAGTTAAATTGGGCCAACATGTTAATTCCTAGAATTTTCTACCTTCACCTTTTCTTTCTATCTTTCCTTTATTTCTCTCGCATTTTCTAGGCAACCAAACAAACAAGGTATGCAAGTTTCTGTCACCCGGATAAGATGGAGCTGTGTCCTCTGTCCAACGTCCACTCAAAAGAATCTTATTCACACGCACGCTTTGATTACCCAATTATTATTAGTATTTTTTTTTTTATCTAGCAAGCATATGACATTTTATTTAGTATTTAATTAATTTTTTCTTATCTACCAAATTGATAGACTCATTTTGAGATAAAATATTACTTCCAATTATAATTACATATTCAAACTGAAGCCTATAAAAAAAAACATGTCCAAGCCAAAAATTAAATTCCTAATTTCAATTAAAAAAGTTAAATATCAAAATTCTTCGTGTTAATAACTTTTGGTACCCAATTATTATTATTAATAGTATTTTGTTATTTTTGGTTATATAGTAGTAGCATAGATAATACGTAAGAGGCAATTTGTCTTACCTTAAATCTAATGCTTGACCGCGTCGACATCGCCGAACAGATCCGTCCAATTTTCTCCATCTTCTGATCTCTCCACGTGGCATTAGAACCATTTCTAGAGGGCAGTGCCGGTGCCAATCAGTGGTTGCCGAATATTAAAATAATTTAACCAGTAAGTGGAAACATTATCTTACTAGATTGACAATTATTAACCAAAACATTTCACAATATTTTTGTCATGCCCCCCTATGCAATTTAAGGTCAAATATCTTTGGCTTAAATTGACCACCCTATCATCATAATATTAATAATAACAATAACATGTTAGTTGGTTGGGAAGGGCCTTGTTAAAGAGCCATAAGAACCTGTTTTTACTACATTTGTGGGGGTGCTAGAAGCAGCTGTATAGATAGAGACCTTTGCTTACTTCACTTCCTTCCCTTCCCTTCCCTCTCTTATTATCTCTACCATTTTCCATCTTCTCTCTAAGCTAAGCTAAAGAGATATGGGGAATTGCCAAGCTGTGGATGCTGCAGTGCTTGTGATCCAACACCCTTGTGGGAAGATAGAGAGGTTGTATTGGCCAGTCACTGCAAGTGAGGTCATGAGGACTAATCCAGGTCACTATGTTTCTTTGATAATACCATTGCCTGTGCCACCACAGGAGCAGAATCAAGAGCAGAAAACGGTGCGTTTCACACGCGTTAAGCTGCTCCGGCCTAATGAGACTCTCAACCTTGGCCATGCTTACAGGCTTATCACCACTCAAGGTATACTATTATTACTACTATTATTATTCAATTGCCACGCAATCTGATCTTATTAGTGAATAAATTGGACTTTTTGTATTAAAGGGTGTGATCAATTGCTGTTTTGGAAGGGTCTTTTCTGTGTGGTTTCATCACTTCATGTAATTCTAAGACCTTTTTCTGTTTCTGGTTTTAGAGGTCATGAAGGTGTTGAAAGCTAAGAAGCATGCAAAGACAAAGAAGCCACTGGCTGAGGCCGCCGAGAAGCCGCATAGGGTGCAGTCGGAGAAGCAGAGTTCAGCTAGTGAGGCACACACAGCAGGAGAGTCTACACATCAGGTGTGTCTCATGTCAACACTCCTTTTCATCTTTTCCCTTTAAATTAAATTAACTATTATTCCTTGAATAGTAAGTATTCTAGTGGGAGTTTGTGTTTTTAGTCTACCCCAACAGTGAATCCACTGAAGACTTTGATCTATCTATACCAGTTCACATCACATGGCACATGGTCTATTGATGCTGAATCTCTCTACTGTATATAGTATATACATATCCTTAAAACAAAATATACATATATTTATACCATTATTTCATGCAATTCTTGCCAAATCATGCCAAAACTTGAAACTATAGCAGTTGTATTTCTTTTGAAACAAAGGGAAAATGAGTGATCATGGCCAATGGAAAAGTTTAATCCAATACTATGACCACATGTTTTTACTAGCAACTAAGTTTCAAACACAACTTTTTATCTTCGATTTTGGAACTTTTCATCCTCATCATTGATTAGCATTGAAGCTAAACAGCATAATGAATTCCAGGGAATGAGAGCAGAGAGACACAGGCCAAGGACGGCTTCAGCTAATCCTGCTGTAGTGAGGTCAAAATCCTGGCGCCCTTCCTTACAGAGCATTTCTGAGTTAGCAAGTTGATTTATTGGTGCAAACTGCAAAGTTGTGACATGTATAGTGGCTCATAGAATATTATATGATTAGCCTCTATGATGTCACATGTTCCTACTAGATGATTCCTGTTACATGGGCATCGAGATTCAACAGATGATTAAAACCAAGATTTTTCTTTCATCACCAATCACCACCTCAACTGCAAAACCATGCTCCAGTGGTAACATGTTTGTATAGCACCAACAAGAAGAAAAGGAATAGAGAGTAATGAATGTAAAAATCTGTTAGAAGTGAGTTTTTGTGATTGATATAGTTACAGCATTCACATGTCTTCCTTTTAGTTATTTATATTTAGCAAATAAGCAATTCTTACGTACAACAACTTGAAGGGAACTTTTTTATAACAAAAAAGTGCATATAAAGTGAAAATTATATTAGTTGAGTTCCAAAATTACAACTTTCAAGTCTTCATAAACATAATAGTTACGCTCTTGCTGCCAGAGTTGCTCCTGGTAATTTTTTTTTCTTTAGATCAACCAACATGTCCGTGAATGGCTCCACGAATAATGTGTGTTAGACTGCTAGGACCACCATAATCCTTGAGTAAAAACTCACAAAATATCTGTTTCTCCACTTAAGACCGGTTAAAATTATAGCTCAAAGCTCAAATGAAATTTAACCATTCCACTATTTGTTTCAAGGCTCAAGCATCAAAGTCTTGGTAGCACGTCAAAACATTGTCAGCTTTGGACTAAACATGTCAGAAAATTTGAATTACTTTGATAGAGTTTTTCCAAAATTTATGCTGACTTTGTAGAAACTTTTTGTTGGGGCCAATTATTGTACTATTCATATCAGGTCTGGCCTTTTGATTGAAAAGAAAGTAAGAGAAATTTCTTCATTGTAGAGGAAAATAATTACACTATTAGATCATTATAGACAGCTGAAATTAGGAAAGTTTTGCTATAATTGAAGAGTAATGAGCCACAGAATTCTGATAATGGCTTGGCCTAGATTCCCCATTAGTTAAAAGAGATCAATCAGAGATACAAGAAAATTAATTTTCACTGTCTGCGTAATATAACAACATGAAGTCACAAAACCACCCTTTTATAATTTATGCAGCAGTCACTTGAAACAAGCAATCTTTTAATCAGCTCAGTCTCTAATACAATGTCAATTCAAATTAATTATAATAAATCATAAGTTGACATTTTAACGGTTGAGTCTTGACCTTTAAGCCATGACTATAATAGCAAGTAGGGAATAAACCGAAAATCTATCCATTATGTTAGGCTGGGTCCATGACTGCATATGTAGCAATTAATTACTAGTATGAGCCTGCTGTATCAAGAACCAACCTAGAAGCACATCTTATAGTACGAACCAACATGCAAACTGAACTCTTACGAAATTCATGATAACAGTAACAGTTGTTACCATATTGTATTACTCTTTTACAAGGTTCTTACTGTTTTTGTGATGTTTTTGCCCGATATATACTGGATAAATAAAGAAATAAGGCCATGTAACTCATTTTCTACCTTGCCATGTGCCAGCATTTCTAATAACCATCATGTCTGCTATGGATCTGGATTCCCTGCAGTCGGGAAATTCCTGCATTCACACATTCAGTTGATTGCAATCGATAAATGTAGATTGGACCACTCATAATTTATCTCGGTAAATTTAATTCTATATAAATATTCCTTCAAAGTTTCAAACTCACAAATGCCAGAAAGCAAAGAATCCATTTCCTGTCTACTACTTCCATCATTGATCATTTCAGCCATTCAAAGAATTGTATAGAACCTCATCTGTCATGATTAGACCCATATCAGACAGTCTATCTATACTGATTGAGACCAAAAATAGACAACCAGGTAAACCTACCTTGGGATTTTCATTTTTTTTGCAATCATTAAGGAAAATTAAGTAATTATAACATCCTGTCGACTAAGGACCACAAATCAAATCCGCAATAAATTCTCAATTACTCTGAAAGGCAAAAGAAAAGGTCCATATAAAATAAAGGCACATGCAAATGGGACCTATATTGTGACTCATCAGTAAACAATTGTGATATTCTTATTAATGTTACAGGATTTCTTTTAGGAAAAGAATGTTGGCCACAAACATTAATGAACAAATTCCTTTAGATGTACCTATATTGGCCACAGAATTATGAAATGAGAATGTCCTTAATGTGGGTGTGATAATCAATGAGGGTGTTATCAGTGAATTTAAACGCAGGTCTTTCAAATTCAATTTAGGATTGCTCATGATAAGTATAGTCATTGAATTCTCTGTCCCCATTGCCCGCCTTCTTTGACGGCACTAAATTGAAGCTTAAGCATCTGAATGTTATGATTTGGAAGAAACAAGAAGTGATGAACAGAACCCTTGACTTATGGTCAGCATTCATTTTCTAACTGAATGCTTGAAAAAATGAACACAACCTATGTTTATTGACTAGAATATGATAATTGACTTTTGTTTTTTCAAAAAAGATGTTGAAGATCACAGGGAGACTCATTCTATACAAGACAATAATTGCTTCTCTTCAAGAAAGTTCACAGGGAAACTAGTCAAAATCAGATCTATTTTCTGTATATATGCAATCAAGGAAGTTCACTAACTGCATAAACACTTCTTGCCAGCATAGCCCTTGTTCTAGTACTTAAAATGTGAGATCAAACTAAAGTAGGGAAAAAAGTATATGAACAAAGAACTGTTTAACAATAGAAATAGTTACTGTCCCCTTCTCTGCTAATTGATGAAATGAACGAGTGATTATCATGCAATCAAAAGCACTTTTCAGATCCAAGCTACTAGTTTTGAACAGGAAAATATTACAGTAAAAATTTACTAAAGAAAGATATATAAGGTACAAGTATTACTTTTGAAGCTTCGGTTTCAGTTTTTTCTCATGAAAAATCAGTTAAAATTGTTTAAGGTGTTTGTTAAAAATCAACATTTTATTATTATTTTTCTTTGGTGAGAGAAAGTTTAAATGTGTTGAATTCCCACTCTCCAAAGCTCATCATGATTAGAGTACATCTTAAAGTTTAATGAAGACTTACAAAGTAGTTATAGTTAAACTATCAACATTATTCTCACTTAATAGTCAACCTTTGTTAATATTTTATTATTTTGAAAAGTTACTTTGAGTAATTTTTGAAAATAAAGATTATAGATATAATTATCTTTTAAATTATTTTTTAATAACTTACACTTTTAATTTATACTATCAATTAATTTTGATGTGACTTTTAAGATAATTATTATTAAAGATAACAAACTAATAATATATAACAAAGATTTGTAATTCAAGGACATAAAAAAAAAACCTTAAGGTGCATATCCTTTTTTCCTCTTTTATACTAATTATAACCAAATAAAAACAAAACAACTTCTATAAACTTTATACATTTTTAAAAGGTTTAATTATTTATTTGGTTTCTATAGTTTCATGATTTATCTTTTAGTTTCAATAGTTTGAAAGTGATCTTTTTAGTCTTTATAATTTACATTTTAATTCTCTTTTTAGTGCATATAGTTTAAAAGTGGTTTTTTTAGTTTTAATTGTTTGTATTTTAATTTTCTTTTAGTTCTTATAATTTGACAGTGATCTTTTTAGTTTCTATAATTTGTATTTTAATTACCTTTTAGTCCTTGCTAAAAAAATATATATAAAAATAATTTAGTTACAAATTAATTATAAATTATCAACTATTTTTTTATTACAATTAGTTACAATAAAAAAATCACCTTCAAACTACAAAAACTTAAAAAGAATTAAAATATAAATGATATGAATTAAAAAAACTACTTTTAAGACTAAAACATACGAATCTATAAGAAAAAAATGAATAATTAAACATTTTTAAAATTAGTTTCCTTTAAAAGCCTAAATATGCACCACCAGGTGGCAGGCATTCTAAGAACTCATCTGTTAGATTTTCTTCATCTGAGTTCGACGACTTCACAAAAAATAAATGCACCAACATTGAAAACAATCAAATAATCAGAGTAATTTACAAAATGTTGCACCACATTAATGAATGGAAATGACAGGTGAACTTTCAAAAAAGCAAAACAAAAAGGAAATGACATGAAACCCTCGTAAGCATTTGCCATAAAATTTTGATCTTCAAATGGAAAAACGCATTAAGCTATAACCGCATCGAATTCGTCCTTGTCCTCTAAGAATTGAAGTCATTCTAACACCACCATTAACTAGAATCAAGTAAAGGCACCAGCTTTCAGGTTCGTATGCGTACAATTTGCAGTGAAGGTGAAGTTGCAAGGTTCATACTCAGAGTCACAGATTCTACATATCGGGGAAAGTGGGTCATTGAAGCTCTGAGAGTGAAAACAGAGGATGCGCAGGATAAGAGCGTTCGCGGGAGACATCTCACCAAAGAGGAAAGACGTGTTACCAAAAACAAAAGGAGAATGTGAAATTGTGAATTCATTTATTATTTATTACTTCTAGAAATCAAAGTATAACACTATATATAACTAGATTAATATTTTGCCGTGCAGGTAAAGATGCGTATATATGTTTCTTTTTCAATTTATTTAAAGACATTAGAATTATGTAAAAAAAAATTAATTGTTTAACGTAGTCTAATATTTCTGTTGAAATACAAATTTTCGTTATTAGTATTTTTTAGGCTAAAATATATTTTTAGTTTTTTATTTTTTTTACTAAAATTTGTTTTCATTTTTTAAAGATTTATTTTAATAATTTATCTTTTTAAAATTGGGTCAATGTTGTCTTTCTATTGGAAAAATATTTAAGACTATGAATTATTTCTTTTACATTACTCTTTTATTTCTTGTCATTGCAAATTGGACTCTTTGAAGTAAATAAACCCATTTTTGACTCCAAAGTAAGAGTACCCTCATAATAGAGATGAAAATGGACGAAGGAAATGAGAAAAGAAGATAGTGCACGGTAATAAAATGAATTTGTTAACTGACAATTCATACACTACAAAACTAATAGAAGATACAAGGTTGGGTTAATGATGAAGAGAGAAAGAAAGAGAGAAAAAGTTGAAGGTTCAAATTTCTTGATTAATAAAAACTAACAATACTAATAATTAATTTTTATCTATAAAAAAAACACCACAAACTAATTGAGTTGAATATTTTACCTTTCTAAGAATATTTTGGCACTGCTTACTATCAATAGTTTTCGTGTTATATTGTTTGGGCTTGGGTAAAATGTTAACGTAGTTGATATTGATTCTTCCATATTTGCTATTGGCTCGTACTAGCATAAGGAAAAGACCAAAATACTCTTTCTCCTTCCTATAATTATTGGCACCCATCCTTCCCCACCATCCTTTCTTCCTTCCTTTCCTCTTCTCCTTTCTCCATTCCTTCTTTTCTCCTTTTCTCATCTCTTTCCTCCTTGCCTCATGAAGCCCTCCTAGTTCATGGTATTTTTTTTTGTGTTTGTCAACATTACAAAATCATGATTCTATTTTTTTTTATTTTCTCGTAATCCAATGGAATCATGATTTTGATGTGCTACAAATTCTCCTCACAATGGAATTGTGATTCCATTGTTTTTCAGTTTATGTATAATGCACAATAAAATTACACTTTCGTTGCATTTTTTTTTTGCACTCCCACTTGCACAATAAAATTATGATTTTGTTGTACAATATTTTTACAACCACTTTACATAGGTGTAAATACTTATTTTGCACTAGTGGGGGTGCAAAAAAAAATGTGCAATGAAAGTGCAATTCTTTTGTGCATTGCATAATAGAATCATACTTTTGTTGTATAATATATTTTGTGCTTTGCAGCAACTTTCAATGTTAACATGAATTATCATAGTTGAAACCATATACTAATTTGGGCTTGGGTAAGGTTCCAATTTTTAAACCTAAGATGAAAATCTTTGGCAAAAAGATATATTTTACCAAAAAAAAGAAGAGAAGTTTGAACTAAATCGACAAATTCCATCTTGATTGGGGAATTACTTTCTACGTCTCCTTTTTGGCTTCCTACTCCTCCAATAAGACTCAAATGAACTAAAATACCCCTCAACCCTAGCACATTTTCTTCCCTTGCAATTACTTTCGGAGGTGTAGGAAGAAAAAAGAAGGTGAAGAAAGTAATTACCTCTGTAGGAAAAAATTTAAATACTAAATTTAGAGGCCCATTTGAGAAGGGAAGGAAATGTTAAGGGGAAAAAGGAATTGTATAGTAATACATTTTGTTACATAAAAAAGTTTGTCATGTACTGACTTGAGCTTTGGAGTATTTATAGGTACACCACCTTCGCCATTGTGGAGCTTGGCATAACAAAATTGAAGGAGCAATTTGCTATCTGGGATTGTGAAAGAATGATTGCTTCTCTCCCTTTGGACCAGATTTAACAAATAAGTTAAAATTAACTTAAAATTAAATAAGAGAACTTTTACAAATTAATTTATGCGCATGCTAAATTTAACTTATGGGAGAAACTTGTTTTATGTTATCTTCTTATTTCTTCTTTTATAAGTACTTATTTAAAAGTTTATCCAAACAAAGTTGTATCTAAAAAGGGGTTTCATGCAGAGAGAGAGGAACAGAGGATGATAAAATGTGCTTTTAGGTCTCTCAATTTTTTTGTCAAAATCGGTCTTAGTCCCTATATTTTAAAAATAGTGATTATTGTTCTCTTTTTTTTTTTTATAACTAGTGATATGTATCTCTTCTCATGGAACTTATGATACTAGTCTGAGATGAAATTCATCAATTATAAAAAGTTGTTCTTTCTTATCTTTATGCTTGAGCAGTTGAGCTTCTATCCAAGAATTATTTGGTCATTGCTTAGTAATGGGTTGATGTTAAGATGAACTGCTGCCTATACGTTTCTTAATTCTATGACAGTGATCATTATTTTGAAGAATCACTCATAGGATTTATCACATATACTGCTGTGCCAATAAATTTTTATTAAAAAAAGATGCTTAAAATATATCCTAAATTAGGCAAACAAACTTGCAATGCAGCCATGTTTAACAGGCACATTCACCATAATCATAAGACAGACATGAGGTAATTGAAGTTTCAAAACAGAATCTACAGGGAAGTGATCAAAAGATATCTCAAATAACATCATACAAGAGCTTAACTGTAACCCAACCTACAGTCATCATTTTCGAAATGTTAATAGGCTATCATGCCAAAAACAAAAGAGGTTCAACCTAAAGGGCAATATATAAGAAAAAAAAGACAGAATTTGCCTCGGAGAGATTCTATATACTGTTTTTTGAGAAAATTATTGACACAACACATATACTTAAGCCCCTTACTCTTGTGACTAGCTTTAGGTTGGAGGGAGAGATTCAACAAAAGAAGACATGGGATGGAAAATTATGCAGCACCAGATTCATTAGGCATATACAACTTTGACTTGAGTACTAAATATCCTCACTTTCAGTTCATCTTGTTCTATATACATGAATCATGTGGCTTTTTTTTAATACTATATTTATAGTTTTGGCTTTATTTAATATTTAGTAAAGCATTTAGTTGGGTTTGTTGCATGGATTTTTTATTTTTTTTTGGGGGGGGGGGGCGGGGGCTTTGTTGCATGCAATTACTGTAACAAAGGTGAAAGCAAAAGTGTGATCTCCAAAAAAGATACTAGTAACAATTATCAGAATGAATCAGTTGAGTTCATCAATCTATTATGTATCGTGATCAAGAAAATTAATAAATTGAGCACTTGGCGTAAGAAACTCATGTTCAATTACTGCTTCAGTTTGCAGGGTTGATTTGCCCAATCCTGACACCAACAGAGATTCTCAGCAACCTCAAACCGAAAGAAAAGAACACACACCTAAATGACCTAATACATACGTTTTAACACTGATTTCAATCTCTCCTGCAGCCATCGGTACAAGAGAACTTTCTACACCAAGCATCACTAAACAATAAAAAGAACAAGGCATCTAAAAGTGCATCTTTCCTTTTGGTAAAATCTAAAACCACATTTTGAAGCTTGAACATACGTAAAAACAGAAAGCCAGCTAATATATTCAAAATGTGATTGTAAAACAGGCCAAAACAGTATATGTATGTACCAATTTACAGTACTAAGCTCATTGTTAAACCACTCTTTTTTATTTGTAATTTATTTTACTTGAGATGGAAAATTTTCCGTTCTTTATTTTTTCTTCTATTATTAGTTTTTCTTTCTGTAATTTATTTTATATAAGAAATTACATTGATCAATTTATTTGTTTTTTATTTGGGTGACTGGTAAATCAAAACCATCATCACCAACATGAAGTTTCTCACATAAGAATGGTACTCCAAATCCATTGGATATTTAAATGGCACGCCAGTGCTTATGGGAACCCTGCTTCCTTGTGCATGCAGCTGCCTCCGCATCTACAAACTATTCCAAGATTGCTTCATAAGTGATCCCTGCCTTACTGGTTGAGAAACCTTTGCTTGCTTACAAATTATTCCAATATTTCCATTAGAAGGCAACTTTTTCACATGTTAAGCCCACATAAAGCTTTCCTAGTTACTTCATACAATCCCTTTTCCATTTTCATCTAGCAAAGTTACAATATGGCTGAGGCTGTCGTTGAAATTGTGCTTGAGAAATTGAACTCACTCATTCAAAAGGAGCTGGGACTATTTTTGGGTTTCGATCAAGACATTAAAAGGATTGCCAACTTGCTCACTTCAATCAAGGCTACGCTTGAAGATGCTGAGGAGAAAAAATTCTCAAACAGAGATATTAAACATTGGCTGGGAAAGCTAAAAGATGCAGCTCGTATCCTGGATGACATCTTGGACGAGTGTGGTCCATCAGACAAGGTACAGAACTCTTACTTGTCCTCTTTTCATCCAAAGCATGTTGTTTTCCATTACAAAATTGCTAAGAACATGAAAATGATAAGAGAAAAATTAGAAAAAATTGCTAATGAAAGGACTGAGTTTAATTTGACTGAGATGGTTCGTGAGAGAAGTGGAGTCATTGAGTGGAGAAAAACCAGTTCAGTCATCACTGAACCACACATCTATGGAAGAGAAGAAGATAAGGATAAAATTATAGAATTTTTGGTTGATGATGCTTCTCATTATGAGGATTTATCTGTCTATCCAATTGTTGGTCTAGGGGGGCTTGGAAAGACAACACTTGCCCAACTCATCTTCAATCATGAGAAGGTAGTCCATCACTTTGAGTTAAGAATTTGGGTATGTGTTTCAGAAGATTTCAGCTTGAGGAGAATGACAAAAGTTATCATCGAAGAAGCAACTGGGCGTGCCCGTGAGGATATGGATCTAGAGCCACAACAAAGAGGACTTCAAGATCTGCTTCAAAGGAAAAGATATTTGCTTGTTTTGGATGATGTGTGGGATGATAAGCAAGAGAATTGGCAAAAGTTGAAATCTTTATTGGCTTGTGGGGCACCGGGCGCTTCCATCTTGGTGACTACCCGTCTATCAAAGGTTGCAGAAATCATGGGAACAATAAAGATTCCCCATGAATTATCTTTGTTATCTGACAATGATTGTTGGGAATTGTTTAAGCACCAAGCCTTTGGACCAAATGAGGTAGAACATGTAGAACTTGAGGACATAGGGAAGGAGATAGTAAAGAAGTGTGGGGGACTACCTCTTGCTGCAAAAGAACTAGGAAGTCTTTTACGCTTCGAAAGAAAGAAAAATGAGTGGCTCAATGTTAAGGAAAGAAACCTTTTGGAGTTATCACACAATGGAAACTCCATAATGGCTTCCCTGAGATTGAGTTACTTGAATTTACCAATTAGACTCAGACAGTGTTTTGCTTATTGTGCAATATTTCCCAAACACGAACAAATATGGAAGCAACAATTAGTTGAACTATGGATGGCTAATGGGCTCATTTCATCCAATGAAAGATTAGATTTCGAAGATGTTGGTGATGGTATATGGAATGAACTATATTGGAGATCATTTTTTCAGGATATTAAGAAAGATGAATTTGGCAAAGTTACAAGTTTCAAGTTGCATGGTCTTGTTCATGATCTTGCACAATCTGTCACAGAAGATGTTAGTTGCATCACAGATGACAATGGTGGAACTGTTTTGATCGAAAAAATTCACCATCTTTCAAATCATAGGTCAAGGTCTGATTCAATCCACTTGCATCAAGTGGAATCTTTGAGGACTTATCTATTGCCACATCAACATGGTGGTGCACTTTCTCCTGATGTATTGAAATGTTCTTCTTTGCGGATGCTTCACTTAGGACAAAGGGAAGAATTGTCATCTTCAATTGGCGATTTAAAACATCTAAGGTACTTGAATCTTTCTGGGGGTGAGTTTGAAACTCTTCCAGAATCACTATGTAAATTGTGGAATTTACAGATATTGAAATTAGACAACTGTCGCAATCTCAAAATATTGCCAAACAGTTTGATACTCTTAAAATATCTACAACAGTTATCTTTGAAGGATTGCTACAAACTATTAAGCTTGCCTCCTCAGATTGGCAAGTTAACTTCCCTAAGGAGTTTAACTAAGTACTTTGTTAGCAAGGAAAAAGGGTTCTTTTTGGCAGAATTGGGAGCATTGAAGCTTAAAGGAGATCTTGAGATCAAGCATTTGGGGAAAGTGAAAAGTGTAAAGGATGTCAAAGAAGCCAATATGTCAATTAAACCACTGAATAAGTTGAAATTGTCATGGGACAAATATGATGAAGAGTGGGAAATACAAGAAAATGTTAAGGAGATTCTTGAAGGGCTTTGCCCTGACACCCAACAACTTCAGAGTTTGTGGGTGGGAGGATATAAAGGTGATTATTTTCCACAATGGATATTTAGTCCTTCTCTCATGTATTTAAGGATTGAAGGATGCAGAGATGTAAAAGCTTTGGATGAGGCTTTACAACATATGACTGTCCTGCACTCGTTATCCTTATACTATCTTAGAAACCTAGAATCCTTGCCTGATTGTCTTGGAGACCTTCCCTTGCTTCGCGAATTGGCTATTGCTTTCTGTTCCAAGTTGAGGAGACTTCCAACCAGCCTACGCCTTCAAACTCTAAAAACGCTGAGGATTTGGGGTTGCCCTGACTTAGAGATGGAAACAAGACATGACTCGTCAAAAGTAGCTCACTTTCCAGAAATTAGAGTCAACGGTTATCTTATAAAAGGTTTAAATATTCTCTTTTTACCTCATAATGCTATTTTTTTAGTTTCAGTTTAATTTTTCAAGTTTACTAAGTTTTATTGGTCCTTTTAAAATGTTTCTATTAAACTGAGTTTAATAGTCATAGCCAATTTACCACATTAACTTGGTGAATTTGGTAAACGTTTGTTACATCAACTAAAGTTAACCATGTTAAATTGGTAAACTGAAGAGGGAGCCAATTTGATCTAATTAAAAAAAAAATTGTTATGTCTTTAGTGATTTGTAAATTTTACTTTTAGTCCTTAAACAAATATTGAGTCTTGTTGGCCTGTGTACTTTTTCTCTGTTAACAGTTATATTTAGTCCCTAATTTTTCCTTTTTTGTGTATATATAAATATAATTTTTTTCCCGATTACAGTCGTTCCTATATATATATTTACAAATAACGTTCCCCCTTTCATGTCATACTTTAATATCTTGTTGCAAACTGTATCAATTTGTCTATCCAGCCTAGTTTGAGTGTTAAAACTTTAAAGAGTTACATTTTTTATTTTCACAACATTTTAAGATCTTACACATCCAAACAAAGTCAAATAAATGTTAGGTGATCAACCCCATTTTGGTCTTAATTTTCATGGGATTTCTTACACCATATTTTGATGATCATGACACTTTAATTGATTGTTTCAGTTTAATTCAGGCTAAATTGGTGCTGGCCTTGTGAACCCCCAAAGGAATGGAAAAAGAACGCAAAAAAGGTTGAAATTAGCTCCAGGCACGGAAGCACTACCCTTGCGTGGGGCATGCATAATGGCCAACACTCTGAACTTTAAGAATGGGCCGTGCTTACTCACTGAAAAGGTCCATTAGCCTATAAATAACTTAGATTTTATTTGTAAATGACCTTTTTTAAAAAAAAATTACAAATTCAATCTTTTATTTTGAGTATTTGGGAATTCTTGAGGAGACTACCGGTAATTATTGTAATGATTTATTTCCCTAATGTATCTATTATTTTCTTTATGTTGTTTATGCTTTCCAATATCCATGGTTAGCTAAACTCTTATATGCTAGAGTTGTGAATTGTGATGTAGGACTTATTTATGAATCCTATCCCTTCTATTGAAATAAAATTCCCAATTGTTTATCAATTATATATGTTATTGCATTGTTCTTTATTGAATGTTGGACCGATCAATTAATTGTTATGATAAAAAGCTGTTAATAGATTGACTTATGCAATAATAGGATTCATAGGATTTGTATGAACCATCTTATCTTTGATATTTATAATATGATTAACATTTTTAATTAACCTTTTGTGCTTAATCTTTTTTCTAATTCAAGATCTAATGAACAATAAAGAAATACATTAGATATTGGGAAATATCCAAGTCCCACATCGGCTGCCTCAATCCTTCGAGTGTGGCTTATATATCTGTTGGGCAACTTCACTTAATGCCAATTGGTTTTAAGATGAAATCTAACATGGTATCAGAGCGCACCATTTTAAGATGAAATCTAACATTAGATAGAAGAAGATTTTCAAAACATGAATCAATTTTGTTTATCATTTAAAAGAGGAAAGATTAGTAATGATTAAATAATTGAGGTTTGATTGAAATTGAAGATCGGGGGATTGCAAAGATAAATCTGAAATCATGACCCTAGATCATTTTAGTTTGATTGAAATGTCAAGACCCATCTTCTATTGAATATATTCAATTGACACCCTTTAATAGGTGAGAATTTTAGTTATTGACATAGATTTTAT
This sequence comes from Glycine max, assembly GCF_000004515.6. NCBI lineage: Eukaryota > Viridiplantae > Streptophyta > Magnoliopsida > Fabales > Fabaceae > Glycine > Glycine max. The sequence goes on along the minus strand of NC_016089.4, from coordinate 2,801,065 downwards.
CTTCAAAGCATATTAAACATTTGAAGGAAATGTTTAAGAGGTTTGTTGATCATAAAAATATATTGACTTAATTATGATAAACTTTTATGTAACCTTTTATAGGAGAAGAAATAGAGATAAAATGAATCAAACTTTTTCTCGTTAAAATAAAGTTACGCACTTTAATTAAGCATATCACACAAGACGAACTTACTGTGTATAAAGAGCTTTCAAAACACGAGCAAGATTAAGCTCACACCATGCATGACATTTACGATGTACTTTACATTCAATACTATCAAGCATTCATCCATGAAATACTTTTGTAATATGGCATTGAGAAAATACATTGATCGCTGTTATCATTATCATTATTTTAATAAACTTAATAGTTTGCCATTACAGAGAGTACTGTGTAGACAGACAGTAGTAAGAAATACAATGTGTACATGTATCCTGTTTGCTTTAATTGCAGAGTGTACAGTTGTAAACAAGTGGACAAATTCAAAATAGATAAATTATTAGATTCAGTCAATTCTCACATCAAACTGAGTATGAAAAACTGCTAGTCCCAATTGCAATTATATATTACTTGAGGATTCACATTCCCCTTATTGCTACACATAAGTCAGGCACATGTCGAATACCGTGCCTTCACAGCCCATTTTTGAAGATTTCCACGAGTTGGAATAGAACAGCCAAGGTCTTAAGTGATAATATAATATGTTTCAACATACTTTTAATCAAACAAAAAGGTAATTAGTCCACTTATTTAATTACCCGCGCGCATCACGCAGGTTCATATGTAATATACTTGATCTGATATTTTTATAAGATTCAAATTAGAGATTGTAATTGGTCTTTTTATAATAATCAAATAAATAGTCTTTTGCATTAATTATTTTTTCACAAAATACCATTAATTAATGTCTTAAGATCTTTTGGAGATTAACTTTGCCTTGTATTATGTAAAAAAAAAAAAACCCTTTGACTTGTATGAAATCATTTTGGGAACATTACATAGAGATTAAAAGTTTTGAAGCTAATAAAAATATTTGAAAAATGAATATAAGAATAAGTCCAATTATTAAAAGGAACATATAAAACCAAGTTAAGATGTTGAAACTGATTATTTGAATTTGATCGTTGATAAAAATAATTATTAGTCAGATTTTATTTATTTTTTAATCAAATTTTAAATCAGTTAGAGTCTCTTTTTCTTGATAAATTGAAATATTAAAAAAAATAGAATAACTTATAAATTTTAAACAAATAAACTTTCACGTTGGCTATCAGAACAGATGCTAAAAATAAGCTACGACTTTTTTTGCAATTTAGCACAACTTTTTTTACATCAGTTCATATTAGAACTGATGCAAAATAAGCTTCTTTTGCATTGGTTTATATCAGAACTGGTATAAAAGGATATTTAAACTTCATGAGAAACCTGTGTGCCCTTCAAACCCACTTAATCGTCTTCTTCCAGGTTCTCCCTAACTCTGCAACCTTCGCGAATCACCGTCTTCTGTGAATCAATTGACACCACTGTTGTCTTAGCCTTTTGTGTTTACTATGATCTTTTCTCCATAGATGGTTTGTGCGGGGAAAAGAAGGTACGTGCGGGGAGGAAGTTTAAGCACTCATATGGTACCCTTTAAATTTACATTTGATTTTGTTATTCCGTGAAAGCTTTTGTGTGTTGCAAATTGTTCCCTGTTACACTTCTTATGTGTTGTGGATTGATTTTGGTTCGATATGAATTCTCTAGTTGTTATGATAAACTTTTGGGATTGTCTTCCTTTTCCTACTATCATGCCAAGACTGTCTTTGAAAGGGAACACGCTATTTTTTTGTGAATAATTTACTGTATCCACTAGAGTTGGATATGTGAAAGTTCAATTAGGCTTTTACATTGGTTAAAGCTTTTAATCGATGTAAATATGGCATTCTGCATCGTCTAAATGTATTATCAATGTTGAAAGTGACATTCTATATCTGTTAAAATTATAATCAATGTAGAAAGGTTCTATTTACTATATGAGTTATAACAGTAACCGGTGAAGAAAGTGTTCTTTTACAGTTCAATGTCCAATATAGAAAATTCCCCCATTCTACATCGGTGAGATGAAGTGGTCCTAGAACCGATGTAAATTCCCAATCTTTGTGAATTAGCTAGTTAATTAGTTTAAGAAAAAGGACCAGAGGGAGTATATAATATAATGAAAAGGTTTGGATACTGATCACTTCATAATCAAAATGATTGTATTACATTATTGTCTTTATTATAATTTGGTTAAGATTCAAGGATATATAGTATAATTCAATCACTATGAATTGAAAGAAATTGCATGATAATTGGAGATTGTTATCACACTTTTTTTACAGCCGTATGATTTTGTTCATTTGATATCAATGATGAATGTTGATAATATGTGAGGGTGGCGATTTATATGAAACATAGGTGTAGATAGTGTCATACATTAAAAACATAGGTCCAATTTGTCTTCACTCTAAAACCTAGGCACACTCTAAATTTTAATATATAAAAACATGTATATACAATTTTGTAAATAGCTTTTCTTTTCTTTTCTTTTCTTTTCTTTTGTACAATTGTGCAAATAGCAGTATAACATGGATGCACTTTCAGCTCTCTTCATTCAATGCTCCCTTCCCAGGATGGGGAGTTTGGAACATGTTTTATGTCAACATACCATAACGAAGGAAACATCTCTCGCAAATTTGTAAGGTGAACATTCAAATGCTTTAGGTACTTGAGACGTATGATCTTCAACCAGGGGTACCGGTCCTTGTCATAAATTTCTCCATGATCCATGCTTTTTAGTTTCCCTCCCGTTATATTTAGCTCTTTCAACAAGAAGGGTAGCTTGTCAGGTTTCAACCATTCTGGAATATTTTCTCCAGGAAAGCCTTCAAGATGCAACTTTTCCAAATTTGAAGGCAAAATGATTTGCATATCACTATACCTTATGTCAGACACACCCCATGATATTTTGAGATGCTCAAGAGCTGACAACTCTTTTAAGCTTTCAAACTCCCCATCTTGAATCACTGCCCCACTTCCTATATGTATGCTGAGTTGCTCTAGTTTTTTCAAATTTGCAAGATCTGATATTGTGGAAGGATTCTTGCTAGAACTACCTATTACAAATCCCTTAAGTACCCGAAGCTCTGTCAGCTTCTCAATACCCTTTGGCATCCTATCCAACAAGTAACATTGAGATAAATCCAAACGTCTGAGATTTCTCAGCGATGCAATATCATTAGGTAGTGTTTCTAGATTGTGACAGGCCTTGAGATCTAGGGTTTCTAGGCTCTCAAGTTGAAAAATGGAGGGTGGTAGCTCAGATATTCTTGATATCCCACGAAGGCTAAGATACTTCAAACACTTCTGACCCTCCAACTCCTTCAGGAATTCTTCATTCTCCACTTCAATATGATGTGAAGCTGAATGTTGCGGCCAACGGCCAAGATGAAGCACCTCCAAATACTTCATTTTGGCCATCCATTGGAGTCCAAATTTAAGATAACTCGCATTAACATTAAAAACAGCTTTCCAATGGTTAGACTTAAAACCAAACTCATCACATAGTTTAACTTCTCGTTTGTCGAGTGTTAAACTTCCATACAAAGTATCATTGTGATGAGATGATGAGGTTTTTATTTGTGAATAAATTCCAAAAAGTTGTTTTTTATCTTTTTGTAACAATGGCATCAAGTTTTTACGGACCCATGGATTAACTTGAAATTTATTCACATGGGGGCAATTTCCTTGATGGTGTGGTACAATTAGGTTACAATGCAAAAGCTCAACAAACACATCCTCACCATCTCCTTCTCCCAGAATGTCACCCAGTCCCATCCACCATGTAATTATATCCCTTTTCTTTATGACAGTTTTTTCAGGAAAAAGCAAGAGAGACAATAAGCCGCGTTTTTTATGAAGATGATCAAGGTTATGGGAATGTACCTTGAACTTTTCAATGTCCTGAAGTTGGCTAAAAGAGTGTACTCTGTTCATGACTTCTTTCCTCTTCCTCCCATATTGAAATGGTTTGATTGATGATGAGTGCACAGCTTCTGTATCGCCACTTGGAACAGCAGCAGCATCAGCTGGAAGCAACTTTTGAAATGAAGTCCTTAGTCTCCTGCAAATGTCTTCTTTCTCTTCCATCAACTTACGCATGTTGGAGTTGCGAAGATAGCCATCCACGGCCGCTAATGTGTCAAGGAGTTCTTCTTTGTTTTGCTTCACTAACAAAAATACGTCTTTTATGTTCATCAACTCGGGCTTCAAATCGTCCAAATTCGCTTGTCCTTCTATGGTGCTCAGCCGCTTCAACAGTGTAGGCACTGCTTTCATGGGATTTGTACGAATAGACATTCTTTACAGTAAGATTGAGGAACAAAGTGAGTGATGGATGGGAGATTTTGTGACTACGAGAAACTAATGACAGAAATAAATATACTTTTGCAATAAGATTTAAGGACACAATTGGTGGCAGATTTTTGGGACTATATGAAAAACTGGTGAAAGAAAGGATATATATTTTGCAACGAGATTAAGGGATGGAGTGGTGGGAGATTTTGTGACTTTATGGAAACTGATGAAAGAAACAATATATTTTTGCAATAAGATTGGGGGACAGGGTGGTGGAAGGTTTTGAGAATTTATGAGAAACTGATGAAAAGAAACAATATATTTCTGTAACAAGATTGCGGGACAGTGTGTTAAGAGATTTTGTGAGTTTATGAATAACTGATGAAAGAACCACAATATATATAGTTTTAAAAAAGTATCAATTATGGCATCAAATTACACTCATCATTACACGGAATAAAATGACAAAAGTTTAACATGATTCTTTTCTTAATATATAGAGTTCAATGTAACTTTGCATTCACTCAATGGATGTTTGTATTTGGAGTTGAAATTTCTTGAATCGGTTTCTTACTTTTAATTTCAATTATTATATTTTAGAATTAGAATTTGTTAGACATCATAAAATAAAATTAAATATGAATTTATCTATATTTATTATAAAATATACATTACAATGTCCATGCGTAACAAGAAAATGCTGCTTCGTGAATTTTTTTTATCACTGAGAGAAAATAAAGGCTTTTTATTATTTTATGTGCTATATGCATGTAAAATTATCAACTATTTTTTATCCTATTTACTATGTTCATAATTTAATGAGCTACAGACAGAAAAAATAATGTAGAAAAATAAAGAATTTGATAAATTGGAACCACACAAATCATGGAGGCAATAATTAAGAACATTCTGTACTTGGGAAAATGATGAAAGAATAGTATCTTTCTTTTGGTTTACCTTTGGCAAGAAATTATTCCAGTAGGCAATGACAAGCAAAGAATACCCCAAGGCATGTTTGACATCATTTTTTCTTCCCAGGAAAAACTGCCACAGTAGTCTATCCTTTCTTTCACAAAGGGAATTCATTTCTTGATGGTGAAGTATAGAATACCAATTTTAAAATTTGCTGACGTTGTAAGTAATTAATATCAATTTTGTAATGTGAATACTCTTGCAGCATTTCCTTTACTTAGTACACTATTTTCAGCCCCAATTCCTTAGATTCATTACTGGTTTTGGGCACTATTCCAACATAATTAATGACCTTAATTGGTTGGCCTGCATGGTGTGCAACCGTTTAGGGGATAGATAGAAGGCTCCAGCTAGAAAACTTAATCATTTCTGCATTTTCAAAATATTTGAGTCTTGAATTATGCTGTTATCAACGTTACATTTCTGCATTTCCCCTGGCCCAACATGAGAGGGTTCCATTTAATTTCTGAATTGGCATTTGAAAGATGGTTCATACTTCTGTTCTGAGCATGAGCTTGTTCCTGTGCCTCTGTAGACTTGAAATTACTCAATGTCCTGAATTGTTGGGTTTGCTAGCCTTCCCTCTATCAATGATCTTAGAAGTATGGAAGGAAAATGCAAACAAGAATTACTAAGTTGAATTCATAAACTTAATAGTCTTGAATCCCTGTGGATTGAAGATAATGAATAGTTAACATTCTTTCCAGATGGGATGCTGCAAAACCTTACTTCTTTAAAGAGACTACATTTGCACAGGCTCTCCAAACTTGATGTACTCCCAACTGAAATGATTAACCTTAATTCTATGCAAGAGTTGTCTATCTGGAGATGCAACAACATCGAGTGATGGCTCAAAGGGTTGCACTTTCTTATGAAATTAAAAGTTTGGGATTGTCATAAGTTGACTGTGTTGGCAGGCTTTTGGAGCCTAAGTTGTCTTGAGAAATTATCAATTGAAAGATGCAGAGAGGTGGAAGGCTTGCAAGGGGCTTTACAACATATGACTGCTCTGAAGGAGTTAACCTTAACATCTGTTCCAAACCTGGAATCCTTGCCTGACTGCTTTTTCCCTTGCTTCATCGGTTGCCTATTTACTGCGGTTTTGAGTTAAGGTGTCTTCCAGCAAGCCTAAGCCTTAGCAGTCTGTAACATTTGAATATCCAGCGTTGTCCTGAGTTAGGGAAGCGGTGTGAGAAGGAAACGAGGGAGAGGATTGGCCAAAAATAGCTCACATTCCCCATATTTTTTGTGCCAAGGAGTTAAGGTCAATATTGTGTTTGCTGTAGAGGTATATTCATGTATATATCTCTCTTTTTTTATTCATCTATTGCTATCTGTATCTCTACAAATATCTTTCCTTTCCACACGAGACTTTTTAATATCTTCTTGCAAACAGTATCAATGTGTATATCCAGACTAGTTTTAAAAAGTGAAAGAAAAATTTGTGTTATTTCACAAGTTTTAGGATTTTAACCATCCAAACAAAGTCAAATAAAAAACAGATTTTACGAGTTTATATTCTCCTATGTTTTTATCAAATTTCTTTCTTTTTTCTATCGCCTCTCGTGTCTAACATCCCAGAACAGCTTGAATTGATCAAATAATTAAAACTTAATAATCGCCCTATATGTTTCAAGTGAGAATTCAAACTACTTTTTCCTAAATTGAATTTCTTACACATTTTTTTTCTTTTATTTCAAAGAAATTCCTTCAGTTGACGTGGTTAGTGATAATATTAGTGGTGTTTGAAGTGCCTAACGTGGATAAGAAGGGAGACGGATTTTTTTGGGAATATTTCACAATGCAGATTTCAGATTTTCATCTTATTCTTCTGTTGTATTGCGCTATTTGTTTTATTCTAAAATTGAAAATTATGTTTTTCCTTGTGATCACTGATCAGTATGGACTTGCTGAAGAGACTAAATTAGATGATTCACGTAGGCCGTGTTTGAAGATTTCTGCGTGTCTTCCCTTTCAGTTAAGTTCACAGTGAAGTCTAGTTTAAACTTTGACAAACATGTTGCATGTAATTTTCAGATAAATTGTAATGTTTGCTCCCTGTTTATTTGACATCCTAAAGTTATGTTTTGTTTTTTTTTTTTAATCGATGTTGGATTTGTATTAATTGCTTCTTTATCTATTTGATCTCACCTGTTTTCTTATCAACGTCTGCAAAACTGTTGTAACCAATCACAACCACTTGGTTCACAAGATTCATTCAATAGCATCTATAGAGCAGAATTTTCCTGGAAGAGATTCTATAATGGCTTTTGAGAAATAATTGAAACAACACATACTTAAGCCCATCACTCTTGTGACTAACTTTAGGTTGGAGGGGGAGATTCAACAAAACAGGACATGGTATGGAAAATTATGGAGCACCAGGTTCATTAGATATATACTACTTTGAATACTAGTATCAAGAATACTACAGTCTTAAATCTATTACGGTGGTCAAGAAAAATAATAAATTGTGAACTTTTAGGATTTAGTGACTACATTTTTAGTATTAATTATTTACACTTTATTATTCTACAAATACAATATTTACAATGTAAATTCAATAAAGCTAAACAGTTTCATGGCTACACACTGAAAATGAATGAAGAGAACAGTCGGTGGAGTACTATGTTTTCTGCGGGATCTCCATTGTTGTTTTCTGAAAGATACTTAGCCAATGGCTGCAGGAAAACTTGAAATCAGATTTGTTTTAATCCTGATTTCAAATTCTCTTGCCGCCATTGGTACAGGAGACCTTTCTACAGCAAACACCACTAAACAAAAAAAGGAGCAAGGCATCTAAAAGCGCATCTTTTCATTTGGAACACATAAAACCACATTTTGAACAAAAGTAAAAACAATAAGATAGCCTATATATTCCAAATGCGATTGTAACACAAACCAAAACAGTTTTTTATTTTGCTGGACCAGACCAAAACAGTATACGTATGCACCAATTTACAAAGCTCAATGTTAAACCGTTGTTTCTTTGTAATTTATTTTATTTGAGGAAGCACATGGAGGGTTTTGTTGTTTTTTTTTTCTTCTACTATTAGTTTTTCTTTCTGTAATTTATTTTATGTAAGAAATACTGATAAAAAAGTTTTATGTAAGAAATTACTTTGATCAATTCTATTTTATTCGGGTGATTGGTAAATCAAAACCATCATCACCAACATGAAGTTGCTCATATGAAAGAATGGTACTCCAAACCCCTTGGACATTTAAAAGGCACGTCAGTGCTTATGGGAACCCTGCTGCCTTATGCATGCAGCTGCCAGCAGCATCTACATACTATTCCAAGATTTCTTCACAAGTGATCCCTGTCTTACTGGTTGAGAAACCTTTGTTTGCTTACAAATTATTCCAATATTCCATTATTAGTAGGCAAATTTTTTACAATCTTGGTTAAGCCCACACAAAACTTGTCCTTGTTAATCTTCTTCCTCCTTGCTTCATATGATCCCTCTTGCAGAGTTTAATCATCTTCTCCACCTCCTTCATCTTAACTTCCTTACTCCCTTCTAGGATCTTACTAGAAATATTTGCCTTAATCAATCTAAGCTTGGAGTGACTAATAGTTATTCACACTTACGAACTTCAGCGGTACCTATTAGTCAAACCACCAAATCGAAAACTTCTGATAGTATATCTTGAAAATCTTGGTTATCTTACTTGCAGGACCTTCATGTTGTAGAATTGTCCTCTTCTCATGAGCCATCAGAACCTACTGGAGCTAATAAGGTACATCGAGCTTTCCAACTTCATTTCTTGGATTCTATTATCAAGAATTTCCATATAAAACATTCAAATTGATTTCAGGATATTGGAACTAGCGAACTTACTCCAGAAGTTAGTTCCAATCTAGAACATCTTGACAGAATCGAATTAGGTACTAAAAAATATAACTTAAAGATCTTTCTTTATATTTTCAATGTCTTGTAATTACATGCTTGATGGCCCGATTATTTTGTAGATTCTGAAGTTGGTAAAGATACTGCTCCTGCCGCTAAAACTGGAGAAAAAAAGAAGAAAAATGATGACCAAAGCCACAGTGGATCCTCTCCAACAAAAAGTAATGTTGATCTTGGCAAACATAATGTCGAAAAAGAGATGACTATGGATGAAGTTAACTCTACAGATCAGACTCTAGGAGGGAACGAGGAAAATGAGAACTCCGCAAAGGAAGATGACAAAGCAGAAAATGACCAAGAGGAAGAGGCAAAGAACAAAATGAAGAGCTCGAAAAAGAAGAAAGGGAAAGGAATGAGAGAAAAACAAATGATCCTACAACAGCTGATGTTCCTACTCAAGAAAAGGGAGTTTCGACTAAGGAAACAAGGACCATCAAACCTGCCAGCAACATTGATTTTGAGAAAGCTGTTAAGAACTCCAGAAAAATGGCTTTTGAGGAATGTTTTGAAGTTTCTCTCTCAAAGCCTGAATACAAGACGAAGATTAACAAGGCTGTAGAAGCATTCAGCAAGTCTTAAAACCTTGTCAGCGAAGAACTTCACGAAGAAATGAAGGCATTCCTTGAGATTTTTTAACAATGCTTATGAAGAAATCAAAGCCTCCGCAAAAGAAGATAGGGAGAAATTGGCGACTGCCAGAAATGAATGCAAAAAGTTGAAAGAGTTGGTCATTCAGTATGAAGCTCCTCTAACCCAAGCAGAAAAATCTAAAGAGGAGTTAGAAAACAACTTGGAGATATTCCATCTGCGAAGGAATCAAATATAAAACAACAACAATAATTCTATTTTTCTTCTGCCAAATATGTTGCAGTTGCAGGTATCTTCAAGTGTCGTCGTCAGGCCTAACATAACTGATGTTAACCATATCAATATATTTACAAAGAGATTGCCGCGCATTTTCTAGAATCGGTTCATATATAGCCACTGTTAGGTAGACTATGTAGAATGTCTTTAAAAAAAACAAAGTGGACGATGATTTTTTAGAAGTGCAAACATTTTTTTTGTGTGTCATATTCTTATTAACATCATGTTTGGTAGTCTTGGCCTATTTTTGTTAGTCCTGACTCCCCCGACAACAAAAAATCCTAAGGTATTAGTTTAATTGTAAATTTTATTATCAAACTTTCACTATTTTATGAATTTTATTACTCAAGTTTTATTTTTATAAATTTTATCACTTAACTTTTATAATTTTAAGGATTTTATCACTCAAGTTTTTTTTCCACACATTTTATCATCTAACTTTCAACACTTTGCAAACTTTATCATCTAAATTTTTAATTTGTGTGTATTTTACCATCATGTTGATAACAAAATGATATAAAAAGTTATTTTTTTATATTTTTGTGCATTGATTGTAGTTATAATCGATGTAAAGGATGAGGTTAAAATATCACTTATTTACATCGATTATAAGTACAATTAACGTTAAAAATCAAAATCATTCATCTTTCATAAATAGTGATAAAATGTACAAAAATTTTAAACTTGAGTGGTAAAATTTATAAAATAATAAAAGTTGGATGGTAAATTTTGTAATTAAACTTTTTTGTTTTTGAAGGATAAAGTATGTAGGGCTTTTGTTTCCCTTATTTCCCATCTTGCTTCCTGCACCTCCCATTTTATTTGTATGGACAAAATTGCCCTCAATGGCTTATGTCTCACCAAGTTTCAACACCTCCCTTCCCCACCATGGACAACCTACATCAACATCACCCCCTTCCTCCCCTCCCTCCAATACCTTCCCTAATAGCAACTCCCTCTGCCACCATTGTGCCTCACCCAACACCATTGCACCACTATGCCTCCATCAACACATTTGTGCGCCTTCACCAACGCCTTCACAGTCTGCAGAGTATTGAGCTTTGGGGATTGTTAGAAGGTTGGGGATTACGTTGGGGGTTGTGAGGTTGTTGTTGATTTTGGTGAGTGAGGTTGTGATGAAGGTAAAGGAAAAATGAGAACAAGGGGTATCACCCTATTCTGGAATAGGTTTTCGGAGCATTTATCCTTATTTGGGAATAGGGTATTATTTTGGAATGATCATTTCGGAATGGAGATTCTTGGTAAAAGTAGTATTCTTTTTTTACACATATAAAATGGGAGGTGTAGGAAGTAAGATGGGAAGTGCAAGAAATAAATGTCCATGCAGTGAATGATTTCAATCGATATTGGATAGAAGCCCAAAAAAATTAATGGGCTGCCATGGCCAGCTTCACTTTGTTTTTTGTTTAGCATCTCACACTTCTTATGACCAATAAAAAAAGTATATCATATTTGATAGAATTAATTTTTTTGTTTTCTACATGCATTTTTCTTATACGAAACACTTTTACTTAAAATAGAGATGGATAATAATTAAATATGAACACTTTTAGTGAAACTTTGAACAGTGACTTTGTTAAATATTTGTCCCTTCTGCGCAGACTCAATCTCTGTTGGTCTATATTTTTTGTATTATGCTATCATGATGGATTCATAGCACTCACATAAATAGAAATACCAAGTTCACCTTATAAACTAAATTAGGGGGGTTAGCCATATTAGATTAGGATTTTAAAATATATTTTTTATCCTCATCACTCCCTTTTAGTATATGTTTATTATTGTACAACATTTAAACATGTCATTGGATTTATAATTAAATAATTGTAGTAACTAAAAAAAATTAGAAAACTACAATATAATTTTAAATCTATTGTTCAAATCCAAAAATAAAAATGAGAAGATGCTAATGTAAGAATAATTAATATAGAAAGATCTAAAGTTAAAATCTAGTTAATAAGAATGAGAAGATGCTAATGTAAAAAAATTATATTGATTTCCTTAAATCTTATAAATTTATAAATTTATTTTAAATACTTAAATTATTATCATATAAATCTATTAAAATCGAAACAGTTTTATAAAAAAATTTGATAAATAGTAACATTAGTTAGTAAGTAAATGCCTAACGAATGAAGGTAACATTAATTTTTTTTGTCGCTTTTGAATAAAAAGAAACCGGTTAAGGGAGTGTTTTGTTGCAGCTGAACATGACAATATGTGATTCTATTAATTAATATAACTAATACTAAATTAACTAATCAATTCATAAGAAACCCAATGAAGAAGATAGGTACTAGCGAACCTTTAACTTCATACAACTTTCCGAAGTTACAAAACCCAATGTGTACAAAGCAATGTGAACAGTGTGCAAAAATTGACGATTTAAAACTGAGAAAACAAAAGCTTTTGACTAAGTGGTATGTTATAAGTTTCGTATTTAAACCTAGCTTCTTTTTCACCCTTTAGGTTTGGCAATGCAAATTAAGTGGGGATTGGTGAACCCATCACAAGTGATCAATTAGATATCTTGCATAATCCCGCATTGGGGTTCTAACTCGAAACTACTACTATAATGTCGTGGGACTCAAACATCACTCAACTCTTTTTACCCCCACATTATAAAGATGTACGTATTAAAAGTATGAACTCGTAAAATATACATGGGATTGAATTCCTATTTGATTCTCTAGCTTAAATAATGATCACTTTCCCTACGTACACATGACAAAATAGAAGTCTTGGTATTCTTTCTTTTTTTATTATTAAGTTTATCTTTTTATTAAGCGTCTTGGTGCCATTTAATTTTTTAATCTTTGAGTACACCTCGAATTGTTCCACTCTAAAATTATACAGATTAATATAAGTCTTGGTATTCTTTCATACTTGAGATTTAAACTGTGGTACTTTTAAATAAGCTTTCAGGTTAGATTGAATTTTAAAAAAGAAAATTAAACTATGCCTTAAAAATACCTATATTAAATAAATAGATTGGATTAAGATTTAAAACACATATTAGACCTGGACTTTACAAAATTTACCCTATCTTGATTCATCTACAACATTATTTATGAAAAAAATAATTATTTTTCCTTTTAAACTCTCTTTCGTAAACCCTAGAAAAGAATTATTACTTTTTTTAAAATTGAGATAAACTCAACCAAACATGTGCAACTCTCTCTCTCTCTTGGTTGATGGGAACGCATGGGCTCTCCGTGGGGTAAATAGTGTAGAATGCACTATGCATGGTGACATATCATTCTGTCTAAATTTCATTCACTTGAGCAGTGTAGTGATCATAAAGATAGTGTGAGGAAGAAATTAAAGGAAATATAGACAAGGCATTTTACACGTCATCTTTACGCATTTAACAAAGTAAAGGAATGGTATATAGAAACATGCACTATGATTATTAATGACCAAAAGGAAGGATAGGAATAACTGAGTGATGAACCATATCTACCTTTCCATATATTCACCATATAAAAATTAGACCTTCTATATGCATTTTCGTTGTACTTTCTCAACTCTTCTCTTTTACTTCATCTTTATTCCTTCACAATTATGCAATCCGGTACAATCTATCGGCTAAACAGCCTCTCCTATTTCTCTTGTCTATTCCATCTTTTCTTAGGTTTTCATTGCGTTACACTATACATGCAAGAGCGCCACCAAAATTCACCACTTTTTTCCACACCCTAAAATTGATATTAAATAATATCATTATCATAAAACCCACACTCCGAATTTGGTCATATTTTGATGCCACGCCAAACCATTCCTACCTTCCATTTTTTCTTTCTTTTTCATCATATAAACTAACTAATGAATTTCAGACATGTCATGCCGCTTTCACATAAAGTTTTTTGTTGGGTACTTCTTGATATTGACTAGGAGAAGAGTTTATTAATCACATAATAGCATAATGAATAAATAATGTATGTATTGAATAAAATTTTTTATAATGTCCGTTAATTACAAATTGTAAATTTATTGACCCATATAATAATTAACTTAAAAGTTATATTAATTATAATTTGTGATTGATCAATAAATATAAATTTTACATTATCTATTAGTATATAGAAATTGAACAAGTCTATATATATATATATATATATATATATATATATATATATATATATATATATATATATATATATATATAAATATAAAATAAGTAACTAACTGAGTGACAAATGAAATTGGATGTTGAAGAAGTGGTAATGTTAATGAGGTGGGGGTGATAGATAGAGATGGTGGCTAGCTCTCTATAAAGTCTTGATGATTAAGCAGGCGACTCTTTTGTCTCCACTCTGTCACTACTCACTAAAGAGAGGTCCATGGCAGGCACTAACACAAAGCATAAAATAAAGAACGCCACGACACCTCGCTTGATCCTCCTCTAAATTCTAGCTAGCTCATATCTACCTCTTTCTCCACCTTTTTATGGCATCCAAAGAGGGAAGATTCAAGTACTCGACAAAAACCAACATTTATTTAAAGCTAGCAAATGCAAATTAATTAATAGGTGAACCTTCCAAGTTTCAACCCAACTGATAAACTCTCAATATACTAATTGTGCTACATTGTCTATACACGGTAGACACCTAGTATTTGTCATGAAAAACTAAAATTTGGATTTAGTTCTATAAATACTTTTGGTATTGTTCTCAAATCAGAATTGGGATTTCATTTTAGTAGTTCGCATGCAAACATTTATTACACTGATTAGTAAGATGAAACTTCATGCCTGATTAGAGAACAATATTGAAAACAGCTGAGCAACTATCTCCAAGTTTTGTCCTTTATAAAGATAAAATTTAGATACAATTTTATAGATCGATATACTTTTGTTGTTGTTCTCTAATCAGAATTGGAGTGATAAATGGCAAAGGGACTAGATCAACGAGTATAATTATACAAAGTACATGCTTATGATCACAGTACAACATAATTTATTAGCCAGAATCAAAATAATAATATGGATGGGACTTTTGAGCATGATATTCTATTGAGAAGAGACATACATATTTACAAGGAGTTTAATGTACGTATTAATGTTGAGTTTCTGGCGCCATCATTTTTGTTCTATAGGCTTCCCTTTTTGTTGCTTTTCTTCATAACTTTACTTTTTATTATCTGTCTTTTATTCTTTTATCAAAAAACGCTGTAGAATGGGGACAATTGAGTGCCTCAAGGACTTGAGCTTTGTACTGTGTCTTGTATTCAGCATCAAATTAAATCTCAGAAACCATATCTGAGAACAAAGAATCATTCCAGCTTTTGAACCTTTTATCTCTCAGGGGTCCTATATTAATATACCTTTTTGCAGTTACCCCACGAGCATATAACTAATTTTACAACCAAAAAATATAAATAAAAAGAAAAATTCAATGGCATTCCTCTATAGCCTATCCTTTCCATATGGTCACCTAAAGTGGAAAATTCCCTAACAAAAGGAGTTGGTAAAAGGGTTGGATTCTGCATCCTACATGCACAAACCCCTCCCAAGCCCTACCATTTATTGAGGGGGAAAAGATTTTTTTGGCTTTTGGATTATATACTTAGGATTCCTCATTCCTCTCTCACTTTAAAAAGCTCATTCTGTATACATGTAAAGGAACTGCGTGGGGGAGGTTATTTTCTTTATTGTGAGATAAGGAAACAAGAGGTGTAAAGTTTGCCCTGCATAGCTTAGCATACACATTTAAGACAGAAATATGATAAGCATTTATGTGTCTACTTGGATATATAAATTATTACATAATTCAACACTGTCATGGTTCCAATTAATTTTCATATAACACAACTAAGTATTATTAATTCTTTTATATAAATAAAAAATTCTGATAATATATGTTGTAAAGATTAGTTTTTTGATGATTGGAAAATAAATATAAAGATTAGTTAAAATCATAAACACACAGTAGTTCGAAATTATGAATAATTTATCGTTGAGTTAAGCACTTGTTAGGGGTGGACATATCATCCAATCTCATTGGTGTAAACAATGTTAATTACTGTTTAACTTTCAGAATAGGCGACCATAATTACTCTGCCATTCCTTTCCATGTATGCCATAATAATGGATAAATTATAAGCTATGGAAAGTGATAATCAATAACCCAAATTCCCATAGTATACTATATTATTTGGCCCTCATGATGAGGATATATTGGTGGGAACTAATGGCATGACAAAATCCAAAATGCTCATATATATAGTTCTCCAACTTTTGAGACGAGTTCACATCTCACCTCGGGCCCCAATCTCCGGGCGTGACAGACTGACAGCCACCCCCCTTATCACATATATCTCAATGGGACCCTAACCCGTTAATTATGTCTTTCATATATATCCTCACAAGAAAATAGTAAAGATGAATGTTGTTTTCGCCATTCATTTTCTACACTTATATGAAAAAGTTTACCTGAAATTTACTAATTAAGTGTATCGTGATCGTAATTCACTAAGGATGTGAAAAGATTAATTTTTAATTGTCCTTTCGTGCAAGAAAAGTTTTTCTTGTACTAAAGTACTAAAAATTAATCTTTTTGAGGTTGAAAGATAGTAAAGACAATTTTAACAAACTGTTCTTCATAACTAGGAACCAGTAAATTAACATGTTAAAAGGATTTAATTATTTACCAATTATACCGAGTTTTATTGGTTATTAGAGCCTTTCTTTACACAAGCTGTGCATTACATCAACATAGTGTCGGGGTTTTATTAATCAGCTTTAATTTACATTTGGGTTAAAGAAATCAAAACTCTTCTACACGTGCAATGCTTTAATTGATAGAAGGATTAGGAAGGGACCAAGCTTTATGTCCTGAGATGATCAAAGTTTTATTGGTAATATTGTCTTTTTGTCCATGGCTTGTTTGTCCTACTAATATATGTCCCATTAATACTATAATTACGAAGCAGGCCTTTGATTAATGTTAGGATTTTATCGAACAGAGGCTCTCTAGATATATCATTGTGTTGATTACGGGGAAAAGATATGATTCTTAATTTCATACAGTAATATGATAGGTTATATTAAAATCTTTCTTCTATCTCTTTCATAATAAATATTTTTTTAATGAGCGAAAATTTAAGTGAGTTAAATTCTGAGATTAGAACATGTTTTAAGATCCATTAAACCCTTACAAAAATACTTACATATCTTTTATTAGAATATGAATCTGATCCTTAATAATTAGATCAAGTTGGTTCTTTCACAATAAATATTAAATAGTCAAGATACATATTTAATATATCCATTTATCTAGAGAGAAATAGGTATAAATTTTAACATGACTTTTATGGTCATGTTAAAAATCGATAAGGGGATCCATTTTTGTCACGATTTACCAGTTGTCATGCAATTGTTTGATCTGAATAACCTGACCGGTGGGGAAGATGGTTGATCTCATTAATTAATCTGATTAATTAGCACTTAGTACAAATTTTTAATGGCTCCCACTAAGTTGACCTATTGCAACATTGCATTAATTGGTTACACAAAGTGCCATTAACTTTAATAAATTGCACGTCTTAATAAATTGACAAGTGGAATATAAAATGGTTAATTGGGGGATCCACCTAGCCACCTAGGTGGCACTATCCTGAAGCCATTCATAAAGCAGGAATAGTATAGTAGTATGTACTATGTAGGAAAGAGACTCTGCCTCTTATCAATGAGGATGACCCAGATATTTTAGTTCAAGTATGAATTCCAATCTGCTTCAGAAAAGGTAAAAAAAAAAAAAAAAAATCAGGTAGAAAATAAAGAAAATTCCTGGTGTTGGTGTATGCAACAAATTAAAAGGGTGGTCCAATGACTAGTCCTCGATCCATGGCATATTCAATTATACAGAGCAAGCATCCAAGAGCAATGAGAGAAATAGGTACTGAGCTTAGATTGTCACTACGTAGCCATATTTATCTTCACTATGGTCCATCTATGCAGTGGCATGGTTTGATCATGAACAAGGGGTTTTAATTAGACACAAGTGCATGGATGAGATGGACAGAATAGGATGTTTATCCAATGAGAGGCCATACGGGTGTGATATATCCAAAGTGTTGATAAGATTGCGAGCCAAATGCCTAACATGCATGGGTTACTTTTTTCTACGAAGACATGGGAATAAATCCATGGTGGTGTGTGTGCTAGTGTTACTGCATGCAAAAATCATATGCCTTGTGTCGGGGATATGGGGCTAAATGACAACCCTCTCTTAGACTCGGGCCTTTTAATTTAGCATTTGTAGGGAAGAAATTTACACTAAAGTAGCTTTTTAAAGATCTGTTTACTTTTATAGTTAATTTGTGCTTTTAATTTATAATTATAATAGATAATGATAACCAATGTTATTAGTACATTAGTTAAAAAACTAAAAAAAAAATCACTGTAAAAATTATAAGATAATACAAAAATATTATAAATAATATAATTTTGTCTTTTAATTTTTAACCAATATCTTAAATTATTAACATTTCCCTTGTAATAAACATCAATATGTGTTCAAAAGTTCATTTAGGTAGTTGCTACTCATCTTCCACTTCATTAATATATGAAATAGTATTTATTAGGTGGGAGGTATGTGATGTAAATTTTGAAATGTTTAGGTGCCTAAAATAAATGATCCTCACATGAAGATCTCTGTCTGAAATTTCAGAGGGCCAGTGGCTGGTTGTATGTATGCATACATAATAATACCATGATAGAACAGAACAGGCTGGAGATGGTCACGAGCAGACACTGGTTAATTGAGGAGTCATAGTCACTGATTGAACCCTTTTTTATTGCTAGCGGGGCCAAGTAGTGCATCCCTATTCAGAGTTATGCCTCACTAGATTCCAGAGAGGGACTTAAAACGCTTCCTTTTCATTTAGTAATAAGAACAAATGACAAATCTACATGGTATCTAATTGTGAATCATGTGTCACGTTGTTGGGTGGATTAAGTTCATTAGATCATAAGTCAGCTGAAACAATTTAGGGTTTGGTCAAACTCTCCATCAACCACATGATTCATTCAAGTGTCAAAGAAGTTCTCTAAATATAGAATGAAAGAATGAGGGAAAAGGATAAGTTAATAAAAGAAATTATAGAATTAACAGTGTCATTATTATTAATGAATTCAATACAAAGCACTCAGGAAAAGGCCCCAAAGACCTTTAATCCCATTTCTTCCAAAGCCAAATAGGCACTATAAAAAAAAGAGGGTTCTCCTCCAAAACAAATGAAAAAATCCAAAAAGGAAAAAAATGAAAACTATAAACACGTGTTTCCATCACGCGTGGACACCATGCAATGGTTCCTGTATAGTTAGGCCAAAGCTCAAGCCAAAAAAAAAAAGAAATAAAAAGCAATTCCCGCCATAGCTAAAAAAAGAAAAATCACAATACGCACGTGCGAGACACACACCAGAGGCGTCTCACACGTATCATCATAAGTCCACAAAATGTGGCAAGCTTCACCTTATTGCTATTTCTTCTTTTCTTTTTTTTTTCCTTTTTTTGTACTCTAGTGGTATCCCATCACACACTACCAAAAGTAACGTGTAAATTGAAGAAGCGAAGCATGCTGGACAAGATGAGAAGCTTGACCTAGAGACCCCCATTATAAGAAGAAAAAACTCACTTCAAAGTTTTTCAATACCCTATTGATATCTGCTCTGAGACTCTGCTTTTCTTTTCTTCTTTTTTTTTCTTCTTCCAAGCTCTGAAGCAATGTCCCACCATCGTCTATGATCTTTCACCAATAACCAGCGCATCTTTGAATTCCAAGCTCCCCCCACTTCTTTCTTCCACACTTGCACGACCAAAGCATTAAATGCATATATAATTTCTCCTTTCCCTCACACCCACACACACTTTTCAACAACAATATATTTATGATGCAAAATCCCCTTCCCTAGGGAATCTGCAATGCCATTGATGAATGGCAACACCCACCAACAAAACAATAATAAAAGCTCACAACTCTCATAAAATATGTTCTATATCATAATGTACACCTTGACTCTAGTCAATTTTTTTATACTAAAAAAACCCTCTAAAAAATGTTGGGGTTTCCGGACAACTTGGACCACCGTCCACCACCTTATTTCATTCTTCTTTTTTCCTCCTTTATTTCTGTTCTTTTTCTCTTCATTTGGAGTTTCCTTTGTCATCATCTACCCACAAAGAGTTATTTAATTTCCTCCTTTTACAAGACAATGAGGATGAAGGAGAAAAGGATGATGATGCTGAGAATGATGAGACACTAGACCTCATGATGGGCCGAGATGTCACTCGCAGCTGTGGTAACACTTTAGGGGGTTTCCTCCGGTTATTGTTAATCACAAGTTCTTGCATTAATTGGTAGCACCCTATAACTTTCTCCTGCAAAAGTCAGATAAATGTGTTTTAGCAACCTAATCCATATTATCACTTATAAACATTCAATTAACAACCTTTAAACATGCTTACTACCTTTCTAAGCCCCTCACACCATGACTCTGCATGCTCAGGCCTAACGAAAGACCAATTAGGAATCTCATTTGCTGCATGGAGAATGGACGCTGCAGCAATGCATGATGGCCAATACGCAAGAAAGCTAGCCTCTGAGGAAAATATGAAAATGCATACCTTAATTACTTTCCAATACTTTTTTTAATGCAACTTAAACTTGTCATTTATACGCATATATACAAAATCAATACCTTGGATATTAGACAAGATAATTTGTGTAGCACGTGAAATGAGGAACCCGGTAAAAGTTCCAGATGAATCTAACTTGCACGCAAAGAAATCGAGGAAGCTAAATGGGGTAACCGATCTTAGCCTCCAATCCAACACGCCCAGAACAAGTAGCTCCATCCTTCTAATTGTTTTGGGCTCAAATACGTATTTGGCACCTTCTACCTGTATACATTAAATTACGAATGAGGAACTGTGTCAAATATAGAATTGAATATTAACATATTAATCAATATATCCACATTTTAAAAATATAAATACACTTTACCAAGGATATGCCCTTGATATGGTTTTAAACTTTTAATAGTATTATTACACTCAATTTATGAATGTGACATATGATGACATATACCTGAAGGTCCAACAGAGACGGAACTAGAGGTTCCTCCATCTTTGCTGCTAAAGACAAACAGGCAACAGAGAGAAGTTGCAGTGGCCACCCATTCGTTTGCTGTAAGTTAAACATATTTATACATATCAAACAGTAACTTAAAAAAGGAAATCATCATCATTATCGGTTTATTATCGCGAGTACACTAATAATCAAACTTTTTGGCACATATTACCACGTTCAATCACGTACATAGAAAGCATACAAAAAGCTTTTGCAAGCAAGACGCAAGCTATCATAAAAAAAAAAATACTAACAATATATTTTTAAAAAAATATTTTTATCATTAGTTGAAATTTATTAATATTTACAAAATTAACTGCGACTGAGATTCAAGTGATATAACGAAACTTTAATCAATAACATAGTCTATGCTAAAAAACCTTAAAAATCAACAAAAACACTATGATGCATTAATTATTTATAACAGATCGTAAGCGAATTCAAATTTATTTATACATAATAATAAGCACGTATAATATTCGTACGTTATAACGTAACTAATAACATAACGAAAGTAATAAAAAGCACTGTACTAGTGTATATGTAGAACACAGTGTCCGAATATACTCATTTAATTAGCATCTAAATTAATAAAATCATTTAAAAACTGTTTTCCTTGTGATAATGCGCCGAGGACATGGCTGCTTGAAATTAAAAAAGTCAATACATAATTACTGCATAGAATTTTTTCTTTTGTTTCCACGCACATTTGTGACACTATTAACAATCATCAAACTATCAAATTCATCATTTAGCTTCCATTTCTCTATTTTTTATTTTTATTTATTTATAGTTTATCTGTAATTGAACTTCTCGCATATATAACTCACCGGCAACTGCCGAGAATTCAAGAACCGATCCAAGTAGTTGACGGAAAGATAAGCAGTGAGTGGTTGAAAAGCGTAATAAGCCTGCACCTGCAGACAACGGATGAAAACCGATTCGCATCAAAACAAAAAATAAATCTAAACACCGAATCGAATCAAACCAAACCGTTATACGATGACAGTTACGCGCAGTGCATTTTAGCACCGTCCGGTTCGGTATTCCACGCGCGTGGCAAAATCGTAATACGAATGCAACAGCGTGTGGGATTTGAAAAAAAGTGTTAGCGTCGGAGAGTTAGAATTAGAGTTAGAGTTAGTTACCTTGAGAATCCATGCAACCGATTCTTCTCTGGCAGAAGCGTCGAGAGAGCGAGATTGAAACCTGTTGAGGTATTCAAATCCGGGGACGAAGTTGCGCTCGTCTTCGATGAATCCGGCTATGGATTCCGCCTCCGCCTCCGAAGGCGGGGGAGAATCGAGGTCAGAGGAACACTCCGGCGAGGAATCGATGATTCCGGAGGAGTCCTCGCCGCAGAGAAGGAAGGAGTCGTCGTCGTCGGGGAAGCAGTTGGAGCAGGAGACCGACATGGCGATCGGCGGAGGCTCATTCTCTGGCCATGGCTTCCGGTGAGGTTTCGCCGGAAAACGATCGGAGAAGTCGCCGGAAGTGTGAGTTACGGTGGAGAAAGAGAGTGTAGCTGTTGATGAAAGATACAGGTCTCTTCCTTCATCTGTTTGTTTGAATATAAATATGCGATGCCTGGGTCAGTTTTTTCTTTATTTTCTATTTATTTTTTCAAATATTCGTTCTTTTTATATAAGATAGGAATTCGGTGAGTTTTTTGTGTTTTGTTTTTATAATAAATAATAAATAATAATATATGGACAAACATGTGTGATTCTCTTTAATTTAATCTTTCAATTCGAACTTTATGTATGGAAGAATTTGAATAAAATTTAAAAAAATTGAGGAATTTGAAATGCATGGTCCATAGTTTCATTTTCAAATTATTTTCTTTAGATAATATAATTTAATTTATTCGTATCTTTTAAAATAAATTAAATTAATTTTCATCGTACTCGAAATTTTTCTTCTGAATATTTATTGAAATTTGAAATTTTAATATTATATATATATATATATATATATATATATATATATAATTTTATCAAAATGAATTTTAGGCAACAAATAATAATACATTATCAACAACAGTCTTATGCCATTAGATAGGATTGGCTATAAATTACATCGTCCAATGTTTTTCAAAAATATTATAACTATAAAATCTCTCTTAAGAATTTCCTCCTATATTAATTTTAATCTTTCTCTCTTGTGCTTTTATTGGATTAAAAATCATACAATATATTTTTATTAGTATTTTCAATAACTTCCTTTATACATCATATCTAGACCACTTTAACTATTTCTTTCATGTGTTCCCTTAATCGGAGTTATTGATTTTGCATACAACTATGACATTTTAATTTATTTTATTCTCATTTTGTTCTCTTATTATCCCATTAAAATCCTACATTTACTATGAATATAATTGGCGTATGGTAATATGATAAACTTTCCTTTGAATGTGATATGTACTTTGTGGTCACAATCATCCCCATATATATCTTTTTTTTTTTCCATTTTAACCATCTAAATTGTATCTTATGAGTGACATATTCATTCATTTTCTCATCATTTTGTAATAGAGTAATGTTATTTGGTACGAAGTTTTTTGCACGAAAGAATACGAAATTCACTTGTTGAAATATTATTGGATAAATATCAAATTAGAAATAATAAAAAATAAGATAATTTGACCCATTTCACCATGGATTGTCACCTATATAATTGCTTACTTTACGAATTCACACTCTTTAGTATTTCCCTTTGTAATATTGATCCCAAATATAATGCATATACTCTATCTTGTTATTTCTCAAGTAAAAACTCTTTGGAGACTTTTGTTTGAAAAGTATAATATTTCACCCTTAAGAACATTTTCTCCCACAATTAGGAATATTATTTTTGGATATATTTAAAGAGGTGTTGGGTTACATTTTAATGTTTCTATGATTATTTTTTAAAAAAAATCAAAATAATTCAAATAAAAATAAGTCAAAATAAAAGTTACAAGTGTGTTAGAAAACAACTTCTCATATTTCTATAGGAATGGGAATATCACTTTCTCATTGCTCATCATGGAAATAAAAATATAAAAACACATGATAGTAAAAATTCTCCAATAATCAAATATTAATATCCAAGACATTCCCATTTTTACGTTGTTAGAAATTAATTTTTAATTCATGAAATAAACAAACTCTTTTATTCATAAGTTTGTCTCCAAAATTCAAGTTTAGAGTTTATCTCTTCCTTTGATTCTTCAATCAAAATCATATCATCCACACAAAAAAAAAATTACTTTTTTTTAAAACTTAATTGGAAAAAATCTTCTAATTTTTTCATCATATTAAAAAATTCTTTGAATTTGACAAGTTATTTTAAGATATTTTAAATTCAGTTAAAATTTAGTATGCAAACACACACACATATATAAATCACACCATGTTGTAAATATTTTTACTGAAATAAATTTGTCTCTTAAAGAAGATACATGAAGTTTTAGGAAAAAAATAATATGATTTTTTGTCGTTAAATAATTTATATTAAAACATATTTAAATATTTCTGTAAAGTAAAATTAATAAATTTTTAATCAGTGATTAAGGAATTAAAATTGATTTTAGAAAAAGATATCATATTTAGTATTATGAATACATCATTATAATTTCAAATAAAAATAATTTG
Organism: Glycine max; assembly: GCF_000004515.6. Lineage (NCBI taxonomy): Eukaryota > Viridiplantae > Streptophyta > Magnoliopsida > Fabales > Fabaceae > Glycine > Glycine max. Next base: position 2,776,145 of record NC_016089.4, on the reverse strand, counting down.
TTATTTTTTTAACTAATTTTCTTAAGATATTCTTCTGCTTTGATAATAAAAACATAATAAACTTAATATAAACTTTTTTCCAAGCAAAATTTTGATACTACATTTTACTCGAACTTTAATTTTAGTGTAGATATCTTGTTTTGCAGGGATTAACAAAATGAAATCTCGATTTTTATTCAACCGCGCAGTACCAAAACACACATAATATTTTTTTTAGAGGATAAAACACATAATGTTAGTATATCAGAAATTTATTCATTTTTAATTTTATTTTCAAATGTACGAGAAATAAAAATGATGAAAAAAAATATCCACACGTTAAGTACTTGCACGGACTACTCTAGATGAGATGGAAGGTAGATATCTATTACCTAATAGGTGAGTACAGATATTATTGTACCATATATACATGCAAATACTTGAATATTATAATATTTATTTATTTTTATTAAATATTATGCATATTTTGATTTCCTATTATTTCAGGATAAGGTTTTTAAAAAAATTTCATAGTAATTTTTAATAAATAAACATATAATATAACTATATGATTTTAATATAATGTGGTGTTACATAATAAATAGTACAGATATTATTTTTTTTTATAATTTTAAACTTCATAAATATTTACAAGTATGTGAAAGTTATCCACTGTCCATGTAAAGTAATGGTTAATATAAATCGAAACAGGGTATTAAAAAAAAAATCTTGTAATTCCCCGGACCCATTAACATGCCTGGTAGGGGGAGTAAGGAATTTTGCTTTCGTGGAAGGAAAGGTGAAATTTCCAATTATAGCCTGAAATGTTTCGGTGTGGCTGGCTCTACAGTGTTTTAGCATGTGCTTGATGAGGGGTGCTAATGTGGGAAACATAAATAAGTCTCCCATTGTGGAAGAGAATTTTCATCCGTGGGATATATCAATTTTAAAATGAATGGTTGTGAATTTTTTTAATTCTTTTTTTTTTCTTTTTTCACTTCCTCGATTTGTGTCTAGTTGCTCTCTTCTTTATCACACCTCTCGTTGTCGTCGGCTTTGAATGACGGCGGCGACAATACCGCAACCACCCCAATTCTCTCTCCCTCCCTTCCTCTTATGTCTTTATTGTCCTCACAATTACTCCAAAACTCATTTTTTGTTTCAATGACTCAGCGACATGATCTCGAGGGATTTGGGGTTTGGGACGATGCTAATTTTAAGTCGATGATAAAAAAAATCGTCTTGAACAAATATAATGATATTTTTGTAAATAAATATAATTATTTTAAATTATTTTACAAAAATTGTTTTAAAATCTATCCTTCCAAGATAGACAATCTTAGAATATGTATGTTTCTTTTATAAATAAATAAATATAACAAACTAACACAATTTAGAATTTCAAAGTGGTGGAGGGAGCAAAAGAGAGCGTCCTAGTCGCAGCCCGGTGGATTTCCGGTACAAGGAGAAGTTGCAGCCCAGTAGATCTAAAAGGGTAAAATGGGAAATAGAGTAAAATTAGGCACATAAAAAAAAAATAGTTGAAACAATTTGAACAGTTTATTGTAATGAATAATTATGACATGCCAACTTTATTTACTTCCTAAACTACAAGGTGCACTTTAGAGGAATCCAAGTCAAAATTAACATTTAAATTTTTAACAATATTTTTTGTCATCGAGTGATTGGTCTAACTGAAATTAAATTTGAATATTTTAGGCTACCTCTCAGAATGTTTTCACGTATCTAAGTGGTTTTTTTCTGCGTATACTTTTGTCATACGCATAAATTTCAAGACGAAATTTAAAATTATATATTTACATACATTAATGATTCCAAGGCTTTTTATTCAAACCAGTCCACTGTGGTAAATTGATATTGAAGATGCAAAATATAAAATGGACACGTTTTGATAACGATAAGAAATCTTTAGATCGCCGCTAAATCAGGTGACATTTTAACCAGAAACTCTCTGGCAGCCACCTTATATATATTTGTCTTACTAATCTTTGACACCATGGCCCTTGGGTGAATAATTTTACAGGGCAATGCTAAACACATTAGGTGGATTGACCCTTTTGGAAATTAATTACCTTAATCACAACACAAAACTCTCCTTCGATTTAAGAAATTGCTTTGTGTCGATTTTAAAATGAGGAATGAAAATAGTATTTGATTATTTATTATGATGTATTTTATGAGTTACAAGGAATAGTAACTGAACTTTGTTTGAATTATTGGATAATTAGAAAATTTTCACAGTCCTCGTTAATAATGTGCACGAGCCATTTCCTCAAACTCGTCGACAAAATCGTTTTTGGGGTTTGTGGCACAATTATACATGTAGAGTCACATGCGTGAATAATGATTGGGGAAATCTTTCCCCACCGTACTATAGTTTATTAGTCTTAATGCATCGAAGCCAATTTGGTAGGACCATCAAGTTGAAAGCAGCATCACACATTCACACTACATTTTTTATATTTGTTTTTATACGTGTTTGGATAAAACATATAGGTATTTTTGGTATAAAGGGTATTCATGTTAATATGAGAAGTGCGTTTAGCAAACGGGAGCAGTATAAATAGTAAAAGTATAAAATATATAGATTATTTTCCTCCCATGTTTCCAGACGTAACTTTGAATGGCCATAATTATCTATAAAATATATTGTCCTAAATTACTCAGTTTAATTATATGTTTAAAATTATTTATTTTTTAATGAATATAAATATATATTTCAAAATTATATATTTTAAGTTTTGTCTTATTTTTCTTTAATTTTTTTTAAATTAAGAAATATCTACATATACACGCAAATTATTCATAAAATCCATCAATACTTCACTTCATATATAGATTTCGTATGAAAAAAGTATACAATGAATTTCATCCAACGAAACAAATATCAGGAGGTTAGGTTACCACTCAAATCCGCACTACCCCATTATCTCCCCTAAGATAAATTAAAATAAAAACACAGAATATAATTAAATGAATACCATTTCATTTCTATTGTTCTGCCTCTATGTATATCATGTAAATGTAAATATTCAGCGGTGTTGACTATTGGAGAGCTATCTATATGCCATTCAAATAATAGCTTCATTTCTATTGTTCTGCCTATATGTATATTAGTATGTAATATTGACTGTTGGAGAGGTATTGAAAATGTTTTTGCACGTGTTTAAACTAATTTATTTTCTAAGAAACTCCCCAATAGTTGCACTTTTTTTATAAAAAAAATCTTTGCTTGTCTTATTAGTTTTAAAAATGTTATTATTTTAGTCTTTTAATTTTTTTATAAATTTTTTTCTTCATAAATTTAATCTCACATTAAACTAATTATTTAAATATAGTGACATTTTAGATCTTTGAATGATTATTTAATTAGTGATAATTTTTAAAATACTAATATGACAGAAATGTTTTTTTTAAAAAGACTCATGATAAACAAAATTTTTAAGATTAAAATGCAACTCTAAGGATAAAATCAAAGTTTTCCCATTATTATTTTTTCTAATTCAGTCGAAGGCATGACAATACACTCTAGCTAAAATCAAATTGATTTACTTTCTTTTAATTAATTTATATAATTATGATTTTTTTAATGTGGTTGATTTTTTCAATAAAGAATTCAAATTCACAACATCTTTCTCCTTATTTCTTTTTTCACAATCAAGTTAATCTTATAATTTTTGTTATGATTTAAATATACAATAATTAGATAAAATCATTAGGATCAGCCTAATAGTAAAAATAATAAAAAACTTGTAATAATATCCATGAGATTTTATATTTAAATCTTAGTGTAAACAATGTAAAATATATATGTATATATGGCGCTACAACGTCACATTTGTTTTTACCATTAAGTGAACTTTTTGAAGAAATGAACTAAGAATTGAATTAAAAATTAAAAATACATCAATTACTATTTTCTTTGTACTCTCTATACTTTAATTGGTGACCCTGGCTATTGATGAGTGAAGCTAGCTAGATTGGTGACGGTAAAGCATGGGTCTCAGCATCATTAACTTCTTGTCCCAAATATGTCAATTGTTAGTGATCCATTACGCGTTCTGCCTTTTCTCAATTTATATGCCATCCTATATAGCATTTATATCATTAGTATCTGGGTTGTCCTTCTGGTTTGTGGGTTAGTTACATTCTTTGCTAAGTCTTTAATGGTTAAAATATAATGAAATATATAATCCCTTCCATTTATGTTAGGTGTTTGTTTCGAGGATTAAAAATTAAAATACAGCTTAATTATTTAGTGAATGTTTGAAATTAATAAAAATTCAACGTGGATTATTATTCTCTCTTCACATTCATTTGAAGTAATAAGAAACAATTTTTGGATGATTGAGGTCTTTGGACGTGATTTTTGTAACAAATATGGTTTGTAAACGTCATTCCAAATACGTTGTTAATAAAGATAACTAGATATGATTTTCTTTAATTTGCCAGGATAGCTAGGTTAAGATGGGATTTTCTCCATACTCCCCCTCAATCACTTTCTATTTACAATGAGGCTTTTTGGTAAATTATTTACAATGAGGTTGCAAATTATGTTAAGCTGAATTTTAAATTTTTAAATTTTGGATTTAAATTCTTTTGTAAATAAATTTGCAATAAACCTTTAAATAATTCCATCATTTTCAATAAACATTAGAATGGCACTAACACGACTAACATATATGCACTAGTAACATCTAACAGATTTTTAACTTAACTGATTTTACATCCTCCAATTAACAGGCAACAAATGGATGTATGGAGCCTTAAAAAAACAAATGGATGTATAGATAAACTAAAACATTATAACTTCAACAGGGAGATTTGGAAATTTGTGTTGAATTGTGTATAATTTGGAAATTTCAAATGTAGTACAAATTTATTATTGAAAACTTAATAATAAATCAAATTTATTTCAAATATCACAATTTTAACGTAGGAAATTTTGCGGCAGTCCAGAAATTAAACCTGCCTTTTTAGTCAAGCTAGTGACTAATTATTTCACATCCACCAAGCACAAATATCACTTTTACGGACAAAATAATGTATATTGACAAAGTTTGGTTTATCTCTAGATTGTGATTGCGTTCTTTTTTATTATCCTCCACCTTGTGTGGAGAGCATGTTGATTGGGAATGCCTTTCAGGCCACTAATATTAATAAGATGTAATTGCTTTGTTTGGTTTTTGGGCTTTTAAATCCAATTTAATCATAAAAATACGAATCATTCTTATTTTATAAGTCAATTTTATAATATTGATCAACTTAATTCATAACTCACATTTTAAGATGACATCAAAACCTTTTAATGATTATTTATTAAACTTATTGTGTCACTCATTATCAGTCCTCAAGGTGAAGATGATGTGTTAGAGGTTCCACCTTGAGACTAGTCCAGATGAGGCCAAACTAATGTATATAAGTAGGAGAATAATCTTCACCTTACAAGTTAGTTTTGTATGATTGAATTAAATTCATAACTCACATACTAAGATGATATTAAAGCCTACCTAACTATAATTTATTCGGTCAATCGTGTCTCGCACTCTCGGGCCATCATCGGACTTCACATTTGAGATGTCCATATTCTAAGGGGGGCATATTGGATTAAGATTTTCAAGAATTTTAAAAGATTTTTTTTATAAAAAAGTCTTGTGATATTTAATCACGATTTTTAAATGGTATAAATATGTCTAATGATATTTAATTATGACTTTTAAGATTTTTTTAACGATAACAACAAAATCTAGTGGTATTCAATTAACATTTTTTTATAACAAGTTTTAACGAATTGTTTTTTAAGAAGGATTTCGACGAATTTTATTAGAATTTTTAATATAAAACATTTATCAAACAATCTCACCCAAATCTTTGAGATTTTGCTAAACTTTTTTTTTTCTTTTTCTTTTTTGATTATGAGATTTTCTTTTCTCTCATCACATATATACTCTTCTCTCATTAATATTCTTCAAGATGTATGTGCCAAATATGTTTCTCCTATTCTTTCGAAATAAAAAATGTCAAATCTACTCCTCCCCTTTATATTTTTCTATTTGTTTTCTAAATTAATGTTTGTTTTATGTGATAAGACTAACCATATTTTTCTTATACTAATTATGCTCATCACCTGCTCAACATAATATTTTTGTGATTGTCACCCTTAATTTCATCATCCACATAACTTAATAACCCTCCTACAAATTTTCCACCTTCACCACTCCATTCTACCCCATTTAAACATATCATTGGATTTATAATGAAAAGATTATAGTAATTAAGAAAAAAATCAGAAAATCAAAGTATAATTTTAAATCGATTGTTCAAATCCAAAAGTGAGAATGAGAAAATGCTATTGCTAGAAGAGTTAGTATATAAGGACATAAAGCTAGCTAGAATCAATTTAGTTATTAAAAGATTAAAAAACTATATCGGTTTTACTTTTTTATTCAAACCTCATCATTTCTTATTATTTTTTTACTAACTCTTGTAATTTTAAATGTTTTTAAAAATTCACATAATCCTTTCAAACCTTATAAATTTGTAAAGTCCTTTCAAATCTTTGAAATTTTATCATATAAATTCATTAAAATCCAAACTATCATAAAAGTCTTGTAAAAAAATCTTATAAGTCATAATATTTTTACATAATCTTTAAAATCTGCAAGACTTTTTATATTAAAATAATTTTTTAAAATCTTAATCCAATACACCTCCTAAAAATTCACAAGTAACAAGTTATATTGAGCATCACCTTGATTGTATGCACAAGGATTATCTGACACAAATTAACCACGTGAAGCAGAGTGTAACTTGGTATATCGGTACGACAAGAACCATGTTTGATTTCTCTAAGATAAGAGAAAATTACACTTGTCCCCTGTGAAGTTAGCATTTATTACACTTACACCCCCTTCCTAAAATCACATTTCTTTTGTCCTTCATGAACAGTCACTATTATTAACGATGTTAATTTTTTGTGAAATGCCCTAAGAATCCTTATTACTCTCGAGCAAGTCTATTCCCAGTCTAACTTCACGTCGAATTTCGCCTACAAAAACAACATCAACTTGCTCCTCACCTCCCTCATCAACTTCGTCACCTTTGCCAATCACAACAACTTCACTATTATTGCCTCCTTCGACGCTGTCTACGACCTCTCTCAATGTTGTAGCGACCTAACCAACGACTAGTGCTCTCGCTGCATGTTGCTTGTGATCACTTAGCTTGGCAACCTCTGCTTCACTTCCTGCAAAGACCAGTAGATCTTCACTTTTTTCTCCTTTTTTTTGTTATCTTTGATAGTATTAATGGATGGTAAAAAAAAAAAACAAGAGTCTTGTGTATGATAAAAAAAAAGAGTGAGATTGAATGTAATAAGTATTAATCTTAGGAGGTGCAAGTGTAATTTTCTCCTAAGATAAGATAATGAATGTGTGGCCACATAACACAATTCTCACAATTGAGAATAAAATTAAAAATGAACTAAAAAGGCTAGTAGTTGTAAAGAAGATCAACAAGATGATTGCACAAATTTAATATGTTGCAAAAATATATTATAATAAATTTGATTTAGCAACAAATTTAAATTTCATTTATCATTAACTTTTCAATAAATAAAATGTTGTAATGATAAAATTTCGTAGATTTATAATATGTTATGACAAGGCTTAAACATGAGTGATCCAAGTGTAAATTCAACTATTCAACTTATGTCGTAAGCCACCATCATTGACTAATAATTAAGTAATTAAATTTTAGAGTAAATACATTTTGAGCCTTTTTTCTGTATTTAGGTAAAATTAATTTTTATAGAGTTAGTTTTGAATATGTGTATCCAAATTAATCTTATGTATAAATTTAAATTAAATGTATATTTTTATATTAGAAAAATAGAATAATTCATTTCTAAAATGAGGACTTTGTCTATAAAAAATATGACTTAATACAAAGTTAATACTAATTTTGTATTATATAGAAGGTTATTAAATATTATAAGTACAAAAGTTTTGACACTTAGTATCAATTGATCCTATCACTCCCCATTCACATTAAAACTCATGTCCTGATGAGTTTTTTCAAAATGTCCTTTTTTTTATGTTATCATGGGTTACTTTTGAATTTTTTTAGTCTTAGTTGTATGACTCAAATATGTTCTTTTAGTATCTCTAAACCCTAAATTTATTACTCACAATAATATATATATATATATATATATATATATATATATATATATATATATATATATATATATATACTTTTTGGTCTGGTGGTGGTAGTTGTTATATTTGAAGTGAAGTGAATCATTAGTAAAGCTACTAAACAGGTAGTTAGGCCAAATAAATAATACACTCTAGATAACAAACAGAAGCATTTATATTATTTATGAATATGAAAAATAAACGTGTTGCTAATAATTAACTAGGTCACTATACAATCCGCTAGCTTGCAATATTCTACCCTATGGCGTTATATATAAACATTGTCATGATTTTTACTCAATACAAATTTCTCAATTTTCATCATTAGATGTTGGCCCAATTTGATTGGGCAAATATAATAAATAGAAAATGAATAGTGTTTCTTGTATATATAATAATTGCGTCAAGGTGATGTCATGGACTTTTCATTATTTTCCCTTTTTTTTTCTTTTCTCTTGTCCTTTATTTATTTGTTTGTTTCTGGGATTATCAATGTAAATATTCACGAGATATTGAAAAATGTTTTAATCCAGTTTGATCAAGCATTTAAAAATGTAAAGTCAGTGCTCGCCTAACACAAAATAGAGTCAGCAACTCATGAGCAATATTGCAGCTATTCCTGGGTAGAGAATTGGGGATATGTTCCAATCCAACAACTCTCACATTTTTTTTTATTAAGAAGATTAATTTCTTTGCAGTTTACACCGTATATTTTTCACAGAAAATTGCCCTTGATCAAGAATTTAACTGCCCCATACCATGATGAACATTGATTACCTAAAATTGCTAAGAGGGAATATAATTTTCAATACTGTTTTCTTTCCTATCCTTTTCTTTTACCTATTTTATATCTCTTGTTTACACACTTTCACACGTATGAATATCCATGACACTACCTCTCTCTCTCTCTCTCTCTCTCTCTCTATATATATATATATATATATATATATATATATTAATCAATAATCATATCTCTCCTCTTTTTTATGGTAAATAAATTGAGGATATTAAGAAAATTGAAATTGATCTCCTTAAATGTTATCGTGTAAAGATGAGTGCAATTGAATCTGAAATATTGTAACCCTGTGTTTGGATGGGATATTTAAATAAGACAATTCATTTTTTTAGTGAATTTAAAATACTCCTATCATAATTTACTTGTTTGGATATAGGATTTCAAAAATTTTAAAATGACATCATTTTTTTTAAAAGAATTTTAATAAAATAAAATGATAGGAATTGAAATTCCACCCGAACGATAAGAATTTAAACTTTTCTCCTCTCACATCGTATCATAGGCCCCTTCGTTTTTTCTCTCACACCTTTTTTTGTAGGAGACGACGCATCCTGGCTTGATCCCGGAGCTCCTACCGAAGGAGCGGGAGGGCCAAGCAATGCCGGCAACGGTGCTGGTGCAGTGCGCTTCTTACTCTTCTTTGTCTTCTTCTTGGACTTGGGAGCAAGAACCTCAACGCTAGGTGCTACCACGGGGGTCAGAGTTGTCGGTGTCAGTGCAAGGGAAAAGCTCACCGGAACAGGCGTTGGTGGAGAACTCACTAAAATTGACGCTGGTGGCGAGCTCACAAGTGTCACAGCAGGAGGTGTAGTCGTAGGAGGAGTGGCCACGGGAGGTGTGGCCACCAGAGGAGTGGTTGTTGGAGCTAGAGCAACAACTTTAGATGGAGGAGATGCTATCGTGGGAGATGAAACAGGAGGGGTTGCGATTGCAGCATTAGGGGATGAAGCTGGTGGAGATGAAGTGGGAGAAGCAACAAACACAATTGATTTTGGTTTAGAAGGGGTTGTGGCTGGGATGCTATCAACACTTTTTTTTAAATATAAATATTTAAAAATAAAAATTTGAATTTCATTGAAATTGAATTACTTTATCCAAACAAGAAAAATAAAATACAAGAAATTAAATTACTTCATCCAAACAAAATATTTATAAAATAAAATGAATTTAAATCAAGACAATTAAAATGTTGTGTATTTAAATTTCCTAGAAATTTTCAAATCCTCCATCCAAACACAAGGTAAGTGCTTTGGGATTATGGTATTTGGTCCTATCTAAGAGTCTTGAAATTAAAAATATCCATACATATGACCCCATTGTATGCTTTAAACTGATGGTCGACGATCTCGGATAGAGATGGTACTCTTCTTCAACTATCTCTTATAATTCTAATATGGATGTTGTAGATAAGGATATAACTTCTCTGTTGTTCCTGTGCTTCCCATTCAAAACAACATTACATAACATTTATGTTAATATTTAATTGTAGATCCACTCCATGAAAATCATAAAAATTATGTAGTTTTGAAGGAACAACATAAAGATAACTTGAGAAGGAACAACAAAGAAGAATAATGAGTTTGGGGGGTTTAATTATAAATCTAAGGCTAAGCATAATTTAGGCATTCCTAGGCTATTGAATGTCAAACTCACACATTATATGGTTCTCGATCTTTAGCATGTTTTAAGGTTTGACCATATGAAATTATGAATGTTTTCATGAATAAGAAGAATGATGTTCCAACTTGTCATTGATAAATATACAGGTACACACATTTCAATGGGTCTAGAGAGACTAGACACATGAATTCAACTTAAAGGCTTAATTTATGTTTTAGATATGCATCCCTAGTCCCTACTCCCTAGCTAACTCTTATCCACTAAAAAAAACAAAAATCCTACATCAACTAGAGCGTATGGATTACATCAATTTGTGCGGGCTTAATATAGTTTAATTAATAATGTTGAATTTAAATCCTTTAACAGTATATAGTTATGTTTTGAATTTTAATAATAAGTGCTTTTAGGATATTGATTAAAAAATAATAACAAGAAAAAATATTTATTATAAAGATTATAGAAGAACATAAAAAAAATTATGAACAACACAATTTTATCTATTTCAATTTTTTTTTAATTAATACTCTAAAAATATTGATTAATATTTGCTTTATATTTTTCTACCTCCAGTGATTCTTTCTCGACCGAATAAAATTGCTTCCTATAAAAAAAAATACTTGTAGTCTATAGAAACAACATTGTATCATACACAAATCATAGATTATAATTTGGTCATTACTTTTTTTTACATATCCTCTCGTATATATGGTACAGCTGGCATGAATCAATAATTAGTCCTAGTATCCATTTGTTTCAAAATTGAGTAAAATTAATTTTAAATTATTAGACAAAAAATACGCATTAAATTAGATTAATTTTACCGAATAAACATTTTTTCCATGCATGTATTCAATTTTTAGTGATCTTTATAATTAGATGTACTGTGTGTATTCAATTCTTTTTAATTATTTCACCGGACTATTTTTTACAATATAATATTGACCCGTGATTTTCAATTTGAATAATGCAAGTATATATGATTTATTTTACAATCAACGTAATATCTTATGAAAAGTTGCTTTTAAATATTGATAGTACTGCAGGAATATATAAATTAATTATTTTTTATTCATATTTTAATATTCTTTAAATAGTTTATTAAAAAACTATTTTCGTCAAAAAATAAATTAACCTTAGATAATATATACATACATATATATATATATATATATATATATATATATATATATTATCTGCTGGTATATATTTATAAAATCTGACATTTTAAAATTCAACATGTTATTAATTAAAATAATTAAATATTAGTTTTTAAATATTTTTCACATTTTTTTTGGAGCGTGTGTACGTATATTGAGAGAGAAGAAAAAGATAATAAGAGAAATTTTTTAATAAATGTAATCAGTAATATGCTGAAAGGAAAACAATTAATAGACAAACTTTATGAAAAATCCAAGATCGAGATAAAAAGTAACTAGTATGGTAAATATAGTTCTTTAGAATTTAAAAGAACATTAATAATACAGATAAAAAGTGTGTTAGTTCTTACCAAATGATCCGGTCAAACTTTATATGGCATGACAAAAAGGATTTATGGTTACAGTTCACAGTAAATAAATATGCCTTTACTAAGTATTTTCTCAAAGCCTTCTATATTTTTTTAGTGAACTCAAGGTATCCTTTATTGAGAGCTGAAGACTATTTTTTTTTTAAATACAAAAAATTATTTAAGACAATATAATTATTGCACATGAACCAATGAATTGACCCCATATCTTCAAAAAACTTCATACAAAGTAAAAGAAAAAAAATATGACATAAACAAATTCAGAAGATCCGCAGTATGGGCTGCTTCTGACTAGTGCATATGGAAAGAATCTTTTTAATCTCTCATGACAGTAAATCAAATTAAGTTGAAGTAGTTTACTATAAAAAAAAAATAGTAATATTACATATGCCACATACCATAACCATCTTAGATGGATAAGGAAAACTTAGATAATAAATTCAAAGTTTGCATCATCTACAATTTGAGTAAAAGGTTGTGGTTTTGCAGCAAGGTACATATGGAATTGTCTACTAGTACTACCAAACAAAGCCCAAGTGGGGTCACTATTTGATGGGTTTCTTAATATCTACCATCACGCAGCAATATAATTCAACTAAATTAAACAAAAATTATCAAACAGTAAACACATTGATGTAAAACTCCACCTAACTGAAATTTATATATCCATCAATACATGAATAGTAGCACCAACGCCCCCACAAACGTGCATAATATGCGTGTATACATGGTGTCACGTATGCTTGTCGCTGTTTAACGTGGGTAAAGGGTAAGAGTCCAACTTTTTATTCATTAATTTTGATGTATGTGCTATTGTGTTTAGGTTTCCTAAGATGATGACAGCTTTAGATAATGCATGGAAAGCCCTCTAAAGAATTATTACTAGCCTAATGTTTGATGAATCAAATCAAGTAAAGGATGGTTCATTATTAATTCAAACAAGACATGAGACATGGACCAGGATTCTGTTTGGTAGGGAGCAAAAAATTGTAAGTGAAATCGTATGGTATCAGCCGACAGATATGCATGGCTGTTAAGTACTGATAAAATGTTCTCAGAGGGTATAATCAGAAAATGGTAAATTGCATACATGTGCGTAGGCACAAACTCACACTTCGACTCTCAATGGTGAGTGAGACTTATAAAATTAAGGAAAAAAACTTATTTATTTTAAATAAAAAAGTTATATGTTTAACCTTTTAATTTATCAACATACATGATTTTAAATTATGGTTATGATGTGTTGAGTAGACAAGCCTTTATGTTGTAGACGTGAATTGTAATTTAAAATCATGACAACATATAAGATCATTTTATTTTATAAAATCTAATAACAAATACTTTTTTTTATTGGTGAACCTAAAGTTTGAGATGCATTCCATGATGAATAGCTAGAGTTAGATTTAGCTAGCTGAAGTGGTATGGGAAATGTGATCAAAAGGGGTAGGCTTATGGGGTTGGCAAAGGTGTGGAAGTCAAGATGGAGGTTATTGGGAGCACTGAGAAAGACATGTGGTGAAATCATCAATGGCCTTATCATTTCCAAGTTGATGAAATGAAGGGTGTGTGTGTGTTTGTGGAAATAATTGTGCTGGCATCACTGAAACAATCCTTGGTGGTTCATATTTTGTCCAGCTGCAAAAAACCAAAAGCTTGGTTTCTGGTTAATTTGTATTTGTTAGTGTTAGGGATATCTAGCTGTCATAACAAGCCCACCCCTAGCTAAGAATTTGATTTAGTATCACTCAGTCCAGATTTAAATTGCTATATAGTGGGCTTTTGGAAAATGATAACAAACACTTGAAAACAAAATAAAATACCAGAGCCCATCCTTTAATAATGAATCTCATTTAATTTCTATAATCACACAAATTTTATATTTTAATTTATATACTTAATGATAATCATCGTCCCTGTACAAGTACTTTCAAATCATTCTTTTGATTGTTAATGTTACTTAAGCTTTACTTTGTAATTCTTGCCATTTGTAACAAGATCAAAAAAGATTTGAAAGCATAAGGACCGTAAGGGATGGTTTTTAAGTGTAAGGACAAAAGGTAGTATTTAAACAACTATAAAGATTAAATAATTTTTTTATATAAATTAAAGCACAATGTTTAGAGAACTTTCTCACTCCTTTAATTAGCTCACTATTTATATATATTTTCTGTTTTTCATTTCATAATCATTGAGTAGAAAAGTTTTCACTTACTCTTCTAATTTTTACATGACTTTTTTTCTTAAATAAAATTAATTTTAAATTATAAAAGATTATTATAAAAAATTATTAATGAGTTAAAAAAATTTCTTATTAATACAAAAACTAAATTTATCTTTATCTACTATTATTCATGTCATTTTTCATTTATTTAAAATATATTAAAACGATAAAAAAATTCCTAACATTATAAACATTTTATTTCCCTTTTATCTAATACTATCCACTCATTTATTTTATTTATAACAAATAAATAAATAATAAATTAAAAATATACTATAATTTAAAATTTGAATGATTTATTTAAAATTTAAATATAATTTTCTTTTTATATTCTTTTGTTTAGGATAAATTACAATTTTGATCCCCTAATTTTATAAATTAGTTATTTTGATTCTCTTGATAGATTATTAATAAATAATTTTGATTAATTAAATTATCAAGTTAATTATAAATTAAGCATTAAAATATTTAATAAAAATTATTAATAATCATAACTCTCCACAAATACCTTTTTCACCTTTATTGTTGTATACAACTTCACCTATAGAAACATCATATTAGAGTTAATAATCTTTTATTAAATTTTTTTAATGACTAATCATTTTTATTTAATTTATAATTTATTTAATACTCATAATAGTCCTGATTATTAGTTAATAATGAAAATCAAAATCATCAATTTATAAAATTAATAAATTAAATATTATAATTAAAAATTAAAAAAATCAAAATTATGAATTTAAAAAATTGGGGGATAAAAAATTGTACAATTTGAACTTTCTTTTTATTTTGATAAAGATACTAATAAAAGTTATCCTACAAATACGAATTTCAAATTTACAATACTAGTTAATTAATAAGTAAATAAATATCCCAAAATTTATTGAAAATATAAAATAGGATTGAAGAAATGGCGTCGCCCGGACTCGAACCGGAGACCTTCAGTGTGTTAGACTGACGTGATAACCAACTACACCACGACACCTTGTTGTTAAGGTGTTTCAACATTTTTATATAATAATGTAAGATTATTAAATAGTTATAAATTTTTTGAGTGACTGTGGTGTGGGTAACGTAACGCAGAGGCGAAGCAGCAACAACAGAAGAAT
This sequence comes from Glycine max, assembly GCF_000004515.6. NCBI lineage: Eukaryota > Viridiplantae > Streptophyta > Magnoliopsida > Fabales > Fabaceae > Glycine > Glycine max. Next base: position 2,760,676 of record NC_016089.4, on the reverse strand, counting down.
GCTCCGTTCAACTCCATTTCCGGCACCGTACAATTCGGCGCCAGTTCTCTCTCGCGCACGCACGTGCCCCTCTCCAGCACTCGCACGTGCCCTTCATTCTCATTCCTCTTTGGTTTGGCGGCTCGTCTTCCCACAATTCCACCAACACAACGTAAATATTTCCGGCGGAGTGTTTGTCGCGGCCGCCGCGAAGAAGCAACAACGGCGCGGCGGCGCTGAGCTCGCCGTAATGGACGGCGGTTTCGACGACGGTGATTTTTATGATGCTTACGATGATGATGAAGAAGAAGAAGAATTTGATGATGATGATGATGAAGAAGAAGGGATGCTTCCGTTGGATGACATGAACAAATGGTTCGAGAAGAAGCCGAGGGGTTTTGGAGAAGGGAAAGTGTACGACACTTCGGTTGAGGATAAGCTGCTCGAGGAAATGCGCCAGAGTAGAATAGCGCAGGCTGAAAACTTGACGAAGCTTAAGAGCAATCCTGTGAAGCATGCTTCAAACGAAAGTGTTCAAAAGAAGAAAGGTTATCAACCAAAAATCCTTTTTTTTTTGGGTTGGGCCCTTCAAGGAGCCTTGTTGAAATTAGATTGGATAAATGACATTGGTCCCTGAATGTGTAAGCCGGTGTCAATTTAATCCTTGAAAGAAAATTCTTGTTTAATCCCTGAACGTGTCAAAAGTATGAAAATTACATGATTGTGGCACCGTTTACACAAATTGTCTCCGGTTTACACATCAGGGGACATTTACACATTTAGTTCTGACTTCAGAGTTGACTTGTTCGGTGAAATTATTCTGCAATTGACGATGGGGTTCTATTCAAAGCGTCATATGTTGTGTTTCTTTCCGGTGTAGGTGTGAAGTGTTTTTCTTGTCAAGGGTGAATTGGGTAATGGAGTTCTCTTTTCGTTAGTGCATATCAGCATATGCAAATATAACTGCTATAGTTTTGTTGAGTGACTACATTAGACAACAAGAGTCATGTAATTGCTTAGGGGTTTTCGGGGCTGTTCTCCAATTAGAATTGAAGTTTCATCTTGATAAACTTATGCTGACTTTTAATGCAAACCTCTATAAGGTAGATTATCGAGGTGAAACTCAAATTTTGATTGGAGAAAAACATTGAAGTACTTAAGGAACTCTGTCCATAACAACGTAAGCCTTTATCCCTTGCTATTGGCTTCATTAGTAAGTATATGCATGGAGGAATGCTACCAACAAACTCTTTTTAACACTGATTTTGGTGTAGGTCCCACTGAGCTTGCTCTTTATTTAGTGAGACTTAGGTGGAATTGGATCATCTGCAGTGGAAAAAAACATGACTTCCTGCGGTGCTTTCAATTGCACCATTAATTTTTAAAGCTTCCATTTTTTAATAAAACTTGTTATATTAAATTTTTTTAATGAATAGCTAGGATCCATTCCCGGAATTCACCTAATATTACAGTGAGTTGAAAACATTGAGTTTGTTGTTAGTACTTCTCTTTATGCATTTAAAGCTAATTTTGATTAGCCGCTTCCCCCTAAATTATTTATTCATTGAGGGGAATGGATTCTCTGCCGTAACTAATGGGATCCTAGATCTTCAATAAATATTGTCAATATAGTAATATATTTCTATTAAAAACTTGAGGTTTTAAAAAATAAGCGGTAAGATCATGATAGTTGACTCTCTAGTTTTTTGTTCCCACTTTAGACAATATGTTCCCTTCATTGAGGAGTTCATTTTCCAGTTTGTTTTACGGTGGTTGAAAAGAATTTAAAGACTTGTGAAAATAAATGCTAGGGTCCAATATCATATGTTCTTTTTGTTGTTGTCTGTCTTGCTTTTGAATATGCAACCAATGTCCAAGACTATAGAGTTGAATATGAAATCTGACTCTTATCTATTGCCATGCAACTTTGCAGATTCAGAACTTGTTCCAATTGGAGGTCGAGTGTGCTTGGTGAACCTACCAAAGAAAAAGAACATCCATAAAGATCTGAAATCAGCCTTGCAAGGGATTCCTGGCATAACTAATATAGTCCCAGCTGTTACTGGAAACAAGAAGACGAGGGACCCAATCTGCAAGGGTTTTGCATACGTTGATTTCGAGTGTGAAGAAGATGCAATTAGGTGTGTTCTAACCTCAATCGTCTGCTTCCAATCTACAACTCCAAGAAAAATAATAATGAAAAACAAGGGAAGATTAAGTGTAGTCTGATACTGATAGGTTCAGAATTTAGAATTAACTAGAAATAAACAAGAATTGAAAATACAAGAGAGGGAGATCAAGAATGAATTATTATTTTCGAGTAATAACTCTGCCAACGGACAAAATCTGTTCTACAACTGAATGATCAGCTAGTTACAATCTGTGACATAAGTTTTGCCACAAGCTTCTTCAAATATTCCATCAAAGTCTCCAAAGTATACCCACTTAACTAATCAACCCACTTTGCTGCTTCCTTTTGGTATACATCTTTAATACCTTCTGTCCCTGGTCCCTAACTGATACATGCAGTGCATGACATTATTGTAATAAGCAATTATCAGGATTGGAGATTTTTTTTTAAATGAATTTTGAGGTTCGAGTCTTTTGACACAGAGGACTCTTTTTTTTTTTAAAGGCAAAGGTAATACTTATATACAGACACAGAGGACTCTTTAGCACTCCTTAAAAGTGTTTCCTTTGATTGGATCATGAAAATATGTGAAACAAGTACATGATAGTTTCTTTGCTTGGATAATTGATTCAAGCTTCTTCATGTTATTTTACTAGGCTAAAGTGAAATGAGTGCATGTATGGGATCTGTGCAATTTGATTATTGTGCTTTGGTTATTGAAAGAGTTTGCTGTCAGTACACACTGTTTAAGTTGTTTTTGCCGTGCTAGTATCTTACTAATTCCATTGTTCTCTCTCTCAGGTTTGTTGAGTTATACACTGGACAAGCTATTACTTTTGGTAAAATTCAGAAGCAGATAAAATGTGAGCTTCTAAATGTACAGTCTTCATCTTCTTCTCTGAAATTAAGCAAAAACCTTAATGCTGCTCCGCAACTTGTGGCCCGCTTTGAAGAAGTTTCAAATGAGGATTCTAACTTGGATGGTTCTGCCCTTAGTTCCTGGGATGAGGCCAACTCTTCAGATGATTTGGATGACCTGGACTATCAGATGAATGGAGAAGAACAGGAAGATGATGAGGACAATCAAGAGTCTGTCTCCACTTTGGGGGTGGATCATGATGATAGTGTGGAAATGAGGATCGATCCTGAAATTTGTTCTCTTCCCTCAGAGCAGGTTGACAGAAACCATGCAGCTGAGCAGAAGTCATCTGCCAAGGTTAAACAGGAGAATGCCCGTAAGAAAAAACCAACTTCCAAAGATAGAGACAAAAAAGTTTTAGGTGTTCCTGGATCCTCAAGAAGGTGATTTTCCTGTTCATTTTATATAGCTTTAGCATGACTTGCATGCTTTGTGTTCTTTTCTCATGTATATTTGATTCTGGTGCAGGTTAAAGATCAGGGAAAAGGCTGTTTTAAGTGACGTTTTCTCCAAGTACGGATTAAAAGCTACTCTTGCTTCAAAAGATAATTAGTAAATTGCTAATGAGGTGAGATCGCCAAAGTCTAAATCATCTCCCAGCACGTAGGGTCTAAAAACTAAAAGGTCATATTAGATGCAATGGGACTTTCTAGTTGGCCATGGATGCTAGTTTTTGATTCAGTGTACAATCAAATTGTAGCATAAGAGTCTTGTAGAAAAATTGATGATAGTAGATTATTATTTTTATGAATATCAAAACATTCTTTATTAGCATCTCAATGCATTCATGGATGGGAATTGAGAGGTTTAATATACAGTTTCATTTATGAGTTTAAATGTAAAGGAGTAAAATAGTCAAGTTTGACTTAGTAAATATCTAACCAAATTGGTTTGTTAATTTTTTATTTATTTAATTAAACTGAAATTATTAAATTTTGATTTTTGGTGAGTAGATTTGTTTATTTAATTAAACAACCAACTTTTATCTTGAATAAGTTTGATATGAAAGTATAATAATCTTAACCACGTTTGATTGAAAGTATCGGGACTAAATTAAAAAAGACTTCTCCCTAATTATTAATCTCAGGCTTCTTCTCCATTTATATCCGGTCATATATAATTCTAGAAAACCTAGACTATTATGCTACAATACCAAGCATTTAGCTTACATTATTTTACAATATCAACAGTTTCACCGCAATATGACTCTTATCAATACAAAAAATGTGTTTCTAATTCCTCTCTAATTTCATCTTTTGCTTTAATTTATGACCTTATACTTGTATGTTTCAACTATTAGGTTGATCACTTATGACTTACCTATTCTTATATATTCTTTTAGTAATTAATTTTCCTGACTAATAATAATATATTAATATGCATGTGAGATTTTAATTTTTGTAGTTAGCTAAAATGTTCGTTTTAAAAGAAATAAGTATACAAAACTTAGGTTCCATTCCATTTGATAATTGTTTTTTGTTATTAAAAACAACAATGGTATTTCGAGCACATTATATTTAAAAAAACTGTCAGTAAGTGTTATTTCAGGAGTATGTTGCCTGGGGACGTGTGTGAGAAGGTTGATAGAGTGTGCTCGATGGCTTCTCTCCCAATGGAGGTTGCTAAATGGCTAAATGCTAATTATGATTCATCGTGGAAACCAACCAAGCTTAGGGTGGTATAAAATTAATGTTGATGGTCCTGTCCGTGTATTAATTTCTGATAATGAATAATATTATTGTCCAAACTGACTCTCAGGAGGTGGTGCAACTTGTTACTGGTTATTGCAGTATTAATCATCCTCTTCATTTCTTAGTGCAAGATTTCAGAAACTTGTCTCAGCTCTCGGAGGGGTTTATCATCAAGCATATCCCGAGAGATCAAGATTAAGGATAGGAGTCAGGAGATCATATAATTAAGGTTAACTTGGTGGTAAAAGTAGGAGGAAGGAAGGAATAAGTAGTGTGTTCCGGTTCTCAATTATCACAAATTAATATATTAACAATTAGTATTTGTTGATTAGAAAAAAAATGTAATACATGCCAATTACGAAGAAAAGCTGAAAGAAACTATATATTTCCAAAATGGGGAGACAACAAATTAATTTTTAATCTAGAACTGAAAATATACTTGACTGAAATTTGAGAGATTAATTAAAAAGATATTTAAGCGCAGTGAATATTACAAGGAAAAGTTCATGAAGCACCTGAATAGATATATAAAAGCACAATATTATTTTACTAAATTAATAACAACTTATATATAATTATCAAGAATTACTGAAATTCAGAAAAAAAAAGTCAAGAATTACAGCTTTCTTGTTTTCTACATATTTACTTATTGTTTTATGTTTTGATATATAAAATATTAATATAATAATTTTATATATTTAAAGAATATACGTTCTTAACAAATTTACAGCAACTTCGTAATAAATGAGTTGATATTTAATTTATAATTAAATGATTATGTTAATAAATAAATTTATACATAAATAGTAATATTAAATTAGTGTAAACTTTTATATTTATTTTATTTAATAATTTTTTCATGATAATATTATAAATAATTTAAATTATTATTAATATGAGAAGTTGTTTATTTCATTAAAATATATTAACAACTATTAATTAATGTTATTTTAAATTAATAAAATGACACAAAATCTTTAAATCACTGGTCTTAATGACTTCACATGGTGATATCACCGTAAGCTTAATTTTTATATATTATAAATAGGTTTTTAATTTATTTACTAGAGACTTGCAACGCGTCTAGCGAAATTCCATGAGAGTTCCGTCAGCAAAATTTTAATATGTTGGTGCGCTGTTGTTGACTTGATCATTTCTGAAGCATGCAACCTCTCTTCCATTTTCATTTTTTGAGCTAGATCTGGAAAGATGGCTGGGGCTGTTCTTGAAATTGCGCATGAAAATTTGAAGTCTTGCACTACAATGATTAGAGATCAAAGGGATGATGGACTCTTACTGGGTTTCGATGGAGACATGGAAATGTTTGACAGCTTGTTCACTGCAATCAAGCCTTATTCTCAAAGTCAAACAAGGCTATAAGGGAGTGGCTGCTAGAAGTAAAAGATTCAGTTTACGAGCTGGATGACATCTTGGACTATTGGGTCAATCAAGTATTGCGGTTGAAGCACCAAGAAGTCAAGTCTAATCTACTAGTCAAGTTGCAAAGCTCTTTCTTACTCTCTTTGCATCCAAGTATGTTTATTTTCTTATCAAAATTTCTAAGAGAATGAAGAGGATAAGTGACAGTTTTTAAAAGATTGTTGAAGAAAGAACTAATCTTCATTTGATTGAGACGGTTCCAGAGAGAAATGAAGTCAATGAGTGGCGCGAAACAACTTCACTTTCCGATGGACCACAAGTCTATGGAAGAAAACACGATACAAATATAATTGTAAACTTTTTGGTTGGTTGGTGATGCTTCTCATTCTGAGGATTTATTAGGCTATCCAATTGTAGGTCAAGGCGGACTTGGAAAAACAACACTTGCCCAACTCATCTTCAATCATGGGATGGTAGTCAACCACTTTGAGTCAAGAATTTGGGCATATGTTTCAGAAAATTTCGATTTGATGAGAGTGACAAAAGATATCATTGAAGCAGCATCTGGGTGTGTCTGTGAGAATTTGGATATAGGCCTACTACAAAGAAAACTTCAAGATCTACTTCAAAGAAAAGGATATCTACTTGTTTTGGATGATGTGTTGTCTGAGCGGTAAGATACTTGGCAGTGGTTGAAACCTATATTGGCTTGTGGGGGAAAGGGTGCTTCCATTTTGGTCACTACTCGTAGTTCAAAGGTTGCAATAGTTATGGGAACAATGCCTCCTCATGAATTATCAATGCTATCTCACAATGCTTGTTGGGAATTGTTTAAACACCAAGCCTTTGTATCAAATGAGGTACAAGAGGTAGGGCTTGAGCGTATAGGGAAGGAGATAGTAAAAAAGTGTGGAGGAGTGCCTCTTGCAGCAAAAGTACTAGGAGGTCTTTTACATTTCAATAAAGACAAAACAAAGTGGCAATATATTTCTGAAAGCACGTTGTGGTGTTTACCAAAGGATTAGAATTCCTTAATGCCTGCCCTTACATTAAGTTACTTGCTTTTACCATTAAAAGTCAGACAATGTCTTATTGTGCAATTTTTCCCAAAGATGAAATAATAAGGAAGCAAGAGTTAATTGAATTTTGGATGGCTAATGGGTTTATTTCATCTAATGAAATATTAGATGCTGAAGATGTTGGTCATGGTGTATGGAATGAATTACGCGGGAGATCATTTTTTCAGGATATTGAAACAGATGAATTTGGCGAAATCACAAGTTGTTGCTGAAGAGGTTGTTGCATTACAAATGACAATGATGTGACTACTTTGTCTGAAAGAATCCACCATATCTCTGATCATAGTTGGAGGAGTAAATCAGATTCAATCCAGTTGCATCAAGTCAAATCTTTAAGAGCCTATATATTGCCGCCCTATAGGTATAACACTGCCAAACTTTCTCCTCATGTAATGAAATGTTATTCTTTGCAATTGTTTCACTTTGAACCAAGAGAAGAATTTTCCATCTTCAATTGGTCATTTAAAACATCTAAGGTACTTGAATATTTCCTGAGGCAGTTTTGTAACTCTTCGAAAATCGATGTGTGAATTGTGAAATTTCCATATATTGAAATTAAATTATTGTCATCGTCTCCAAAAGTTGCCTAACAATTTGATAAAGTTATAATCTCTACAAAAGTTATCTTTGAATGGCTGCAACTCACTATCAAGTTTGCCTCCTCAAATAGGGAAGTTGGCTTCCCTAAGTTTAACGATGTTTTTTGTTGGCAAGGAAGAAGGGTTATGCATGGCAGAATTGAAACTACTGAAGCTTAAAGGAGATCTTCACATCAAACATCTTGAGAAAGTGAAAAGTGTAATGGATGCTAGCAAAGCCAGCATGTCAAGTAAGCAACTGAACAACTTGTGGTTGCCATGAAGAGTGTGAATTACAAGAAAGTGTTCAGGAGATTCTTGAAGTGCTTCAACTTGATGCCCAACAACTTCAGCGTTTGAGCATTGTAGGATATAATGGTGTTCATTTCCCACAATGGATGTCTTCTAGTCCTTCTCTCAAATATTTAGAGCTAGAGGATCGCAAAGTCTGTTCACAACTACCAGAGTTGGGGAAACTACTTTTTCTTAAGACTATGCATGTATATAACATGATTCATGTGAAACACCTATTCGAGGAGTCTTATGATGGTGGAGTAGTTTTCATGGCTATAGAAAATCTGTCACTGGAGAAGTTGCCAAACCTAACAAGGTTATCAAGGGACGATGGAGAAAACATGTTCCCGCACCTTTCCAAACTTGAAATTACCGAATGTCCTAAGTTGTCAGGTTTCCCTAGCCTTCCATCTATTAATGATCTACATATACAGGGGAGAGGACTGGCCACTCATAGCTCACATCCCCATTATTAGAGTGATTCCTATGAGGCAGTGAATATTATGATTGGTGTGACTGGTATGTTCTGGATCCCATTCTTATATATATCTACAACTAGCGTAGGACATGCTTGGCTTTTAATATTTTTTACAAATCATATCAACATCTATATCAAGCCGAGCCTATAGATTTTTAAAAATTCAAAGAATAAAATTTGTTGTTTTCACAAAATTTTATGATTTTAAGCATCCAAACAAAGTCAAATGAATTTTAGGATTTGTCCTATGTTTCATATATATAATATATATAATATTGGATTTCTCCTAATGTCCAAGAATAGTTTAAATTGCTCAAGTAATCAAATATTTAATAATCACCATGTATGTTTCAATTAAGAATTCATATACATCTCCTAGAATAGTTTAAATCACTTTAATTGACGTGGTTTCTACTCACTAGCTAATCGATGACATCATATTAGTGGTGTTTGAAATGTCCAACGTCTTAGTCAGAGAGAAAGATATGGGAAATATTTCATTCTATGCAGATTTCAGATTTTCATCTTCTGTTGTACTATACAATATGGTTTATTCTGAAACTGAAAATTATATTTTTCTTTGTGATCAGAGCTCTTGCAACTTTAAGATCCAAATTTGATGCTTCCCACTGGCCGTGTTTGAAGATTTCAGTGCATCTTCCTTTCAGTTAAGTTCACAATGAAGTAATGAAGTATAGTCTAAGCTTTTAAAAACATGCATCTGTACAATGTTCAGATATTTGTATTGTTTGCTCCTTTGTTTATTTGACCTCTTCCAGTCTTTGTATCAATGTATTAAAAAGTAGATTGTATTATTTGCAATCCCCTTTTCAGCATTAAAATGTTGAGGTATTGTGTTTGCATAATTTAAACTCTCAACTTCACCAAGACTGCTGGTTCTGCTTGGTAATGAGAATTATATCTCACTTCTATCTTCAATGCTTTCAACATTTACAATTTTCATATTCTCAATAGGTGATTTGATCTTTTTACTCTGTAACTGCTAAGTATGGCTGAAATGCTCTCATAATGGTTGGCTCACGGACCAGACTCGAATATCTTCAATCACCTTGATGATCCAACTTCATTACTTACTTATCCTTGGATAGTCCCTCTGATTTCAAGCTCTCCTGCAGCCATTGGTAAAGAAAAACTTTCTACAGCCAGCATCACTATACAAGAAAATGAACAAGGCATCTAAAAATGAATCTGTTTCTGATGTAACACCTCAGTTTTCATAAATAAATATATATTGATATTTATTAAGTATGTATTTTAAGTTTTTATAATTAATTAAATTAAGTAAATATTTTAGAATGAGATACGTAATGATTAGTCATGTGGACAAAAAATAATAGAGTTTTTAAAAATTAAATAAATGAAAGAAAAAAGTTCTTGTCAATTAAAATAAAGATTTTATAGTATTAAAAAATAAATAGAGTAAAATGATATTTTAAAAAATAGATGAGTCTTTTAATTGGTTATTTATTTAATAAAAAAATAAATTAGATTTCTTTTTAAAATAATAATAATAAAAAATATAATAAATGAATGGCTAGAGTATTCAAACATATAAATAGCTCTTCTATTTAATTTCCATAAAACCTATGTATCTAGTTCTTTCTTCTTCCCAAATTAGTTCTTCCTTCTTTTTTTCCCAAAATTCTCTTTTTTTTTTGGCATACAAACATGTTCCAGTAAAATTATGATAGAATTGTTGGACCATCATGAATTTTATACACCACCTTTGGAATTTATTTTTTGTGATTCCCATTGTTGGAATTTGCAAAATAATATTTGTGTAGAGAGATATGGCCCTCGCAAAATTGAAATGCTGCAACCTGATACCCAACAACTTCAGAGTTTGAGGGTGGAAGGATATAAAGGTGTCAATTTTCCAGAATGGATGTCTTTTCCTTCTCTCAAATATTTAACTTATTTAAGTCTAGAGGATTGCAAAAGCTGTTTCCAACTTCCGACATTGGGGAAACTGCCTTCTTTGAAGGAGCTAAGGATAGATAACATGATTAATGTAAAATACATATATGAGGAGTAGAGTAGTTTTCATGGCTCTGGAAAGTTTGTTTCTCAGGAAGCTGCCAAACCTAACAAGGTTATCAAGGGAGGATGGGGAAAACATATTCCCACGCCTTTTCACATTTCATATTACTCAATGTCCTAAATTACTGAATGTGCCAGTTGGTTTTCAAGGCCTAACATGTCTCCAGGATTTGTGGATTGTCAGTTGCAAAGAGGTGGAAGGTTTGCATGAGGCTTTACAACATATTACTAACCTGAAGAAGTTAAGATTAGAGTCTCTTCCAAACCTAGAATTCTTGCCTGATTGCATTGGAAACCTTCCCTTGCTTCGCCAATTGCATATTTGGAACTGTGACAAGTTGACATGTCTTCCACCAAGCCTAAGTCTCCTTAGCAGTCTGAAAGAATTAATGATTTGGGGTTGCCATCCCGAGTTAGAGAAACGATGTGAGAAAGAAATGGGAGAGGACTGGCCAAAAATAGCTCACGTTCCCTGTGTTGAAGTGATTTCATGGAGGCAGTGAATATTATGATTGGTGTGCTGGTATATTGTGGATGTTATTCCTTCCTTTCTATATATTTTTTGCTTCTTATGTATGTCTAGAAATAACTCTCTTGACTTTTAATATCTTGCCAACAATAGGAAGAGAATAATTTTAAAAATTTAAAGAGTTTAATTTGTTATTTTCACCAAATTTTAGGATTTTAAGCATTCAAACACTGTCAAATAAATTTTAGCATTGCTCCTCTATTTCCTTCCTTATAAGTCAGATTTTTTTTTTTATCACCTCCTGAATTCTAACATAACATCCAAAAATAGTTTAAATTGCTCAAGTAATCAAAACTTAAGGATCACTCTGTATTTTTCAACTTTCAACTTTCAATTAAGAATTCAAAATATCTTTTATATACATCTAGAATTAAATTTCTTCCATCTTTTGAAAAAAAAAAAAATCGCTTCAATTGACGTGGTTTCTTCTCACCAGCTTTCTTACATCTAGTTGTGCTTTCTTACCAATGTATTAAAACTGCATATTGAAATTTGTTTCCAACAATAAGGCTTCCTTCTGCCAAGCGCTTATAGTGTAGTTCCTAGGTCTGAAATAAAATGATGTGTATTGATGTATGGTTTTATCATTTATGCACTGTGTAACGAATAGAACTTTTCTCAAACTCACTACAATGTTGTAGAGGTGAGCTTAAATTGCTATTTACAACACAACAAACTTTATTTTTTTTCCCCTTTGTTTATTGACCTCTTTACAGGTCATTTTATCAATGTATTAAGCGGATTTGAATTATCTGCTCTCTCCATTTCAGCATAAAAAAGTTGAGGTCTTGTGTTTGTGTAAATTAAACTGTTAACTTCACCAGGACTGGTTTGTGTGCTTGTTGATGAAAATAGAGTATTTTCTCTTCCATCTTCAATGCTTTCAAGATTTACAATTATAATATTCTCAAAAGGTGATTTGTTTTTTTATTCTCTAACTGCTAAGCATGGCTGTAAATGCTCCCTTCGGTTCAGAGACATGATCCAACTTCATTACATACTTATCATCAAATAGTTTCACCCCTGATTTCCTATGACAAGACACTTGTCAATGATGTCATCCAGACTCAAGTATTCTTTTTCTTTTAAGTGATGCTTGCTTCATGCATTTCAATCTTGATGTGGGTTTCAAGGCTCCGTTACTAGAAAGCTGCCAAACCTGCTAACTGCTAAGGTTATAAAAGAGAACATGTTTTCCAGGCTTCAAATAACTAAATGTGTGTTTGTTTTCCAGTCAACACTTGCTTTGATGTATGATGAGGTCAATCTATGAGTCTTGAGTTGAATTGGCGTTTGAGGGTGGGAACGTTAAAACGAACATACCCTAAATTGTTGGACTTGCCTTACGTTGGCTCGCCTTCCATTTCTCAATGATTGAGGAAAATGCACCATAAGTTCAGTTAATAATCTCCCTACGTTTCACGGTTAACATCATAACATGCTTTCTATATGGGATGCTACAAAAACCTTTCCAAACATCACAGTAGAAATCGTTGGAAGCATCACAATAGTCTTGATTGTCTTCCACATTCTGATGAAATGAACACATTAGGCTGTGTTTAGTTTCAATTAATGTGTTTAGTCATGATGTTTAACTTGAAATACAAACATTTACATTTTAAACAAATCTCACCAAACCTGTCTCAGAAAAATGATGATCTCGGACTCGTTCACCGTTGGATCATCGTGAAATTTGAGTACCACATTTGCAACCCAATTTCGAACATTCTCACCGTTGGGAATTTCAAAATTATATCTGAGCTTAGAGGAAAACCCTTCACATTGTAGCATTTTAATTTTCCGCATAAACCCAAAACTGTCTCGGTAAAACTACGATCCCGGTTTCGTTAATCGTTGGAGTTTCATGAAATTTGGATATTTTGTTCGAAATTCAATTGCACACACTTCCACCGTTTGGATTTTTGAGATAATATTCGTGGAGGGAAAAAAAGGAATCGCATGAAGACAGTACAAGTGGAGGTCTCAATCTCTTCTCCGTCTCTTTGACGTTTGAAAATTCTATCGAAGCAGTCGGAGGAATAACTGAAGGAATCTCAGGGAACCTCTAGAGATGTTACTATCGCTGGCTGAAGACACGTGAGTCCGCTCAGAGGTAAGGGATGAGTTATTCACAATTGGGGGTTAGTGAGAACATCTGTAGAGATCATTAGAGAACTAAATTTGGGTTTATTTTGGGATGTTTATTGAATTATAATTTTTCTTTATGATTATAAATACAATATTAGTGTGTTCTATGTACCAATTGATGTCCTGATGAGAATTGATTGATAAACTTGAGTGCTCTTGATGTCTTTGTGTTTGACCCATGATTTTGATACAATTGTGAGAAACTATTTCAGAGTTTTTACATCCCATGTTGTGATAAAATCTTTTGTATAAATTGTTATGTTGAGGTTATGAAATGATGATTCAAACTGTGAGTATGTAATAAATTGAACATGTGACGGATGATGAAATACATGTGTATTGAGATGAGATATGTGTATTGAGTTGTGAACTATGAACTGTGCAATCACACAATTGTAAGACCCTTTAAGGGCGACGAGTATTGTGATGGGATCCATTGTGGGAACTCAACGAGTTAAAATGATTTTGAAAACAATTGAGTAAATGTGTGTATTGCATAGTTCATAGATAAAGTGTATATGATTCATGAGGTGTGATAACATGTTAAATTGAGATTATACCATTGTGATTGGGATTAAGTGTATGTGATAAATTGAGTATGTATATGATTGAGATATACATGTGCATTGAAGTGTTGTGTGCATTGAGTTGTGAACTATGAATTGTACAATCACACGATCATAAGTCCCTTCAAGGGCGACGAGTTGATGCTAAGTCCCTTTTAGGGCGACGAGTTGATGTTAAGTCCCTTTAAGGGCGACGAGTTAATGATAAGACCCTTAAAGGGCGACGAGTTAAAATTATTTTGAGAACAATTGAGGAGTTGTGTATTTTGTACAGTTCATAGATAGAGTCTGTGTGCTAAAATGTTTTCTGGGTTAGACCTGAATCAGGAGGGAGAGGCCTTGACGGACTCTTCGGAGTGTAGGCCTTGGGAGTCACACGATTTGAGTGCTCCTTTAAGCCTATGTTGATCCCATATGGTTGGAGCATTCTCGCAAAACACTGTGACCCTGACTGGTCTCCCTATGATCTTACTTAGTGAGAGTGACCTGACAAACTCATTGTTTGGTGTGTCTTGTTATGTACTCCTAAGTGCCACAGGGTGGTTTTTCACTGACATGGTACCACATTGCATATAAGCTTGAGTCTTAGCATAACTGTTTCATGCGCGTGCTAATTGTTTATTATGAAATTGATGTGCTATTATGTCTTGATCAGAGCGTGTGATTCTTGTGTAATGTGATTGATGATTGAAAAGTGAACTTTGAATGACAAAGTGGTGGAATTACGTGTAAGTAAGTTTTATTTGATTTATATGATATGTATATCTAGTTGTCTTGTTTATCTATTAGTTAGGAATGTGATAACTCACTCCCCGTGTGTTGTTTGTGTTTGGATCATGTGATGATCTTGAACTTTGTGTTCGGGGGAGCAGATGACTAGGTGAATTGCTTTAAGGAACCATGTGTTGAAGGACGTCGAGACACAACGCTCTGATAGGATGTGGCATTGGGGTATAGGGTTTTATAGACGGTCTTGTTTGAGCCGAAGTGAATTTATTATTTATTTAGAAAAATTTTATGATGATGTTAGAAAGGTGAATGTGAGCCTGCTACCCTCTTGAAAGACTTGTATTTAAATATGTTTTAAAAACTTGAATTAAGTTTAATTTTTTTTAATTATTTCTTTTATTATTAGTACATATATGTGTGGGGTAGAGGGTGTCACAGGATGCAGAGAACAAGGAGACCAGATTCCAATAGCACAAGAGAGCGTAGCACTTCAAACTTGCAAACCATTCACATATTTAGAGATTTCTTCATGTGGTTCAAGCCAAGGTAAGTCCAGGAAATCAAATATCTCCTTTTCAGTATAAAATTTTAAACTTGCACTACCTTTTGCACCCTGCAGCAGCACAAGTATACTTGAGAATTCAAGCAAATCAGGATGCAACAGTTAAGATTATTTTAAGCCATACCCATTTGCCTCCAGAAGGCTGAGTAGATGGAAACAACCTTGTATCATCAAACCGGAATCCTTTAGATTCTGCTTGCTGCTTCAACCTGCACTCAAGCACCAAGAAAAAGAAACATCACCACAACTCATTAACCATAGATGACCGGCCGAGAAATGTAACATTGATAATTAAGACATTGACCGTGCACCATCAAATTGATAATGAAGTATGGTTATGAAAACATCCTCTGCTTACACAAGAAAATAGCCAATTTGGAAAACAACTTAATAAAGATTTCTTAATAGCTCTATCTAGATCCTTGCATTCCACCATTCTTATGAGGGGAACTACTCCCCTCCGTAGTTTTGGAAATACACTATTGGGACACCATCCTCAGTATAAAGCACGTTAGAGAATACCTGGATAAGCTGACTTAAACCTTGTTCCAGCAGGTTGCACTTAATCCGCCAATGGAACTGGAAAGCTTTAGCTTCTCTATAGAGATCACTCCAGATTCCCTTGGAGAGAGAGAAATCCCCCAACCTCAACCCAATTTAAAGAGTAATCTTCAGAATCCAAAGGCTGGTGATGAGGGGAGCTTAGTTGAGACTTAAGACCATAATGTATTCAAATATAAGTGCTGCAGGGTAGCCCCAAGCAATGGATCTCTCCTTAAGATCCAGTGGTAACCCCATCTTTAGGGGAATTACTGTGCTGCAGAGTTTGAATTGCTTTGTTATATAATTTATAGTTTTGACCAATAGATTTGCATTCAGATTATTGTATTGTGTATAACTGGGATGGTGACATCAAAGAATGTAAAAGTGATTTAGCATGTGTATTTTCTGCATGGTTTTGCTATGGCTGCTATCTAGAATATATTGCAGTTGCGGTTACAATTTCGTCATGACCCTTGACATTGCAGAAAAATGCGATTGATGCAGCCACAATTGTATTCCTGATGCGGTTGCAGCGGGTTGAAAAACCTTTACATTGTGATCATAATTTAAAACCATGATAAATAGTTACCTATAATTGTTGTCTATGATCCTTGCAGATTGAGCATTCAGTGACAAAGATTGATTATGACATGAAAGAAGCAGCTTATCATGCTTGGCTTGGCGATTTTAATTCCATCAGAGAAATTGAGAGGGAAAAGTCCACTCTAGCTGAGCTGTCAACATGTTCTATATCAATTGGTTTACAGAGGGCTCCTGCTCTCATCTGAAATATCGCAATAAAAATGGGTTTGAAAGACATTCTTGGCATTAGAATTTGTGGATAATTTGGTAGTGAGCACATGTAGGTAACATGAGATACTGGCATGCATGGGACAAGGGAAGTGTGAAGGACAACATGCCGTGGAATTCTGCATTTCATGGGGAAAAAAGGTAGATGGTATATTTATAAAAAAAAAAGGATGGTGAAAAACATAATTTTCCAACTTCTTTACATACTTTTCCTCGTATAGTTTCTCGCCTGATTTCAATGCTCCTGCAGTCATTGGTGAAGGACAATTTTCTACAACATGCATCACTGAACAAGAAAAAAGAATAAGGCATCTAAAATGGCATTTTTTTTTCTGGTAACATCTAGATGCACATTTTGAACATAAGTAAAACAGAAACCCAGCTTATACATTACAGTAATGTGATTGTAACACAGACAAAAAACATTATATAAAGGTAATAAATTTCAAAGCACATCACTAAATCTCTCATTATTTATGTTCCTTAATTCTTCTTCTATTGTTGCTGTCAAAAAAAAAATCTTCTTCTATTGTTAATTTTTTGAATTTGTAATTTATTGTAGTTAAGAAATTACGTTGACCAAACTTATTTTATTTGGGGAAAACCATCATACCCTTTAGACAATTAATAAACATGCCAGTGCCTATGCTGCTTTGTGCATGCAGCTGCTTCCACACCTATAAACTGTTCCAAGATTGCTTCATAGGTGATCCCTGGCCTAAACTGTCAACTTCACCATGACTGCTTTTTGATGAAAAGAGCACATTTTCTTTTCTATCACCATTACTTTCATGATTTACAGGTTTGTATCCTCAGAAGATAATTTGATCTTTTCCATGTAATTTATGAGGATTGCTAGAAGTTCTTCAATTATATGTTCACCTTGAGGATCCATCTTCAGTATATACATATCCTTGGATAGTATCCCCTGATTTAAAGCAGTCGTCCAGCCATTGATAAAGGAAAGCTCTAAGAACAAATCATCATTAATCCAAAAATAATTAAATAAATGAAAGGCATGTAAAAACTCATTCTGAACTCAAAAACAGAAACTCACAATATGCACTTCAAAGGTGATTTATATTAAATACAAACAAAATAATCGAGAATCAATATCAGTCTACATGAATCAGAGTACAACATTACAATTCTTAAAAAGAGCAGCTCAAAACATGATTAGTAGATATGAACTTGCATTCACCAAAAAAAAAAAAAGAAGAAGATATCAACTTTGGTCCTTGAAAGATATATACAGCCTGAGATTATATTAACATATACATCTTAGCCCTCTAAAGGTATATAATGCCCTTAAGAAAGCGCTATTGAAACACCAATCAATAATGCTGATGAATGGATGGCCAGTAGAAATTAGGAGGGCCAAAATGGATGTTTTATGGATACTATTGTTATATTTTCATCCGCATGGAAACAACAGTAAACTCAAGCACTCATAAATTACAGAAAGTTGAAAAATGATAACCCAGCCCCTTTGAATGACCCAGATTTTGCGACACTGTGATAAGAGTGAGTAAAGTGTAGACGAATTACGAGATTTTATTTTATTTTGATCGCTTTTTTAATTATCACTCAATTCAATTGTTACTTAATTGTATAAGAAATGGATAAACCGTACATGTCATCTAATCAATTGGTTCTTGTAATTTATTTATTCGGTGCTATAGCTGATGATTTGCGCATAAATATTTTATGATGATTCTTCTTTGAGTTGATACTGCTATCCATTTTATAAAGTGGGCTTCTGTAAGTTTTATAATCACTTTTACTATAAGGCTGTAATAAGTTAAATGAATGAGTAGATTTATTTATTCTGGACAGCCATATGTGATATTTATGAACTGATCATTTCTTTTCAATAAAGAATTTGTAACAAATACATGATAAATTAGAAGAGACAGGTGTTATTGGCAGACAAGAATGAAACTAAAAAAGGATGCCATACATTCACATAAATTTCCATATTGAAAAAGTGAACACAAATGAGACCAGAATACATGCATCCACTAACAAATAACAACTGATGATGAGAATAGGCACTCAGTATACTTTCAAACTTCCATTCATATCAGATTCATCAAATGATTCACAAACTGATTAATGTGATTATCAGAGCTGCCTCCTTCAGCAACTGCTTCCCTAGCCAACTTCTTCCATTTATGGGCGTTCCTTCTAATCTCTCGGCTTCTTTCACCCTCCATCACAACCTTCAAACTCTTGACAAACTCTTGCTTCCTCACAATTCCTTTCTCATCCTCCTTAGGCCACACACCAACATCCCAGATTTCATCCAAAAACTTAGCATCAGGCAACTGGTCAGCCCACTGTGGCAAACACACCACCGGAACACCGAGGCTAAGGCTTTCGAGGGTGGAATTCCAGCCACAATGTGTCACAAAGCAGCCAGTGGCTTGGTGAGCCAGCAATTCAAGTTGGTTACACCATGTCACAATTAGACCCTTATCTTTTACCAATTCTCTGTACCCAAGAGGCAATTTGCCATGTTCAGATTCTCTTAAAACCCACAAGAAACTCACCCCACTTTCTTTCAATCCCCATGCCACCTCTTCCACCTGTTCTGCTGTCAATGACACCATGCTTCCAAAGGAGATGTACACCACAGACTGCGGCGCCTTTGCTTCCAACCAATTGCTGCACTCTTCAGCTAGAGGCTTCCATAGACTTGCTCCATACCCTTTGTCCCCTTTAATCCTCCCATCCAAGTAACTAGAAGGGACCATTGGCCCTATCATCTTCGCCGGAAAGAGCTCCGTTAAGCCTTTCACCACCTTTCAAAGGGAAACCATCACCAACAATGTCATAAACTCATATTGAATCAGAGAAAGCAAAATATACTAGAACAACAAAAGTCACAATAGTTAACCAATAAATTCTGATAAATCACTAAGTCATATCACAAACAGATAAAAAGACATTTAATACAACTCTATGCAGTGTCAGACAATAAGATACATAAAAATGCTCTTAATATTAAGCACCTTATTTTATTTATTTGGTAAATTCTCATTTCTCATAGTTTTTTTGGGAGCTCATCTTATTTTTTAGGTCCTGCTCTGCTTTAGTTTAGGTCTGTTCCACTTTTTTATATTTTTGTCGTTCATATTATTTTTTAATTTCAGTTTCCTCCTCTTATCCTTGTTTCTCTTGGACCAAATTAATCATTCGGTGAATTTACCACACTAAAGGTGGGAACACGTGTCAAAAGTTTATCTAGCGTGACATCTCTCACAATTTATCATGTGTCATGGAATATGATCAAATTAGATGGTAAACCGACAGAAAGACAAACTTTAGTCAATCATAGACATTTCAAGAGATGAAACATTTGAAACGAAAAGAACATGAAGTAAGGGAAATATGTACCTCGCTTTCCAATGCTTGAAAGGTGTTGACGAAGATCCAATCCGCATTGTTCAAGTTGGAGAATTGGCTCAATTTCATGGCCATGTAAGCGGGATAGCTCTCCGGAAACTTAACGAAACTCGGGAGGGAGCGAGAATCCAAGGGAGGAAGACCAGGAAGACGCAGGGGGAGGTCTTCCGTCTTAACAGGGAGCTGAAGGAAACCATGATGAATGCGACAGAATATGTTGCAGACGGCGGCTGAGTTTGTGAAAAAGGCGGCTCCGTAAAGGCCATTCTGCTTGGCCACGTCGAGAGCCCACGGGAAAAAGGAGTCGTAGACAATGCAGGTGACGGGAGAGGGAGTTTGTTGGTGTTTTTTGATGAGCAGAGACAAGGTCCTGGAACCGTTTGTTCTGAAGGAGGCCAGGAAGAGCTGCATGTTGTTGTTTGTTTGGGCGAAGCCCGCTTGGTCGAAGCCATCGGAGATGGCTTCGATCGTGATGTTGGGTGCATTGATGGAGTTGGCAGTGTAGTGAGTGGTGGCAACTGTGGCTTTAACGCCCTTTGAAGCTAATCTTTTTGCGAATTGGAGGAGGGGGTTGATGTGGCCTTGGGCAGGGTATGGCAGAACAAGAACGTGGACGTTGTTTTGCCTCTGCTCAGCCATTTTGTGTTTCTGTTTTTGAGGAGTGATGATGATGATGGTCTTCTCCAGAGTCTTATTTATAGGCCGCAACATGGGGAAGCCAATTTGTGGGGTGTTTCATGTTTGTTTTGCTTCTTAGACTGGATTCCACGGAATTGGAAGTCGGCTGGTTTTGGAATTCTCTTACTATATTTAGGAAAAACAAATAACAAGTAACTTTATCTATTTTATGAAATAGAAAGTTATATTGTAGTATGCCATGATTCTTTAAAATAATTCTTGACGCTAAAACTCATTATTAACCTCTTGTATCTTAATCATATTTTTTAATTTGGTCAACTTGAACTTTTTGCTAAATTAAAAGAATTTGTAATTAAGTCTTTAATCTATTACCATTTTTGCAATTAAGTCTTTGAAGCTAGTAAAATCATCACAAAATAGTTTTTTTTTTTGTAATTTGAAGTCACCGTAAATTAACTCCAGGAACTCAATTACAAAAAATTTACTCCCATAAGATTAAGGGTCCAATTATATATTTGTTTAATTTTGAAACCAATTATTAAAAAAAGTTCATGAACCAACTAATGATATTAAATCTTCTTAAAATTTGAGTCATTTTTTGATAAGAAAAGTTAAGAGCACATTTTCTTAATACACTCATTTTATAATAGTTGATGAAAGGTGAATTATTTTAACTTTTGACATCAATTGTTATTATATTCAATCTATTAAAGTGACTTTTTATATCAGTTATAATTACAATTGATATAAAAAGTCAATTTTTAAATTGATTATAACTATAATTGATGCACAAAAATATAAAAAAGTGACATTTTATATTATTTTATTACTAACCTGATGGTAAAATACATAAAAATTAAAAACTTGAATGGCGAAATTTGGGAAATGTGAAAAATTGGATGGTAAAATTTGTGAAAAAAATTGAATGACAAAATCCACAAAATCATAAAAGTTGGATGATAAGATCTACAAAAATAAAACTTAAGTGGTAAAATTTACAAAATAATGAAAATTTGGTTGTAAAATTTACAATTAAGCCTAATTAAAAAGAATGAGTTGCACTTCACTATGTTTCAACTAACTACTATAAATTTTATTTTGATAACATAATTAGTTTCTTTTACTTCTAATAAGTATAAATGCTTTACACAAGTTGATTAATTTTATATGATGCATTAGTAAATATTAAATGCAAACATTTTTCAACAAAAAATCAAACTAATTGTGAACTGTCATAGTTGACTCTCCTAAGAGAGGTTGACATAATTATACTCAAGCATTTTTGTCACATGGCTTAATGCTTAGAGGACTATGGATCATCTTGGATGACTCTTTTAAGAGAAGTCAACTCATACTCAAGTATTTACACTATAATGGCTTGATGGCGGGAGGGGTGTACACCATATTGGTTGACTTTTTCGAGAAAGGCCAACTACTACATGAGTCGACTTTAATATCACAAGTATCCAATATCGTACTAACATGTACAAGACCAAATTTGTTGGGATGTGACGAAAGGATCAGAGAAACATCATGTCCTAACATGTCAGACACAAGACACACACTACCACACACCCATACATTTATGAAGAAGACAAGTTTATGCCAATACAATGGCATGGAGTTCGAGGACTAATATAGATGAAGACACATGAGCAAGTGGGCATGACTTACCTTAGGTTCATGATTAGAAAAGGTTAGGAGAGAGGCATTGGCAAAAGCTTGAGTTAGGACTTTATGTTCTATCTCTAGTGTTGTTCAAAGTGAATGATAATAAAATAAACTAATGATTACACATACATGCATACCTAAGGTGAATGTATCAAATGAAAAGCGGAAAAAAGTGATGAAAGCATTTCTTTATCGTCTAGACTTCAATATTTATGAATTTTGACTATTTTTAACAAAAATAGATGAAAAATTAGTTGATAAGTATTCGATAAAACTAACTATTAACGTAATTGAAAAAAAAAATGTAAAATGACATAAAATACATATTTAAAAAAATAATAAAAAATTGAATAAATATTTTAAGAATAAAAAAATATAAAAAAAATAAAAAGTAAAAACTAACATGTTAAAAAAAATACTAAAATACTTAAAAGAACTTATTTACTAAATACTTAAACTAATTTTTAACTAAGAAAAAAAACTAAAAATTAAATGAGATGATTCCTTGACTCCTAGAACAAAGTCTTAATATGCATTTTAAGGAGCGGACCCAAGTTATTTTACGTTACCTTTAGATAAAGACCCACGTTATTGTACGTAAAGAATAGAGTAGTAATATAAAGATTTATGTACAGTAGTATTTACTATGCAAACTTACTCATTATTTTTTATTCTTTATTCTATTTCTATCACACTATACAATTTATTATCACATGCAAGTGTCGATACATCATTTTCTTAAAAATAATTTTCTGATACTTTGTGGCAGCAACAATTTGAGAGAACAGATGACAAAGTACGAAAAGGGTAATTAAAAACAACTTTTGTGCATGTGATGAATAATAATAGCTTTTTTAGGAATATTTTTTGGACCTACTATTTAATACGAATCATGCATACGTGGGTAAAGGGAAGAGAAATAAAAGAGAGATAAGGTGTGACGGTGATGTCCAGTGTCCACATTTATTTGATGTCCAATCGGTTTACGTTGCCAGAATCGATCGAAACCTGCCACTTGACAATTACAGGATTTCACCGACTTTTTTTATTTTATTTTCTGTCAATCTATTTATATTGCGGCTTAATTTTGGAGAAAAGAAAAAAAAAGGGAAATTTCAAATTTGTTCTGTACTACAAAAATTATGAATTATCACACTAATTCTTTGCAAAATTATAAAAAGTATAACGTTGTTCCATTATACACCAGAAATATCGTGTGCTTCAAATTAAAGAGTGTCGAAAGATAATTACCATTTGTTGGTATTGAACAAGACTCAAACACTCTAAAACTGATGAGATAGCGTTGCCTAAAAAATAAAGCAATTGAACCTCAATAAAAGATGGTTTGTTTATTTGTTTGAGATTCAAGATATACTCTCTTTTTTTTTTTCAGGAGATTGAAGGTAAACTTAGAAAAAAATGAAATTAATTATGCAATCTATTCCTATATCATAATAAAAAAAGAGTATTAAAAATAAATATATTAATATAAAAAAATTATTAATGTTTTTATAGGATTGTTATTGTTATATATATATATATATATATATATATATATATATATATATAAAAGCTAATTTAATGAATTTTAAAAAATCTTTAAAATATATCACATATTTTTTTTATAAATACTAGCAACACTCTAATATTTTTTAACATTATTTACTATTAGAATCATGGATTTTGATGATTTATACTTATTATAAATTAGGAAATTTATTAAATGTGAAGTGAGATCTATAATAAATTTATTTATAAAGAAATTTTTTAAGAGAATGTTGTTAGTATTTATCTGTATTTTAACTTGGACAAAGCTTAAAAAAAATGGTGAAACATTATTGAGCGATACTTAAGATATATATGTAATTAAATTTTTAAGAATAACATTTTCAAGAACATTACTTTACTGATGTTTAGTGAATTAAAAGGTATGTCTGGTTGTAGTTTAATATTTTTAAGATTTCTTAAATTCAAACGGTAGAAAGAAAGAAAAACTAAAAATAGACATGAAAGTTACTAATTGGAGTATATGATAAGAATGCTATATTCCTACCCTTCATCATTGAATTATCGCCAATCAAAAGTATGATTCATTCTTAAAAATTAATTTTGTCCGGAAAAAATCCTTTAAAACTCGCAATAAATATGAGAATGCAATATTTTTAAGCTCATTCCCGAAAATAATTTTATAAATTTTGAAATAAACTCTTCTAATCTTCCTGGAAAATCTTTAAAAAAATATCACCTGGTGAAGGGAAATATAAAGTCATAATCAATATTTATAGATTTTTTAATCTCAACTCATGAATCGTTTCTCTAATCAGAATCAAATTTAAAATTCTGTCATTTGTGTTATTTGATTCTTCCCATTCAATAACCAATCCACGTTCACATCCTTCTAATTATGAACTTGCAACCTTATTTTTTTTTTAGTATACGTGTAAGTCAAAGACACAAAAGGTTGAATTATTTATGATATTTTTAAAGATGATCAACTAGCACTTTTGCGCTTAATTCCGGCACGGCAGTTGTCTTGTCAAATGCTCAAAATTACTTCGATTTCATTGACTATTGTTCTTAGGTTGAGCTGTTTTATATATAAGGTAGATCAATCACTTTTTAATTTGTTTAATTAGTTTAAAAGGTTGTCTCATTTCATAAAATTGTTTGATAAATAAGTTTGTTTGACTAATTTATTTTTAACATGCTATTTAAATATGTTTGACAAGATAAATAAATGAATCTTAAACATTTCGCTTTTCCAAAATAGACCATTTTAAAAAAAAATACCCGTAACTTTTTTTAAAATGTTATTTCATATAACGTTTAAGTTTATAATTTGTTAACTTTTTATTTTCACTATTTTACTAAAATTCTTCCTTTATATCTTTATTGTATTAACGTCATAATGTTAGAACTAAAACAAAATAGAACAATTTATAAGAACTAAAACGGTATATTTTTTTATGCATGATCAAAAAGAGGAATTAAGATAAAATGAGAGACAAATACATATTTTATCTTAAAATATAAAAGGTAAAATTATTTAAAAAATATATAATGAACATACTTCAAGTAATTATATATGTTTTTATATTATTTTATATTTATTATTTAAAATTATTAAAAACTTAATATTTAACGTTCTCTATATATCTAATGTCATAATTTTAAAGAACAGTTTCATTTTCTTTTTTCACTTCTTAACCTTTATTTTAAGACCCAGATATCAATAAATCAAACCTGGATTGGGGATTGCCTTTATCAATATGTGGTTTAGAGTTTAGACTTTTATGGTCCGTTTAGTTAGATTGGAGGAAAATAAAGAAGGAAAGAAAATTTTAAAATTTAAATAGGAAAGAAAATGAAAAAAAACAAAAAAATTTAAAATTTTGTTTTTAGAAGTTAATTTATTCTTATATTTTCTTTTCAATAAAAAAAATATTTGATAAGTTATGTTTTGTTTCTTCTTCTTCTTTTTTTCCTACTTTCTTTACTATCAAACAAATCGTTAGGGAAATTAAAAGTAAAAATGAAACACTTAAAATGGAAAGAGAATTGATGACGTATAAGCTGAGGCAAATAGCTGACGACATAAGAGTGAGGTCTAAATTACATTATTAACTACGCGTATGGCGGTACAGTCTGAGTGTGGGTTGGGTCATATACGAGTTGTTATTGTTCCCTACATTTAAATAATTTTAAAATTCTGTATATATTTTATTAAATAAAAAGAATCCTATTGGAACAGAGTGTTTTTTTGTTTGGGTTGGTCTTATTTGAAAAAGAATGACACGACAATCCTTTCATACTAGTGGAAATACTATCACATGCTATGGTCTGCCCTATTTAAGATTTGTTAAAAATTTTAAAAGTTTGTTTATTTAAATAAAAAGGTCAAGTTTATATATTAAAAACAAACCATTTATATCACGTCAGCCTATTTAATTATCTATCATTATTATGAACAAGAATTAAATTATGCAATCCAATTTAGGGGGATGGGGATGAACGACTAGTGGTAGTGATATTATCGGAGTGATTGTGTTTCAGCAATTTATTAATAAAAAAAGTATTTAAAAATTAATATTTGGTTCCATCTATATATTTACTGTCATAATTTTTAATAAAAACATTTTTAATTTCTTAACCATGATTTATTTTAAGACAATGGCATAAAAAAACAAAAAACAAAAAACAAATGAAGGTGTGGTTTCCTTTAAACAAACAGAAATAAAACATTTTAAAGGAAGATTTTGACGTATATGCTGAGGTAAACAAGTGACGACATGCATAAGAGAGTCAAAGTGTGTATTGCCGATGCATATGATGTGGGTGTAGCTTGGGTCATGATAGCTGGCTTATCAACATTTTAATATTTGTTTTCTTTAATGGATAAAAAAGTTTATATACTGTTTATATTTCATTAAAAATAACAAGATTAAAAAGTATTCATAAATTTATTATAAATTTAAATTTACTTATTCATATTCCTTTTTTTCCTACCACTCAAAATTTGGGTGGATTTATATTCAATATCCTTCATCTTATTATCATCTAAAAAATGTGATATAATAATATTTTTCTTGATAGATAATCGTTGATCAAGAGACAGTGGTATTCGCAAACCAATCTGTCGTAAGAAAATGAAACAAAACTGCATTTCGGTAAGGTCGTTTTCTCTGAAAACAACATAAATTGTTTTGATGCTCGAAAACAATATAAATGAAAGGACTTACATATTTGTACGTTTTTTTATTATTATTATTATTATTTTACGCCTGCGTAATTATGGATATTATTTAAAATAATGATGTAAGAATTTGTAATAACAATAACGAGTAAATATTATTATTATTATTATAAAAAAACAAATTACTGTGAGTTGTGATAAGTGATCAATTATTTTATTTGGTACATATATTTAAGATTCGTAATTTTATTTAAAATATTAAAAACTAATAAATATAACCAATTAATAATAATTACTTCACAAGAAGTATTAATTAAGCACTAGTATGTTAAACAAGTTTCAAATAAATGTACAACGGAAAATTCTATAGTGATATCTATGATATTATTTTAATTAATATTAAAATAAAGACTTATTTACATATTTTACGTTTTACCATTAAATTATTATCATTTTTCACATTTTATCCTTCACCTTTTTCACATTTTACCAATTCCTTAAATATGTAACAAAGTGTTGGCGTGTCTCCTAAAAAACATCATTTTGTCACAATTTTTTGTAAATAATATTTTCTTGTCAGCATGATGATAAAATGTGCAAAAAATAATTATTGTGAAGTGTGTAAAAAAATTTAGATGATCAAATTCATAAAATAGTGATAATTAAGTGATAAAATATGAAATTAAGCCTATTTAATTGAAATTAAATTGAATTGTTAAATATTAATTATTGTTTTCTTCGTTCTCTTTAATTGCCATTTTAATAAATGTAATTTATTTTAGGAGTAGTTTCATGATAATAATTGACAAGTGGATATATTTTCTAATTTTTTATTCTTAATAAGTCATTATGAAGGTGTGATTTTTTAATACTGTATTTAATAGTGCAGTCACGTAAATAAGAAATAGAGAAGATATAATAAGAATAATGTAGGTACTTGAATATTTGCCAATTGTTCCGATCCATATACAATTATTACTTCTGTGAACATAGTAGCTAAATAGGTACTTGCATTAGCATTACTAGTTCAGGTGCTGTTCTTAATTTTGTGCCGAAACATATCATATCATACTTATAAGTGAAATTAATCGAGGGAGTAATATATATTATATGGAGTAAATTTTAACTTTTCCCTTTATATTTTTAATTCTATTATTTTTCCACTTACTTTAAAAGTTGTTTTCCTCTTTTTTAAGAGATTACTATGTGATATAATTCAGACCATTTTAATATAAAAATCCTCTCTTAGACGAATCATCAGTTTTTCTTAATGATTCTCTGTATTATTTGTCACAAGTTTTGAATTTCTGGTTGTGACTTCAGAAAATTACATAAAGATTCTTAATAATGTTTCAAAAGAGAAAATATAATTGTTCAAAACATTAATTTATCTACTAAACTTGAAAATTGATAATAATGTTCAAAATTAGTTGTAGCTAGCCTTAATAGTTGAAGAGAACAAAGAACTAATTTATACTTTCTTACCATCAATAAAGCTCATTTAAATTCCAATGTTAATGTAATATCAGCAAATAAAATTAAAAGGAGATTGAAAAGTAATTTAAGCATGTCTTGAAAAGAGAAGTATGATTCATTAATATAACTACATGAAGAGTTGATGACACATTAAAGTAGAGGTAATAAATTAATACACTTAAATATGATGTTAGTCCCTTTAAATATTTGTTATATTTGATGTCGGCCTCTGATTATTTTTGTTATATTTTTTCTCCAATTTTTTAAATTATACTGTCCAATTCTCCCCTAGTATTCTATTAAATGATTGCATAAGGTTTGTGTGTACAATATCTGGTTAAGTTTCCCACGTATAGTTAAATCGTTGAAGGAAAAACTGTAAAAATTCTTAAGGGGTTTCCTAGACTATCAATGATAGGAAACAACAGGATCTTGAAACCTATGGTTCTCACAAACAATCAATAAACAACAATAGATAATGATGTGTACCTTTCTCCATAGGAAGACTTGTACCTTTCTCCATAGGAACTTCTCTCCGGTGCATTTTGATCTCCTTGGAAAATGAGAGAAATAAGATTTCACTTCCTTTGGCCTTTTTTTTCTGCCTCTCTCCGTTAGTGATGGCTATGAGTGAGAGAAAACACTTTTCTGGTCAAGAAGGGGACCCTATTTCACATTAGTGGGTATTAAGCCCCTTTTATAACCACTACTCTCATCAAGTAGCAGTCAACCCTAGAAACTTCTCCTATTAAACCCAATTACAATTTAGTCCTTAATCGTTAATTATTTACTTATTAGTCCCTACATAAGTCACATGCCTCTCACATGAGACATAAATTCTAACATTCTCCCACTTGGCTCATGTGACATTAATAAACATTATGGACTAAATAAATAAATAGATTAACTAACATAATGCGCATTAAAATTGACTAAATTGTTCTATACATTGGGTACATCATAATTTCATGATTAAGAATAGGAACCAATTTGAGTCATGGCGGTTGTACATCATCTAATCGACATAGTCCCTTCCATGTACTACAAATTAGTCTTCTCCTTAATATGATCATAAGTTAAGAGTACATAATTGGTCCAACATAATGTCTTCTTTCAAGACAAAACCTGTTAACATTACTCTAACACAAACATGCATGCAAACATAGAGAACAGGTAATCAGAAACATATCATAATTGAGCTCAGAGTGTCAGCAAAATTACATAAGGTAAATTACACTTAATGATCATCAATAACAATAATGCCCATACTTTCAACATGTTCTATAATGTCTTGGGCAATAATCATTTATTCAAAGGGTCAACTATCATAAGGTTTGTGCTAATATGTTCTATTGACACTCTTTGTTTCTGAACTCCTTCCTTCACGACAAAGTACCTCAATTTTATATGCTTAGCACCCTTAGAGTACTTGTCGTTCTTACAAAAAAATATTGTTGCGGAGTTATCACAATACATTTTCAGCGGCCTAGCAATACTGTCGACAATTCCAAGCCCTGAAATAAAGTTCTGCAACCAATTAATCTAAACTGTAGCCTCAAAATATACTACAAATTCAGCTTTCAGATGCAACAACAACTGATGCATACAAAATAGCTTTCATTTATTTTCGTTCGATATCATTTCTAGGACATTCTGCGAGACTAAATTAGTCTCCCTTCTAAATTAGAATAGGTGATGTTAAATACCTTTCCATCTTGAATCTCTCTAGTACTTTATCGATATATATACTTTCTGAGATAAGTCTGACAATCCTTGTGATCTATTATGGAATATTTCTATCCCTATCACATAGCTTACCTCACCCATATCTTTCACTTCAAAGTTTCTAGAGAGAAATTTCTTAGTCTCATGAAGAAGACCAAGATCGTTAGTTGCAAGCAACATATCATCAATATATAGAATTAGAAAAATAACCTTACTCCCACTGACCTTCAGATACATACACTGATAAACAGTATTTGCCTTAAATTTAAAGGAAACAATGGTATCATTAAACCTCAAATACCATTGGCGGGAAGCTTACTTTAAGACTGTATATTGATTTCTTTAGTTTGCACACTATGTGTTCCTTTCCTTCAACTGAGAACCCCATTGGTTGGTCCATACAAACATTCTCCTCTAAATCTCCATTAAGAAAGACAGTTTTCACATCCATCTGATGTAGCTCCAAGTCATAATGGACTACTAATGCCATAATAATCCTGAAAGAATCATTTCGTGAGACCGGTAAAATGTCTCTTTATAATCAATGTCATCTTTCTGAGTAAATTCCTTAGCAACAAGTCTAGCCTTGTAACGTTCAAGGTTGCCATGAGAGTCACGTTTAGTCTTGAAGACCCACTTACAACCAACTCTCTTACAACCCTTTGGTAATCCTACAAGGTCCCAAACTCTATTATGTTCCATGAAATTTATCTCTTCTTTCATGACATTTAACCACTTGTCAAAATTATCACAACTTATAGCTTGTGAAAACAAAACTGGATCATTATCATTAATGCTTAAGTTTGTTTTTGTTTCATGTAGGAATACCACATAATCATTCGAAATAGCTGGTCTCCTTTCTCTTTGAGACCTCTTTAATGTTACTTCTTGTGGTTCTTCCATAATAGGTTCATTATGCATCATGGGTTCATTATTGTGTTGCTCCTCTTCATTAATTTTGTAGTAATAACTGAAGGAGCAATCACCTTACTGTTAGAGACATAAGCTAAAAGGACTTACACTCTAACTTCTTTAATTTCCATTTCTCGTGAAACTGTACTCCCACTGATTTCATCATTTCCAATGAACCTTGCATTTCCAGTTTTGACAATTCTCATACTATGATTAGAACAATAAAACATACACCCTTTTAACTTTTCTGGATAACCAATGAAATATCCACTGATTGTTCTTGCATCCAATTTTCTTTCTTGCGGATTATAAATCCTTATTTCTGCCTGGCAACCCCAAACATGCAGGTGCCTTATACTAGGTATCATATTTGTCTACAGCTCAAAAGGTGTCTTTGGAACTACCTTACTAGGAACCCTGTTCAACAACTACATGGCAGTTTTCAAGGTATACATCCACAAGGATACGGATAAAGTCTAATTGATTAACATACTCCTAACCATATCCATTAAAGTTCTATTTCGCCTTTCTGATACACCATTTTGTTGTGGTGTACCGGGAATTGTGTATTGCACACAAATGCACGTTTATGAACAAGCTTAGCAAATGGACCTGGGTGTTGCCCAGTTTTATCATATCTTCCGTAATACTCATCACCTCTATCATATCTAATAATTTTCACATTTCTGTCTAATTGCCTTTTTACTTCACTCTAGTAAATTTCTATGGCATTCATTGCCTGAGAAATCTCAGGCAGTAAGTAGACATAACCATAATGTGAATAATTATCAATAATGGTGATAAAGTATCTTTTCTTTCCGAAAGAACTAATATCAAAAGGTTCACAAATATCAGTATGCACAATTTCAAGAAGCTGAGTGCTTCTTGTAGCTCCTTTCTTTGTATGTTTTGCTTGTTTTCCCTTAATACAACTCACACAAATATTTAGATCCGTAAAATCTAGATAAGGAAGAATTTCATTCTTTATTAATCTTTTCATCCTTTTCTCTAGAAATGTGACCTAAACGTTTATGCCACAAGAAAGCATATCGTTCATTCACTAAACTATGTTTAGTGCCAACATTATGATGCAGAGTTAAAACAGTTTCAACATACAAACTGTCTATTTCCAATTTATATAAACCATCACAAGAATACCAGTACCAATGAGATGATTATGCTTAAATAAATTGAAACATCCATTACCAAAATTAAAAGAGTATGCAGTAACTTCAAGTTTAGATAATGAAACTAAATTCCTAGATAAACTAGGTACATAAGGAGTTTCCAGTAAATCTAAACGATGTCCAGTGTTGCGTTTTAAATAATAAGTTTCAACTATTTCCACTAGAGCTTTCACTTCATTCCCTATGAAAATGAACTTCTCATTTGGGCTTATGGTTTGGATTGTAAGGAATCTCTGCATAATGTTAGAAACATGAGTCATACATCCAGAATTAATCCATCATGTATCATGGGAAACTACAGTTAAGTTTGATTCAAAACATACATGAATATTAAGCTCACCATTCTTTTCGAACCAAGACTTACATTTTAGACACTCCTTTTGGAAATGTCTTAATTTCACAAAATTGACAATTATTGCCCTTTGATACCTTTCCTCTGGATTTGCAAAGAGTCGTCATTATTCTTTAATGACCCTTTGCCTTTATCATGCTTCTTCATAAATTTATTTTCAAGCTCCTTGATTCCCTTGGTGGCTAACATAATGGACTAAGTGACTTCCTTGATTCTTAAGCCTCGTTTCTTTTTGAACTAACATACTGTGCAATTCATGCACATTCCATGTATCTTTCATGGTATTATAGTTCATTTAGAACGGGCCAAACTCAGACGATAATGAGTTTAGAATAAATTGAACAAGAAAGTTCTCATTCACAACCATTATATTCCCAAGGTCTTAAGTCTTGCTGCAATGTTTGTCATCTCAATGACATGTTCATACATAGTACGTGAACCATTAAACTTCATGGTGGTCAATGTACTCATTAATGTCCCAACAACAGACTTATCAGCTGTTTGAGAATACTCTCCTACTAATCCCATAAACTTTTTAGCACTTTCGATTTTAGGGAGAGTTGTCTTAATACTTTCTGCAACAGTCATTCTCATCAACATTAGGCTGAGTCTGTTAGATCTTTCCCAAGTTTTATAATGAACTTTCTCTTCACTGCTACTAACATCAATAATAGTAACAAACTTCTCTTCCAACATAGCAAGATCATGATCCAAAACACTAAGGTGAAATTGAACTTGCTCATTTCTGTCAGAGAAGTTAAGCCCATTAAAATTGGCTCAGATGATACATAAGAATCCAATGAATTCAAAACATGTATTATATAATAAAATTCACATAAGTGTTTTGAGACATAAAATACATGTCATATATATGATTCATTCAGATAACAGTCAATGTATATTGATGTTCTCCTTTGGGTGATACATCAACACACAACATACAAACATAATGATGCTAATAAAATTTTAACATTATTTGGCAATTAAATATGCACCAATTAGTAGTATCTATTTCCTTTGGGCATATAAATAAAACTAATGATACACACAAATCGCCTACAATTATATTCACTAATTATAAGAACAACTAATCAACCTTTGGGCGATCCATAAATGCCTTATAACAATGAATTTCAATTACCCATAAACCAATAACCATATAATTTAGCATCCATTATTCTATGAGTAATCAAAATAATCATTAATTTTGGAATTAAATAACCTTACAAATTTGGCCACTTTGATGACTAACAAATTCAACATACATTTAATTCCAACCAAGTATAATTGAAATAATCATTAATTTGGAATTAAATAACCTTACAAATTTGGTCACTTTGGTGACTAACAAATTCAACATACATTTAATTCCAACCAAATATATATGGCCTGCACATACTTATTGCTATTAATAATTCATAGTCATTCTATTAATTTCATTCCAGACCATAAAATAATATTTGCATTTATTTGTGTTTTTACATTCAAACACGTTCAAGCTATGTAGCATATACATATATTTACTGCTACCAATAATTGTAAAATATTCACATTAATTTAATTGCAGAACATAAACTTTCAATCCTTTAATCACGTTCAACAATAACTTTTTCGAAAGAAAAAAAATAAAAAATAAAAATAAGTGGGATTGAAAATAGCAAACATAAGGTTGCAAATAGCAATTTCCAAAATTTCTTATAAGAACAAACATACCTACGCAGCGCGCAACTTTTCAAAATTCCTTCACTTACTAACCTACTGTAGCAGCCATAGCTTTTCCATGAATTGGAATTGCAACTCACGCTTTCTTTTTCCATTATAAATAGATAGTGGCAGCCACAATGGTTTTCTCCAAATTTACATAATATTTATACTTTCTCCAAAAATTGGTATTCAACAATAATAAAATATTACCAATAAAACAATACATGCAGCGGAAAATAAAATTCCTAAATTTCATAATTAAGATTTATGCATAATTGGGAGAAATTAAATTATCTCTAAATTTCATAATTAGGGTTCATACATAATTGAGAGAAATTAAATTATCCCTAAATTTCATAATTAGGGTTCATGCATAATTAAGAGAAATTAAATCATTCTTGGAGAATCATAA
The DNA here is from genome assembly GCF_000004515.6 of Glycine max. Classification (NCBI taxonomy): domain Eukaryota; kingdom Viridiplantae; phylum Streptophyta; class Magnoliopsida; order Fabales; family Fabaceae; genus Glycine; species Glycine max. The sequence goes on along the minus strand of NC_016089.4, from coordinate 2,726,020 downwards.
ATTTCATAACATATGGTCTGATACCACATGTAAAAATTCTTAAGGGGTTTCCTAGACTATCAATGATAGGAAACAACAGGATCTTGAAACCTATGGTTCTCACAAACAATCAATAAACAACAATAAATAATGATGTGTACCTTTCTCCATAGGAAGACTTGTACCTTTCTTCATAGGAACTTCTCTCCGGTGCACTTTGATCTCCTTGGAAAATGAGAGAAATAAGATTTCACTTCCTTTGGCCTTTCTTTTCTGCCTCTCTCCGTTAGTGATGGCTATGAGTGAGAGAAAACACTTTTCTGGTCAGGAAGGGGACCCTATTTCACGTTAGTGGGTATTAAGCCCCTTTTATAACCACTACTCCCATCAAGTAGCAGTCAACCCTAAAAACTTCTCCTATTAAGCCCAATTACAATTTAGTCCTTAATCGTTAATTATTTACTTATTAGTCCCTACATAAGTCACATGTCTCTCACATGAGACATAAATTCTAACAAAAACAAGTTCAACAATTTAATTATTTGAAGCTGGTCATGGAAATCATGTTCTCCCTTGATTATATATATTACCTGAATCACGTTAGATATTACTTAATTAGTTACTTTTTCTTCTTTTGGAAATAAAAGACAGAAGGCAAAATATTGCCTCAATTTTATTTTCAAGTTCGAGTAACTTAATCTCAAGGCAGACATAACTGAGTTCTCAAGTTGTAAAAACCATAACTTGCTGCTTGCTTTCAACCACACTTGACTCCAATGCTTCGATCAGCTGCACACTCGTTTCATGATGTCATCCAGAAATTAAGAAGCATCTTTTGTAGTGTTCGATCTGTTTGAGCATTCTTTATCCTCAGCATGTTTCTATCATAGTCTTGATTGTATTGAGCAAGACGGCAAGCCTTGTTTTCATGTCTTGATCAAAACAAAAAAAATAGTCAGTTAGTCACCACTCCTTTTGAATGAGTGAGTTCAAATTCTCAAGCACAATTTCATGGAAAACCTTGGCAAGATGGAAATGTATGAGGCATTGTATAAAACAAGAAGTTAACATGAACAAGTTTTGTGTGGATTTAACATGTCAAATAGTTGTTGTTCATGGTTGGTGACTGGTGTGAATCGTCGAGGCAAGAGCTAGCAAGAGTCAGATCCGAGACGCGTGTTAGACACAACAATAATTGCCTGCAAATAACTATTGGAAATTTGGAATAATTTAATTTATGAGCAACCCAAGGATTCTAGGTTTGTAGTACCATTCTTATATTCTTATATATGAGTAACTTCATGTTGATGATGGTGGTTTTGAGTTACCAATTCCAAATCAAAAGAATTTGATCAACGTAATTTCGTATGTAAATGAATTACAGAAAAAGATTAATAATAGAAGAAACTGTATTCAGGGGAGAAACTATCTGAGGATAAGTATTTAATGAAGTTGGACCATCATGGTGATTGAAAATATTGAGTCTGGTCCCTGAGCCATCTAATAGGAGCATTTTCAGCTATACTTAATTAGCAGTTACAGAATAAAAAGATAAAAAAAATTATCTTATGAGAATATGAAAATTGTAAATCTTGAAAGAATGGAGGTTACTAGAGAAAATACTCTTTTTTCATGAACAAGCACAGCAAGCAGTCCTGGTGAAGTTGACAGTTTAAAATATGCAAACATGAGTCCTCAACTTTTTTTATGCTGAAAAGGAGACAGCAAATAATACAAATCCATTTTTTAATGCATTGATAAAAAAAAAATACACTAAGAGATCAATAAAGAATGAAATGACAATACAAATATTTGAAGATTGTACAGCTACATGTTTGTCCAAGGAAGAACATAACTACTAATGTTTTTTTTTAAAAAAATATCACAACCGACGGCTAAATAATATTATGAATTATTATGAATAAAAATAAATATTAACAAAATAAATAATTAGTATTTGTCATAATTTATAAACACAAATAAGAATAACATAAGTTATCAAACAGTTCAATAACAATTTAATGGGTATGTTAGTGACTTTGACTTATACTTTTCTCCTTATTTGAATATTTGTTCTTAGAATGACTAACGATTTTGCACAATCAACAATACTTTAGTTGCTTTCTTTTTCTTTGGTCTATTTCAATGTGTATATGGGTTGATCTTGGCTGATATTTTTTTTCCTTTTGCATTATGACACATAGTAGGCCCTTCATATTTTGACTAATATGATACCTGCTTCATTTGGCCAAATGATCCACAGTAAATGTTGGACATATAATTGAGCTTGTAAATTAAACGACATTGATTAATTGTTTGTAATCAATGTAAACATACTTATATGCTATAATTGCATGTGAACATTAACATTTTAATGTGTAATTTTTGTAATTTACAAAAATCACACCATCATTCATAAATGTTTTGAGCAAATTTTTCAGGGAGATGTCGTTGTCTTAGATTTAGCGATTTTTCCATTAAGAAAATAACACTTTATTTATTGAACTCAATTACACATATAGAGTTAGCCTTTAAAATATTAGTAATTTTTAATAATTATTCTTATAATTAGTTAGATTATATATTAAAAATTATATTAATTAACTATATTATTAAAATACAATAATTAAATATATTAATAATTAATTAAAAATTTACAAAATAAAAATAATAAAAAACGGAAAAAAAATCATTTAGAATTTGGGAACCCAAATTCTAAACGGGAAGTCTACGAAAAAAAAGAAGTGAATTCCGGACCGGAAGACCTGAATTCACACTGAATAGTAACAGGAGATAATTATGCTAATAATTTGGAAGGAGAGATAGTAGGATAGATAAAAAAAAATTCCGGTGAAGAAATGTATTATCGTAACTTTTAATTTGGTGGCCGGCCGGCTGGCTGGCTGGCATGGCGGAAGAGACGTACATTGATTAGAATTTTCAATGTGTTATTGGAAATTTTAATACATTTTCTGAATCTGTCTTTTTGTTTTGTATCTTGATCATCATGCACGTAGTCTACGGCACCGTCACTTGTGCTTGGATCAATTAACATGAATCATGATCATGTACAGATTTTTATCAATGCAAATCCTGCTCAAGTTGCACACCTTTAATTAACTCGTGATACTTCATGTTATCGTCAGTGTCCTGTTTCCACTATTCATTATTGAAGAAATTTCACGGAAGCAAGGAGTACGTAGTTGGAGGAAAAATAAAGAATACTGACATGAAATAGTACATGGTAACAAAAAAGCTTCGACATCATTAGCAGATGTATAAGTGGTACAAGAAAAGTGCTAGACTATCAGTCTTGCAGACTATTTGGCTTGACGAAGATTGCATGTGCTACAGACAACCAAACACAGATGACTTAAGTTTTATACCACTACAACACTCAAATATCGACCCAATACACCTTGACCAAAGTAGCCAATCAATCAAAACACACGAGGTAAAAGAGCGGGAAACAACCCAAGACACAAGTGAGCTTCGCCCACACGCATGTGTATAATAATAAATTAAATAATACAAAGTCTTCACAAAACATCCATTTGACAATTCTACATAGCTTGGCAACAAAGATCCAAAAGAAAAAATCTACCACTAGCAAAGGCAAACTACACGTGATGCCTCTTTGTTGACAAGCTATCATGCGTGTAGCTTAGAAAACTATACCAGGAATTATTTAACAGATTCACTCTTGTGGGTGAGCTATATCATCAACAGATTTCAAAAAATGGTTTCAACATTAACAATATAAGGCAACACTACAAGAATTTCTATACTTTCCTCAACGAAAGGTTAGAACTCAAAAAAATTATGTGAGCGAGCTCTTACCAGTACTTGCCGGCAGCAAATATCCAAAAAAAGAAATGAAAAAAAAACTGCTCTAGTTTATATCAAGAATTTATCACAGAATATAATGTCTTCTAGAGGAAGATGTTGATTTCCTTTTCGGTCATCTCCAAAACATGGTCTCTTGCATCAGCCAAAGCACCCTGAATTTGAAGTATATTCAGATCCATGAAAATAAAATAAAAGGAGAGGTAAAACTAAGCAAAAGTTATAGCAATAGCATAAAATACATCACCTGCCCAAATTTTGTTAGGAAGTTACTGCCAATGTTTAGGGATGTGACAGCTACATCATCATTAGACTTGAGTGCTTGAGCAATAGCAAAAGCTCCATCATCCTGTGAATCGGACAACTATGGCATTAGAGATGATATAATTTCCATGAGTTATGAATCAAAAATAAAAAAAGAACACATTCATACCCTTATTTCATTAAATCCTAAGTCTAGAGAGGTTAAAGCTTCATTAACCACTTTCAAGCTGCGAGCCAGGCTCTGAGCACCCTGCAATAGTTGATTCATAAAACAATAAGATCCTAAGATTGACTGATGAAGATTTGAAAAAATGATTAAAGGGTAAAATGACTCAAGGTACTGATAACAAACTTCATCTCGTAGACCATTTGCTCGCAAGTCCAAAATTGATATGGTGGTATTGTATTTTAAAGCATCTGCAATGAATTCTGCCCCTTTTGCTCCTATCTATAAAGTTATTCAATGTTACAAATAAAAGTTATTACAAATAATTTACAGGTAATTCATGGTGAAAAGGTTACCTGGCACCAACCAAGCTTAAGGGTTTTTATGTTCCCATGAAACTTGAGAACTTCAGCCAAGGCCTTGGCTCCGTCTGGTCCAATGGGATTATAACTAAGTTCTAACTAAGAATGAGATAAAATCTGTTAGTGTATAGAAAAGACAAACAACAGAACAAAGATGAGGAACTAAATAACTGTAGAGGCTTACAGTGGTAATAACTAAGTTATCTTTTAAAACTTGAGCAATGGCATTAACACCATCAACATGAATGTTATTTCCCCCCTGCAATATTAACTCAGGTAAATCATGTCCCAAGCAATAGTATTACTGCCTCCATGTTTTGGTTTTTTCTTTCGTTAATGGCCAGAGCAGAGGCAGTGACATGGCAGGGAACACATGTACAGAGTACAAACTAAAAGGTAACAAAAGAAAAAAAGAGATCTTGTTACCAGATCCAGCGTTGATATTGACCGATTTTCCTTTAAAGCAACTGCAATTTTTTCGGCTCCCTGACAAATTATACACAATTAGTTTAATGACTATAATCAGAACTCATTGTCCTCTTAAGAATCATCTCTGCAGAACTATATTGTTACAGTAGTTGTTACTGTTAATATAAAGGGAAAAGGAAAACATAAGTTTTCTATTTTCTGAGGTATGGCAATATGGATCTGCAAGACTACAACTGCCAGCCATCAACACTTACTGACTATTTGTACACTTAAATGAGACAAAAGAGTGCGCACGTGGTTATTTCTGAGTATAGTATACATACATCAATTTTACTATTCAACTTGTTGCAGATACACAAAACTAGTTTTTATGTCGTACACTTGAAATTTTTACAGCATAGAAGGCAATCTATACTGAACAGTTATGGAAAAAAAAAATTTATGAATATCAATAATACTTAAACATCTTAAGGATCCTATTCATTGCATGACCTCACATGATGTAACAATTTTGACAAGATTTATGATAATCTCACTATGTGAAATAGGGGACAACTTTCAGATAGAATACCTCATCACCAATGTCATTCATGTAAAGGTTCAACCATAATAGGCTTTTGCTCTTCTTAATATACTCAGCAACATGGAATGCACCTTTAGCTGTTAACGAGTTGTTGCCAATGTCTAGAAGTGTAAGTTTCCCTTGAGAACAAATATTGCTTGTCAGTTAATTGTAAATATTAAAGTGGAATAATAGAAGCATAAATGACACATGGTCAGTCAATATCAGAAATTAGTACAAGTTAACCTTTATGTGAAGATAACCCAGTCATCAAAGAACGGATTCCTTCATCTCCAATAGAATTCCCATGCAAATGAAGTTCCTGTCCATATATTCAGGTTTAGAGTACATCATGCTTGTTTAAGGCCGCATACAGCCAGATATACTTCTAGTGTACATAGCAACATTTTGTCATTGTGAGATTAAATCTTGAAGGATTAATGCTCAATTTTTCTTCAATATGCTATGGAATTTGAGATGTTCTGTTAGGAAATTCATAATAGCATTTTGTGCTATAGGACATGTGTTTTAGAACTGGATAAGATAACAAGATCTAGTGGCCAAGGTGGGAAGCTGAAAGCTATACCAACTACCAAGAACTTAAAGGAATGAATGTAATGTGGGGCATTTCATTCAAAAGAAAATAAGAATAGTACCCTTAATGACTTGTTGCTCTCAAGTGCTTTAGCCAATGCATTAGCCCCCAAAGCACCACCATAATTGCCACTTGAATAGTGATGATGTCAGAAAAATTCACAAAAGAGGAAAAGATTAAGTAATGAGCTGTTAAAGATTTACTCAATGAAACAATTCCAAGGGTAATTGCAACATCAAAAGCATGAAGATCATAAATCAAACTGTCATTCTCTCAAAATTCCCAGCAGGAAGAATTGGGGGAGAAAATTTTTGGGGAGAATACTTAATGTGACAATTTTTACTCACTTGAGATGTATATTTCGTATACTGTTATTCTCAAGAAGTGCCCCGGCCAGACTTGAAAATCCCTGCCTCCATTTCCAAGAAACAAATCAGAATAAGACTTGAACACTCAGGCATCTATGGTCTTATAGAATAAGCTTAGGTAAATTGCATACAGAATATTCAATCATGTTATTGTTAAGTTCAAGAACCCGCAAACTTGAATTTTTCTTCAACATTTCAGCAATTGCTTTTGCACCCTGCATAACACAATAAGCATTTCTTAGTGCCATTTGGGAGGCATTCTATTAAAAATATGAATCAGCAAGCTAACCTCATCACCCAAGTCAGCACTGTTTAGTTGGAGCTTCTCAATGCTAGAGTTATTCACCAATATGTCACATAAGCACTGTGAAGAGTGAACAAGGATATTGATAGTCAATAGTTGAATACAATAGTTAAACCTAAGTGTATGACAAAGATCAGTGGTAACTGTTAACAAATTTATTTTCGTTTATCTGTTTGAGAGAGGATGGAGTAGGGTTATAAACATATCTCAAACACAATTCTAAAAATCATCATGGTTTAGTTAAGTAAGCCATATGTTTCTTCATCGTCAGTCCAAGGTTCTTTAAGGCATAAAGAGAAATGAATATATTCTAGCAAATACAGAATTATGAGGAACATTGTGTCAGCTATTCCTGTCATCCTGTATTTGCTTGATATAGGATTGAAGATAATTACACAAGCTCAAAAAGTGAACAAACAAGCCTATGTATGTCAATTTATAATAACCCATTGTACTCCTCATCTGCACTTGAATAGACAATTAACTTAACTATCCATAAGAAAGACACACAACGGATTGAATTTATTCCAAAAGGAGGTATAGTACCCTAAAACAGTGAACCAAGCTCCAATAAATATTTGACTTGTTCTTTCTTGAGTAATATTCAATATTATATTTAATTGCAAACAGCCTCGAAAACTTGGGCAAAAAAGAAAATACAGAGATGCTACTTATATGCATAAAAAAAATTGTTGTGAAATGCAATAAGATTAATTACTGAACATGTAATATAAAGTATAAACAACCATTGATCAGTTGATAGCAAGGCCTCTTGGAAATGATGTCGATAATTTTAAGTGTTTGTTTCAGGAAGAGGTGGTTCATAGTCTAGAATTAAATAAGAAAAGGAATTATTATCAGTTAGCCTGTTACCCCTACATGCCTACCTTCTCTTAAATTTTTTGGGCGGAGAAATAAGGCTGTAAGTTGAGTAATCAATTACAAATTCTGATTTTTGAGATATCAGAGTTCAAAAAAAAAACTAAGAATGCACTTTAATTACACAAAGAGCAGGATGTTTCATAAGTATGTAAGAAGAAGCAACAACAACAACAATGGTAATGAATTAATAAAAGGAAAATAAGGGTCTTAGATATAAATAAATACATGAGCCTTTATCTAAATCGTTATAATCTCATCATGAACATGGTGCCAAATCCTCCAGATTTAGCCCCAATTTCTAAATAAAAGTCAAACTTCAATATAAGGTAGTGTGGGCCTTTACACTGCCACATTTAAGCCCAAATGGCTCTTGCCTGAGGGGACATGTTAGAAACAAAAACATTCACAAGACTTCACCTAACAACTTAATTTTGAGTGAGTTAGTTCTTGACATAAGTGTATATTCTCACACGGCATTTATAAAAATCATCCAAAAATATATTATAAGGACCTTTCAAATAATTAGATAAAATAAAGGAACCACAACAGTAATTAACTTAAATCTTGAATTCATAGATGTATGTAATAAATCTAAACCTGGGACTGACCTTAGCACCTTCATCTCCAACAAGGTTTCCTGAAAGGTCAAGAGTCTTCAATGTGATGTTTGACTGAAGAACACCATCAAAAGCTCTCAATCCAGCTGCAGTTATACCATTGGCGGCAAAACTCACTTCCTCTGCAGTCTTTATAACAAAATATATTTAGGACATGCTCACAAAGAGAACACCAAAATGCATCTTACATTACTTTCTCATGCCATATAGACAGTAAATCAAGATTCTGAACCAAAACCCAACTTCCACCCAGCCAATTTCACTATAAGCAAGATTTGGCTAATACAAATTATAATAGCAATACAAGTTTCTGTGCAATCTTGTATTGTACTACCTTGAGTTGAGTCCTTTATATAAGAAACAAATGGTAGTATTTTTTTTGTTCCTTAATGTAAGAAACATATGATCACTTTTAAATGTATTAATTGCTAAATTTCTTCTATACCCTAAATTTATTGTGAAGTCTATTAATGAGATATCACTCATTTCCCATGAAAGTGGATACATTTATTAAGCTATTAAAATATAACTCATACTCATTGGTTGAAAAACTATTCCTTGTGTTTACCAATTCTCTTTGTTGGAAATAGGAATACCTTAGGAGATAGGAGCTTCTTTAATGTTTATTTTTCCAAGTTGCCTAGATACTTGATATAGCTAGGTTCAATGCATCATTGCATCATTGTAATACTCTTGAATAAAAATAAGTCCATTCTTCTGGGTGGATAATACACTCGAGCAAATTCAGAAAATAATTATTTCTCTTATCTCAAACTCTCTTTTGGAGCATATTTCATAGACCAAAAATGGAACCTAAGTCCAATCTCATTAAGTGGGTGCTGCAGATACTATTAACTGACCATCTAACCCAATGCTTTCAATCATAAAAACCCTTGGCCTTGAAAGGTTACAGCTTACAAGGTTAGATCAGTAATAAAAAATGGTTAAGCAATTTAGGTAGAATAATTAATTCTCACAAAAAACAGATGCCATGCCCACCCATTGTAAGTTCCATAGTTTTAAATGGTTTCACTAACTGGTATCTCAACTTTCAACATATATTTTGTGGACTTATTAGTACTACTGACCTTTACAGATACACTCTCATGCAATATCTAACCACATCCTTTTACTTCAAATTAGCTGCAGACCAACTAGCTCAAGGTCATAGATGGATTTATTTTAAAGTAAATGTTGAAATACTCCAATGTTAATTACATTGATTAAGACATGAAGGAATGGATACTAAACATAAATCCAGCATATGCCTGTACAGAAGGTAACATCACAACATATCTTTCAATAACAGTATCAAAACTGGCAGCTCATCTATAATCAATAAGTATACAACAAAATATCAAAGCAATGAAAAATGAAGGATATTTGTTACCTGGTTGAACGCCAAGCTCTCAGCAAGGAAGAATAATCCTTCATCTCCAAAGTTGCGCCCTGCCAAATTAATGTAAACAAATTAATTAATTGCTTTTATTTATCCAATCACTTCAATAGTACCCACACTTTAAAATAGTCATGTCAATAGTCAACTGCAATGTAGCAAGAAATATCAGTTATATTAGGAGAGATTAAAATATGGAATTGATTTGCTTTGTTTGGAATTGAATTAATTGGATTTACAAATCAAATCATACGTTGTGATCCTAAACCCTAATATAAAAATATGAGTTAAATTGATTTACAAATCAAACACCTGTTTGGAATACATTAGCAGTGAAAGAAATTCATTTAGTTAAGTAATTTACTTTATTATCCGCATTAAAATTGTGGTAAAGTGGGTAAACTAATAAAATGTAGATTGTCAATCAAATAATTAAAACTAAAATGAAATCAAATCCAATCAAAAAAAGAGTGGATTTCTAGATCGACACAAATCAAAAGGATTTGAATATCAGATCATTTTGTATTTCATAAATTTCCAAACAAAGAATTTCATATACAAATCAAATCAATTCCTACAGATTTGAAAGGGAAATTAAGTTGAAAAGAAAGAAAACATAATGAAGAGACCTTGAACTGAAAGCATATTAGATTAAGTTGGAAGGATATCATAGATCAAGGGAAGTACAATATCAAATAAGATTAGCCTGTAAAAATGTTGGTATTCAAAGGTGTTGTTCTGGGAAGATGGATTGTTGGAGGATGGGGTGTTGCCGAAGGAGAAGTATCAAAGATTGTACCAGATTTCTCAACAACAACATCAATATATCCAGCAAATGGGGACAACATTACATACAGGTTGGGAATGGCAGTTCCAGTGGAGGAGGTTCTTCATGGAGGGTGAAATAGACACTGCTGCAAAATTTATGGAGGATTTACAGGGGTCTGACAGTACATGAGCAGCAACAAGCCATGTGGAGATGGGAGGGAGATTCACGTGGGAGGTATACAGTGGGGAGCGCTTACGTGTTACTCAACAGTAATTCGCCAATGGAGAATCAAGACGAAGTGTTTAAAGCACTATGGAAGATAAAAATCCCAAGTAAAGCATCATCCTTCGCCTAGAGATTGATCAAGGATAGATTGCCTACAAAGAATAACCTAAGAAGGAGGAATGTGGAAATCAATGATGTCAGATGCCCATTTTGCAGAACTCATGATGAGGACGAGGCTCATTTATTCTTCAGCTGTGCTAAAATTTTGCCATTATGGTGGGAATCACGGTCTTAGGTAAACGTAGTGGGTGTATTCTCAGAAAATCCGAAACAACATTTCCTTCAACACTCCTACTGCAATCTTGACGGACTTAGGGTTCAGCAGTGGCAGACTTGGTGGATCGCTCTGACATGGTGTATTTGGCATCATAGGAATAGGATTGTCTTCCTGAATGAAGTTTCAACGGTCATAAAATGATGGAGGATGCTTTATTTTTCTACTGGACCTGGCTTAGAAATTTGGAGAAAGGATTTGACATCCCAGTTTCATTCCTGGGCTTGTAATATTAGGGATAGTTTTCTGCTTTCAGGGGGGGAATAGATTATAGAATAGAATTTTTTGTGGTTGGCCACCTAGCTGTCAGCCAAATCTTTGGTTCCCTAATTCATGTTGGTTATCGTGTATTAGGACACCATAGTTCTGCACTTGTTCCTTCTAGGATGTATATACAACAGTACCACTTGTACTGATTTTAATATTCTATATAATATATCTATACTTTTGCTGATAAAAAAAAAAGAAGAAAAAATGGATCAGGTTCAGTCCATAAATGGTAAAATAATGAAGTTATTTTGAAAAATTATCAATGAAGAATCTTCACTATGAAATTTAAAGCGTATTAAATAACTGTAAATATCTTTTTCATTTATCAAATTATCAATCAAGCCAGCATACCTGACATATCAATACTAGAAAATGACCTCAGTTCCCGTGCAAACTCATTGAGCTTCTGTTTAGATTGCCTCTCAATCTTCTCCCCAAGCTGGGATAACAAATTTGTACCAGCAGCAAAAGACCATTTCAGTCCTTGTGAAGGGGATTGACTTTCCACAGTCAAAGATTTCAATTGCTTTGGAGTTGGAACAAGAAGCTTCTCCACTAATTTCCAGATAACTGTAAGCTGAAAACAAATTAGTACAACCACTATTACGAAATCTAACAAATAACATATGCTTGCAATCAAAACAAAAACAAAGAAAAAGAACAAAATCATACTAATAGTGGTGAAACACTGCTTAATTAAGAAGCATGGATATTCCAAAATTTCTATCAAACTAGAGTCAGATAGATACTTGTAAGTTGTATCGGATACCCAATAGCAGAGTAAGACATGAGAATTTTCTGTGTTTAAGTCGTGAGAGGGGGGTATGGGAAAACTACTACAGATAAATAAAGTGTATGTAAGACTAATAGAGTTTCAAAACTTTAAAGGGAACAAGGCCTCTCCAGGGAGACAAGAAGCGCCACACCTGTAGATCTTATCGAATACTTCTTAAACACCAATGTTTACTTACCTTGCATCATATAATTTTTACTTTTTTAATTTTGTGCTAAATTGTCAATACAAGTGAAATTTTAATATAAGAACTTGATAATACTGGCCTTCTATAATTCTAGCTGAGCTCATGAGTTGACTCAAAATTCAAACAAGTTCAATGATTCCATGGAAATGAGTCAACTCGCTTGGAAACTCAGACTGGATCAAACTCAGAAAGAATTGGGCAAACACACACAGGCTCAGTCAAAATCATGAGTCTGCTGCCAAGTTAGCTAGTCTATGTGAAGGGCAGAGATATGCCCCCAAAATGCCCAAAACAGCGCTGTTTTTAGGGTTCCTTGATTTTTTTTCTTCCATTCTGTGTTTCCCCAATCACCTTCATGACACATTTCTCATTTGATCATTCACAACCGGCCATCCCCTTTAATCTTTTGCATTTGCTTCTTGTGACCCACCACCTCTGGCAAACACAACAACTCTTTCAGCGAGCCTCCAGGCTGAGGTGAACCTATGATGACAACGATCTAAGGATGAACCTGCAAAGGCTGCTCGTGTGCCAGGTTGCAACTGCCTGTGTAGTCTGAAACTGCAATGAGTGAACAAGGTAGCCTCTTCTCTCAAACAGCCCTCTGCATGAACATGGTGACATTCCCATCTGATGCCATTCTATTCTTCGTCTGAACTTGCAATATTAGTTGAGAACTTCAGAATTTGAGACCATTGTAAATGGATATCACTTGTGGATTGTGACAATTGATCACTATGAAGTACGAATGTAGGATATTTAGTATTTTATGGTATAATTTTTTGTTGGGATACTATCATTATGTTTTTCAATATTATTTTTATTTTTGTTAGGTAAACTATTAGAAGTTTACGGAGCCTTCACAAGCTTACATTAACTCTCAAGTCTGACAACCATGAATGACATATTAAATTACATTTCCCTGATTCCCTGTCAATATGCTTAAACTATACTATCCTTCCCTCTAATTTATATGCTTAAACTATACTATCCTTCCCTCTCATTTTAAAAATTACACTGTGTTCCCTTAACAGATGAATATCTGTTGTGCATATTAATGCCAAGGAGTTCGCCAGGAATATCTTTTTATTGTTTTTCATTGTTATGATTAGAGGTGTTATCCACAGCTGCTTTTGAAACTCAACTATCAAAATTCAGCCGTAAGAAGATGAAATGAAAATTTTAGATAAAGTTCCGAAGCTTATATTACAGGTGTTTAAAACTTCCTTTAATCTTTCTAAAGTCCAAAAACAAATAACATAAAGTTCAAAATTCTCTATCATTGATACTGAAAGTCGTGTAGAAAGTAAAAAAAAAAAAACATCCCCCAAAGGTTCACCATAACTGGCACGTACCGGTATCCATGCATCATAGAGTAGACTAAAATGCAGGCAACGAAATGAACAAACAACTAAAGAGAAATCTAATAAAAAAATAGAGAGAATTAAAAAAAAAAACACGGAAAATTAAGCATTGGATACCAAAAGTGAGGGCGAAGAACGCGGCGACGGGAGCAACAACGTTGGCAATCTGTTTCACCGGCGCACTGGACAGCGGCGCGCTGGCCTGAGACTGGCGATAGACTCTGCGAGAACCACCGGAGCGTGCGCGACTTCCTTCCACGCTGGAAGAAACCCTAAACACGAAGCTTCTCGGAGAACACGTTCTCCGGCGGTTGAGAGGCGGAAGCGGCGCAAATTGAGCGACGCCGGCGGCGGTGAAGGGCAGCGATTGCAGCCGCTGGTTGAGGAGGCGAACCTGCACCGAAAGCGAGAAAGCGTTAGGATTTCGAAGAAAGAGGAGCGGTTGTTAGTTGGCGGTAAGCGACGGAGTCAGTTACCTGCGGGTGAGAGTAGATAGAGAGTGTGGAAGTGAAGGCCATGGCTTATTATCAATGAAGGAGCATAGAACAATAGATAGATGAAAGAAGGAATCAGAGATATAAATAAGGAAATGGCTTAGTATGCGGATTTTGGCGGAGAGTGAGAAAATTGAATGTAGAGAAGAATGGAGGAGCTAGCTATGAGCCATGAAGCATGATGTTTCGGTGGTTCTATTCCATCAAGTATCAAATCTACTACTACTGAGGAAATCAATGGGCTATTAGGGCCCAAGATAAACGGGCCGCCCAATCCTACTTTTGACCAGTGTTGTGACTTCTTACCAGAGTTGGGTTGTTGCTTCCTGAACTTCCCTAGTTGCTTTATGTACTCTTACTAGAATTTTTTTTTACCTTTAGTATTGGTCATTTTGGAAGCCGAAAAAGAAAATGCGTTTTAGAATTTAATTTTACATTTTGGATTGGTAATTTCGAAAGACAAACAGAGAGTGCAGAAAACAATAGCCTCGGAGTTATTATCAAGTTTCCCTTGCTACATTTGATTAAAATACTTAAAATGGTGTGGTGATAATTAAACAAATACTAGTATATTTTGATTATTCGATAGATATAATAAGAGATAAAAATCAAATTTTAGAAGTAATTACTATTTTCTTTCTTCGATGACATCTTTGTAAAATAACATTATTATTTTGGAATAGAATAAACTTTCTGTAGGAAATGATACTTTTAAAGAGTGATATCAATAAATAAAAAATAAAAAAACGAACCCACAATTTCATCCTGAAGTATTACTCTCTCTTCTAAGTGGTTCTTAAACTATAAAAATCATACAAGTAACCCCTCAATTATTGGAAACCATGTTGGATAGTCCCTTAAGTATTGAATGGTAATAAAAATTAGTAGCAAAAATGAAACATAAAACAAGACAGGGGTAGCAAAATGAACTGAATGGTAACGCGTGAACATGAAACAACAATAATATATATTATAAAAAACAGCGGAAGAATGCACATGTTGTTATATAAAATAAATATTTATTTTGTACCAACATTTTAACACAAGTAATAACAATTTATATTTTTTAACCAAGTGATCTAGAAAAATAAATTGACCATACTACTTCATAATTGTTTCCTGACATCATGACATATTAAGTGAATTGGATTGGCAGTGTTGTTTCCTCTATATTGTACTTCGCACAAATTAGTTCGTAATATATAGTACTGCATGTCAATGACCATATCTCTTATTTCGCGTGCTTCACCAATCTATATATTATTTTAGTGAAAAAAATCTTGGTACAGCAATAATATAGTTAACCTTGCAATTTTTATTGGTCAAATTAATGGTTTCTAACTTTTGTTCAATATATAATTACAACAAATCAAGCCACGGACATTGACCAAACATTTTCTTTGGTTAGAAAACATACGTTTTGCAGAAATTTATCATTTAGAAAGCAATTTTTCTCCTTGTTCAAAAAGAAAAAAGAAAGCAATGTTTCTTCTTCGGTTTAAGCAACAATATACTTTAGTACAACTGTAAAAGTATAGTAAACAGATAAAATATTAAAGAGCTATTAATAGCATGGGGTACTTTCGTTGAAAATATTTAAGATCATACAAGGAGAAATATATAAAGATCAAGTATTATTACACAAAATATAAACATCTAGTAGTGACATCTCTTGAATTGTAAAAGTCAACTGGCCATTACTATATAACATATATAGCCCATTTAAACCAATTATGTTCAAGCCAGAAGCAACTAAGGAATTTTATACCTTCAATCATCTGATAGAGGGCATTGCAATTAAGCATGGCTTCACGAGTCAAATTCACATTCTTCATAGCTCTTTTCATTGTTTCGGTTGCAGATGTAGCTGCTCACGAGTGGCATGATCACATGGTTCCAGCAGAACCACCTTCTAATCATGCAAGCAGCCTAAAAAATCATGCAATGATTGGTGGACTCTTTCCCCTTCTGCTTACACTTCTCATTGGGAGAGAGAGAGGCTTTGAAAACTTTCAGTTTGTCTTAACAGCATCTTGTTTTCTTTGTGCTTGTTAATTTTATTCTTGATACATGCCATTTACATTTTGGCCTTATTACTCTTGTATGTTGGTTTGATCTTTGTATTAATAAGCAGCCTTCTGGATGATATAATACACACAGTATTTTTCACTGTTCGTATGAGAATATAATTTTTATTTTATCGGCAAATATCAGCTTTAAGTTAACAGAAAAATTTAAACCAATGATCTCTCTTTCTTTTTTCTTTTTCCTTTACCACCAAATTAACCTTATAATTCTCATATGAGAATACATAGTGATTTTGAATTTTCATGTACTTAATAATTGGAAGACAACACGCAATGTTAAACTCTTATTAAACATGAAATTAGAGATGGAACTATTTAATGATTTCACCTTAGCGCGTTCCTCTTATTTGTATCTTGCAAACTTGAGCCTTATATGTTTTTCCTTGTAGCATAAGGGAAAATTTACACCTTGCACCAGAGTCATCAACAGTGGTGTTGGATGGTGGTGTTTGTGTGCAGCCGTGGTGTTGGGAGTTGGGTGGAGGGGCATTTTGGTCTGTTTGGGTCTTTTTGAAGGTGCAGGAACAAAATAGGAAGTGTGGGAAGCAATTGCCTCCATTTGCTTAGGGTATCTAGGTCTCTCTTCTGGCTAGAGGTCACACATACATGTTTGGGCTTCACAATGGCTGGTATATTATGATTGGGCTTCCATAGTATCAATCTCATGAAAACGGTGCACTGGTGCCTGCTTAATTATTTTATTCGGGTCATCATCTATACGTGGCAAATTTACGAAAGAGGGTTAGTTTTAAAAACTAATTACTAAAGAGGGTTTCTTTTTAAACAATTTACAATGAGGGTCTGTTTTTTTATGGGTTCCGTCTAGTGCCGCCATTGAAAATGGCGAGAAAGCTTGATACGTGGAGGGTGCCGCTTGTACTACTGGCGGGACACATCCACGTCGGATGTGCCGCCAATAGCTCCAGCGGGATGGGTAGTTAATTTTAAAGTGGAGGATGTCCTCCGTGCTACTAGCGGGACACATCCACGTTGGATGTGCCGCCAGTCACTCCAACGGAATGGGTACTTAATCAGCTTCTTTGATGTTTCTGTTCTCTATATTTGTGTTGAAATGATTAATATATTAGTTTTCTTGTGTACTGTGAGCAGAGCTGGGTTCCCTTTTGACCCCGTAAATATTCATTATTATTTCACATTAAAAGCTTCCTTTTCTTATTATTATATGATCTGCACATTTAAAGTTTCATATATTTGATTAGTGTTAGCATTAAATAGAAGTGCTAGGATCAATATTCGCAACTTTAAAGTTATGCCTTAGGTTGCATGTGGTTTCTTTTCGTAGTAGGAGCGTGTGTGATTTATTTATTGGAGCATTTTAGATTGTTAATTACTGTGCGTAAAGATATTAAGAAATTAGAAATAAAAAATATTTTAGAAATATAATATTAAATGTTATTAACACATTTTATCATAATTTCAATAAAAACAATTTTATTTATTATTTTTCATTAATATCTAATGAAATATGTTAACATTTGGTACAACGTAAGGCATTAGTATATTTTCAAGAAAAGAAAAAGAAAATTATAGCAAGGTGTGTTCCGCTGGAGTTACTGGCGGCACATCCGGCCACTTTAAAATTAATTACCCATCCCGCTGGAGCTACTGGCGGCACATCCGACGTGGATGTGTCCCGCCAGTAGCACGAGCGGCACCCTCCACGTACCAAGCTTTCTCGTCATCTTCAATGACGGCACCAGGCGTCACCCATAAAAACAGACCCTCATTGTAAATTGTTTAAAAAGATACCCTCTTTGGTAATTAGTTTTTAAAACTAACCCCCTTTCGTAAATTTGCCACTATGTGTCCATACATGTTAGGGAAGATGCAATTACCTTGCAACATTATAATGTACACACCAATCAATCATCATCACGATGAGAAATGCATAACGATTAAAACAAAGCACCCCTTTGTTGAATTCATTTTATAATTCATCGATTATATACTTTTCAACATAAACAAGAAACAACAGGAGCCAAGTCCAAGACCACCTTTGTTCATAACCAACTGGCCGAAGCAGTGCACCACCCTCAATTGTTCACTATTTATATCCAAAAAAACATAACAAATCTTCAAGTGCAATCAGCAAGAACAATCAGCAAAAAGGGTACCTTAATTAGTTCGATATGGCTTCACCACTCAAGTTCACTGTGTTCTCAGCTTGTGTTTTGGTTTTGTTTGTGGTGGTTACTGCTCAATATGGAGATGGTGGTAACTATGGCTCTGACATGCCTAAGGACATGCCTATGGGTCCAGCACCACATTCCAATGCTTCTCTTACTTATCCTGCAATCATAACTATTCTCTTTCCCTTTATGCTTGCCTTTCTTGCAGCCAAAGAGAGAATTTAATTAACTACCTTTTTTATAATAAAGATTGTTGTGTTGGCTTCCTATTTTTTATGTTCTCGTTTAAGTGGGCATGTGTTGTGTCTATGTTGGGTTGTATTAATGTATTAAGTTTGTGTTGAGTACTTGAAGCTATACTCATGTAATAATACAAATCTTTATCTTGATAGCCACTGCGCTATATCTATACAAATAACTTGGATTTGGTTAATTGTAATTTTCATTTTTGGTTTACATGGTGGAGGGAGATTGCATGTGAATGTAATTATCATTCCTCACTTTGCCAATTGTCAAAAGGTTTAAAAAATACAAAGAAGAATTTCACCTCTGGATTAATATTGAAATCCATCCCTCCAATTTCATAGCATTGGGGTATGGCCTTTTGCATGATAAAAGAATATTTATAATATCACCTTAATTTGTAGTACATTCAAATAAACTTCCTCCTTACCAACATGGGTTAATTAGGTCAGTGTGATAAGGAAGTCACACGAGCCTGAAGCTCAATTTCTGTACATGACAATTATTTAAAGGACTTCCTGGTGGCAACAAGCCAACAATGCCAGAGAATTTAGTGTCTGGCTCAAAGACCAAAAGAACATTTTTTCGTGTTTGTAGCCCGCAAAAATTCCGATTACATATATAGTTTGAGCCGATGCAAAAAAGCAAAGAATCTTCCATGAGTTTAATTTTGACACATTTTTATTGCCAACCAATTAAAAATCACTATAATTTTCTTTTTGCTGCCATGTAATTAATTATCAAATTTTCACTAGTTTTACCTATAACTAATTTTCATCAAAAAATCATCATTGGTTACTTTTAGTAGGACAATTTTAAAGTTTAAGATAACTTCTTTGTTAATTATAACCTTATTTTTTACCGATATTTTTAGTTAATTTACGCATTTATCTTGAGTTAAAATAAAGAACTGATATGTATTTATAGTGGAGTATTCAGTAAAAAAATATATTTATAGTGGAGTAGACATTAAAAAACATATAATAAGAAATTTTGATAACCATTTTATCCAAAGGAAAATTATTACTAGTATAGAGCATTTCTTAGTTCTTCTAACATAGTTTATTAAAAAAAAATACAAGTTACATTACGTTTAACGGCCCCTCTTTAAATTTGAAATTGAAACAACAAATGGGAACAATTAAGAAAAACCTAGCCAGCTAATAATCTGGCTCTTTGTAGCGGGGACAGTAGTATTAAGTCTCTTTTTAGGTGTCGCATCCAGTTTGGCTGCATCCTTATTCAAGTATTAAATACGGTGTCCAAATAACAAAACACATTTTTTTTATTGTTGCATCCAATTAGGTTGATTCTACACCACATTTGGCTATTATTAACAACCACTTGGTTGCAATAATTTTTTAAATAATCATTATGATAATGTATCATTATCAGTACCGTAAAGCCAAGCTTAAACTTGAACGTTTAGTTAGACTAACATCTCTCTACTTTGTCGCAATTTTACAATGGCTAAACGGAAGCATTGATATTCGCAATGTTAGCTGTATATTTTGTCATCTAGAGACATCATTAGATGTTTGCAATGCTGAGATAAGAGGGGCCGATATTTAATTCAATCTATCTTTTGGGTATCAAAACCACCAAAATTAACGACAATGAATAAATAAAATAACAAATATACATAGGCATCTGCTGCCAATCATTGTACTAGCAAGTATAATTTCTAGCAAAAGCCAAGGTTCTAAGAAAGAATCGAATGATTCTTAAGTATAAGAGATGAATCATTATGCCAATTGGAGATGGCAGGGGCAAAAAGTAAATTAAAATAAACGGCTAACGCGAGAGATACAACTATACAAGGTTATAGGTTAAATGGTATGCTGCAATAATTAGATTTAGCCCAATTCCAGCTAGTAAAATTTAGAAAATTTAAAGTACCATTAAGCAGGAAATTACCTGACCCTACTATCCTCCAATACTTTGCCATTACTTGTAAACAAAAAATTACAGCCCGCGCAGAGAGTTAATCGTGCTTCCTCAATAAATCAAACAATTTACAAGTACGAATTCTGAAAATGAGCTACTGAGAGACAAATAAAAAAGGGGAGAAGGGGGATTATACATAAACAATGAGGACTTGTCATTTTTGACATGCTTGAGTGACAGACATAAACGAAACCTTCCACTTCATTTGGTTGTTGTTGCTTTAGCAAAGCCTTCCTATTAACTTGCACAAGTGCTAAACAATCAAAAGGGTGCAGATAAACTGGTAATAATTTTACCGTGGAATTCAGAGTTGACAACCAAATAATAAAACAATTCATTACTTATATCAATACATGAGTGACAGAAGAACTTAATTGTCCAATTCTCACCTTAGCAAGCCTTTCTCTTATCAACTCTTAAGTGAAGGTTATACCATTTCTTCTTCTTTGGCCGTTCTCTTGTACTCCTCTTTTCCTTTGCTTGGCCATCTTCTTTTGCCTCCTTGGAAGAATTTTTACTTCTGCTCCTACTTGTAGTTCGTTTTAAAGGAGCACTGGTGTATGATGCCTGTATTTCATTTCTATTCTTCAGTAGCTCATCAATCTACACAAGAGTAAATAGCACAAATTCAGTGGCTTCCATTTAATGAATTTTATAGACCCGGAAGGGGGGTAGAAACCATTGAAATATAAAACTCACTGCTTGCATTTCATGTGCATATCTATTTGTCATCTCTGAGAATTGTGCCAGAACCTACAAAGACCCAGCATGAGAACTGATGAAAAGTAATGTAGTTATAACCATACAGTTGCTTGTATCAAAGTGCACACCTCTCGATATTCTGCCTCAAACTTTGATATTTCTGCCCTTTTAGACAAAATTTGAGCTTCTATGTTTCTTAAATTTTCTTTTTCTTCACTAAAGGGTGCAGCACACAGGGCTTCTATTGTATAATTGGCACTTTTGAAAAAGTTGTCACCTAGAAGAAATTTGACAGTCAATCCCTACAAAGCATAATTACAAAAAACAAGAAGCACTAGCCAATTGGATATAAAAGTAAGCATTTACCATAAACAGCAAATACATGGGTACCAGCCTTCAATTCTGTTAATTCACAGGGCTGAAACCCGTCTAGCTTTCTGAAAAATGATGTATCTGGATCCTTAGCAGCAGCTATCTGCGAGAAATAATACAGCAACCAAATTTTAAAATGAAAATAGATAGACAAAAATTTAAATTGAGTACTATTCTATAACAGTAGATACTCACAGAGTTCATTGTTTGATCTAATCGATAAACAGGAAACCCAAGAAAATACATCCCAGCAGAGGTAACCTTCCCTGTTTTTGCACTGTCTTCCTACAACAACAATTAGTAATGTATTAACATCATAGAATGTTCATAAGTCAAAATATGCAAAAAAAAAGTATGAATATGAAATAATTACCAGAGAGCCATTAACATCCAATGAATAAACACTACATAAATAATTAATTCCTCTGGGAAAAAGAAAATCATTGTGTTCACACATATAAAGGAGAAAATGTATAATACCTGGAGTGCAAGACTTAAACCACTGTTGTCTTCCTGATCGAAATACAATAACTGTGGAAAGATAATCAAAGTATTAAACACCATACAAAAACATCATTTTATAAACCTAACAGATTAATGTTTTTAAATATAAAAGTTATATGAAAATCACTAGAATAATAGTATAAACGCACACATCAATGTTTTACAATATACAAGGAAAAGAGAACATTTCTGAAACTGTAAAAACAGAGAACAAAAATAAATTACACAACCAAGGGATAGATCACTATTTTGCAAGAAACAGAATTATTTTGCTAAGAGTTCGAGTTCAAGTTCAAGTTCAAAGTTACTTAAGAACAAATCAGTATAGTGAAATAGAATCAATCAGACCTTGCTAATTGAGTGCATCTTAGAATCTCAAGTAAACCTCAGCTTTATAAAATGCACTAAATTAGAAACATCTTCAAAAACTAATTAGTCTTGTAGTTGCACTGAGAAAAGATTGAAATTCTTGGATAGCATTATGATTCAAGTTCCAATTTTTCTTTAATTTTCTTAAATGAACTGTTGATGTTTCAAGAACATCCACTCCCAAAAAACTAATCTTACAAGAAATCAAATATTTTAAGAGAATTCTATGAAGAAATCAGTATTATAAGGCAAAAACAAAAATCTTAAAATCATCCGGTTGAACATAACCAGTATGCATTATGCTATCTTTATTGAATGACAGATTAAAATTCCAACCTTGAACTTGCTTTTGTCTGACGAATGTACTCGACAAACAAATCCAGCTCGTGCTTCCTCTTCTGTTATTGTAACTGAATAGAAGTGTGCACATTGCTTCTCAACCTGTAAGATGAAGGCACCAAAACAAAAATAAATGAAAGAAAATTATGACTAAAAAGGGATCAATGAATTAATAAAAAAATAAAAAAAGCTCACCCTTTTAGATATATTATGTCCCAATGGCAGTGGACGAATGGTCACCAAACCATTGAGTGCCTCTTCCAAAACTGTGGCAGATACAGTTGTCTTAATTGGCACACCAAGTTTACTGTCATGGAGAAAGTAAATGATGAAAAGGAGGGGAAACAATGAAAGAATTTAAAAACACAAGGAAATAACCAGCAATGTATTAAGCATTCAACAAAAGAAAAGGACTTGAAAGTGAGAGGAAGAGAAGCACATTCAATCTTGCTACCTAAAAAGTGCTGCAAACATTGTATTGACAGCACCCAGACTTGAAAGATCTAACTCCAACTCTTGGTTGTCTGATTCAACAGCCTACACACAAACATGACATAGTTCATTACTGATGATCCATGTGAAGAGGTTCAAGAGTCAAGACTACATTTTTCAGGAAGAAAGTTTGAGTACAAAATTGGTGGACTATTCAAAAAGCAATGAAAAAGGCAAATCAGAAGGATTGATGACCCTTGTAAAGTCTTAATGATTCGTAATAATAACAAATCTTATATTACCTCAAAGCCAGCTGAGTCGTATTGACGCCGTTTATCAGGATCTGACAGGATATTATAAGAGAAGGTAACCTCTTTAAACATATCAGCTGCTTTAGGATCATTAGCATTCTTGTCCGGATGATATCTGAAATGAAATAGATTTAGCTAATTAATAAATTAACCAACCCTGTTCAGAACTTCGGGTGAAAATAAGACAGGAAGAACAGCCAATTAGAGTAGCCAGGAGCACCTGAAAGAGCACTAAACTACTAATTCATTAAAGTAAAACACCTTTAATACATTAAGTTTTACTGTAAGCTGTTATGTGCCTGTATCAGATGCATGATGACATGATCAGTGATTCAGAGGCTTCCTTCCTACATTATTTTAGGAGGGTTATTTGGGCTTAACTAGAAGAACAATTAGCAAGTATGAAAAACGAAAAACATTCAGGTTCTCTGCCTAAAATCAAATGAAGCCAAAGACTGAGTCTTTTCCAAAGCTCTACTCTATGAATTTTAACAGCCTCTTCTCTTTCCATTCTCTGGTTGACATAACACCTATATCATCTAAAATTGATTCCAACAACAAAATCATTTCCACAATAAATAAAAGCATAAAACAACCTTTTTTCTTCCACGTATAATAGAATTATATATTCAAAGATCACCAAGCAGACATCATTTAACACATAGTACAATTGAGCATAAATATTTCCTAGCATTCACTACTTCTATCAACGCTCAGCCACTACAGAAGACTACTTTCGCCAATCATCTACACTACAATCAAGGTTTTAAATTGCTGTCGCGGTTTCATCTCAATCCTTAACATTGCAGATGCCGAAATCACAATCGCAGACCATTTTCTAAAACCTTGACTACAATAGATTATAGTATATAAATTTATATATAATTTTGAAAAGAAAAAAGAAAAAGCAAGACAGAGGTTTGGTAAGGGATTTTTCTGTTGCAGCTGTGTGTCAAAAACATTTTCTTTTCGTAAGTCACATTTAGCATCAGCTACATGAATGATTGAAAGAAGAAAAACATTATTCAAACACATTAATCTCAATATTAAAAAAAAAACTCAATCCAATATATGACAGCAGAGATTCCAGTACTACCTTCATTCTTCAACACAGTCAAAAGCATCAACACCGCAAATTCAAAAAAAAAAAAAAAAAACACACAAAGCAACACAGCGAGAAGGGAATCGAAACGCACTTGAGCGCCATTTTGCGGTACGCGGTTTTGATTTCCTGATCCGTGGAGTTGCGCGAGACGCCGAGGACCTCGTAGGGGTCCCGCCGGAGCTGCTTCTCACCGCCGCCGCCGTCGACGTCGTGCTTCTCCGACTTCGAGCGGTGCCCCGGCATCTTGCGCCGCCCTCAAATCAAACGACGTCGTGTACGTGTTTTATGCTTTCTATCCCCAAAACCCTAGAACTCGGATACAGAGAGAGGAGTGTCAGGGAGAATGGAGATCGAAATGGAAGGGATGGGGAGCGAGTGATATCTTCCCGTGCGGGTGAGTCACGGGGAAGGAGAAAGAATGAAGAAGGAGCATTAGGAAGAAGAAGGTGTTGTGGGGGTGACGGTGAGATCCAGAAAGTGGACCATGGACCCTCCAAGCTGGAGCTGAGCTGAGCTTCGAGGGAGGAGAGAGAAAACGAGAAGAGACAACAAAGAGCACCAAAAACAGAAATTGGAGGGGAAATTAAGAATATTGATTTTGGTTTTCTATTTTATTTTATTTTTAAATTCAAATTGGATAAATAACCTAATTTATAATTCTAACTATGAATCGCTGATGAATTGTTATAAAGAAAAAAACAATTTTAATTTTTGAGCGTCTAAGAAATATGTCAATTTAGTCCAATAATCTAATAACAAATTAATTTTTAAATTTTATAATTTAATATTAAATTAGTTTTAATTTATCACATTTTTATGTTAGGAATTAAATTTATATTTTTTATCTTTTAAAATTAAATTGTAATATTGTATTATATTTTTTAGAACAAATTCAAATATTTATTCTTTTATATTTAAATATTTTTTCGCTGAATTCTTAAATTCAAATACTAGTGCTGCTACTTTTATTTATTATTGATTTTAAATTTATTATTTGGATGTGATTTTGAAAAGTAGAGGCGTTGCCGGTAAAGTACCCGCGGTGCGTAGTGCGCACGGGGAGGTCGACGTTTGACAACTCGATTTCAACTGACACACGGAGCTTCTGCTGCGGATTTGGATTGGGTTGCCGAATGCCGAGAATTAAATTTTGTTAAACGGCTTTTAATAAGGTGGTGACAAGTTTAAAACAAAATTGATGCGGTCATAATTTGCAAATCTTCATTTGTTTTAGCAAATTGTTAATCTGGTCATCAATATGAAAATAATCAAATTAAAAAAAAAATCTTGAAAGTGTAATTATCATCCACTTTAATCTAAAATTTAAAAAGTTATTTGATTTAGGAGATAATATTAATATATTTTTAAATAATAAAATAATAATGAATAGATAAATTTGGAGAATAAAGTCACAATATGAAAATTTATTTTAAATTATCTTATTTTCATATACTAAAGTGATAAAGTTTTCCATCATCAGAAAGTTATTTGGAGTGCAGTTATTTTTACTATTAGAGAGAAGAGGAATAGCATTGTTTTCAATAACTAACAACGGTTAGGTATGTTGAAGATTTATGACAAAAAAATTTCATTAAAATAAAAAAAGAAAACATTTTAATGATATCACTATGAATATTTTTATACTATTAATTAATATAAGAATTATTTATATATTTTAAAGCAATTATCAATAAAAAATAAACTCATTGTATATGATATTTTAATTAAATTCTATAAAAGTTATATGAAAATTTGCCATTGATCTTATTGGACCGTCCCTTTCCACTTTTGGACATCCAATTAAAAGCATATAATATATTGGAATTAATATAGAATAGCAATTATTTAATAAATAATAACATTATTACTTATTTTTGTTTTTGAAGATAAGAGATGGGAGGAGGATGTGGTCATCAATAACAGATCTGAAGAAAATAGCTGTTTATGAGAAAACAACTATTTCTCTCATAAAGGCCTTTCAATTACTTGTCAATACGTAATTAATTCACCTACCATTTCTGTTAAGACGTTTATTTTTTTTTATTTTAAGTTAAATATTTTATATACTGCTTTTTGCAAATACATACACAAATCGATCATATAAAAACATTTCTATTAAATTATTGGAGAGATATCGAGATAAGAGATTTAATTTAAACAATTATGAAAACGAATTTTTTTTTGTGAGCAATTAAATTAAAGAAACTAAATTTTTATTGTTTACATTATTTTATCCTCTTAAATCGTAATTTTTTATATTCTTAAATTATTTATTTATTTATTCTTAAAAATATTATTTTTTATAAAACTGAGATATTTATCTATTTAATTTATTTATTTATTTAATGCAATTGTGCATCATATTTTTCAGTCAATTTTTTTCTCTGTATCTGACCATTTTATTTATATCATAAAATTTAATTAGATTAAAAAAATACTCATACCATTTACGAAATACTTTATTAAGACCAAATTCATCTTTTTCTCATGGGTTGGTAATTAATTTAGTCGTGTATTTAGAATTTAAGTTCATTACATTTTTAATTCAAGTGTGTATTTTTTGTATATTGATATAAATTAGTATAACTTTATATTCTTTTAACTATGATAAATTTAACTTTACATGCATTTGTGGCTTAATTATTGTTTTAATTTTTGAATTTATGTGTGTGTTTTTAGTCCCTAAAATTTAAAAATATTTTTTATATAATAAATTGATATTTTATGTCAGTTTTAAAATATAAATTCAAGTTACTAAAAATAAAATTTAATTTATGAAAGTTAAATTTATTACAAAGTATCAATTTACTATGAAGTTAAAAAGAATAATTTTTCAAAATTCAGAAAAAAAAAAACCAGTGTTAGGAACTAAAAACACACACTTTAACTTTAGATACTAAAATAATAATTAAGCCTTGTTTGAACTAGCATTGATATTAAAGATTAATTTTTATATTTATTTTAAAAGTTTTTGAAATCAATTTGACAAAAAAAAATAGATTAATTTCTCAAATTAAATTATAACATTTGTTTAGTTTGAATTTGTATTTTAAGACTATCATAAAATATTAAAACTGTCATAAAATATCAAAAATTATCATAAAATATTAATTTATTATGTCAAAAACTAAAAAAAAATCATCTGTAAAAATTTAAGAACTAAAACAGCTTATATTTTTATAAGTTTTTTTGTTAAATTTTTAAAAAAATAATACAATCTATATTGATTCGTGTTTGATTGAAGTAGATGGTATTTAATTTAAAAATAGTCAATCATATATAAAAATAAATAAATTGAATCAATTAACTTTTACATAATATCTAATCAAATTCAATCGATCAAAACTCTTCGTTTTCGATGATTCTTCAAAAAGTGTCAGCATTTTCAAGAAAGGAAATACACGCGTGGGTTGGTGTTCTTGCCAAGCATAGTCACTTTGTACATTAAGGTGTCAAGTGAACTATTTCTTTCAATTTCCCATTTGATTGGTTTTGCTTGGTGAGTTAGCTGGATCACGCTTAATCAAATTCTGGTGTTTATTTTAAGGTATATAAATTAGGAATGCTATTTTAGAAATATTGTACTAAAAGTACTATTTTTAACTAAATTCAAAAACATATGTAACTAGTACTTAAGTTTTTTATAATATATGTTTCAAAACTAAAAGATAAAAATAGTATAATTAAGTTACAAGATACTAACATTCGTTCTCATATTATGAGAAGCTACATATTTATATTTCATCATTTGTTTATAGAATTATATTAAATATGACTATATGAGAATAATATTGGATATCTAAACTCATTTTTTTTTAATGACGATTCTTACAACAAATTAAAGCACCTTTCCTAATTATTGGTTTCTTGTTCCATAAAAGAAGGTGCGTAGCGCGCACCCGGTGCTGTTAAAAACTCAAAATCATTTTGCTCCACCATATAACTTTCAGGCTTAAGCCAGTAATGAAATGGCTGAAAAATGAATAGCAATAGCTATAATTAATGTTACAAAGCTAAGAAATTAAGATAACAATAAGTATAGTGGGACTCGGAATGGCCTCAACGATATTCACCATTTTTAATTACTATGATTCTTAATTAATTTATTTCTTTATTTGCCTTTTCAAGGTGTAATCGAAGGAGGAACTTTTTGAGCATTTGACAGACTTGAAAGACCTTCAATTTTGAGAATTTATTTCTTTATTTGCCTTTTCAAGGTGTAATTGAAGGAGGAACTTTTTAAGCATTTGACAGACTTGAAAGACCTTCAATTTTGAGAGCATTTATCTGATATCTTATATATCAATGATGGACACCATAAGTAATAAATTATTGGAGTCCCCACTTTGGTAAGGTAAACTGAGTAAATATGATTGGGATGATGCTAAAGAAGGCAAGCTACTGAAGCTATATAGTTTTGCTATGGTCACAACCGCACAAACTGGTTGCAAATCTGAAAAGGTGACTCTTAAAAGTTTTCTTTTGTGGGTTTAAGAAATGACATCAAAGCTATATTTGAAAGTTTATGCTTCTGTTGGTGTTGTCAAGTAAACCTACGCATTTTGTGATTTACTATTGTCCAAATTATTACAGCTAATCTTTTTTAAAAAAATATATTACAGCTAATGAGTGTGATGTTACATAAACTGTTAAAATAGTTTTATACATCTATTAACATGTTATTTTAAGGGATAATTCTTGTGACTCTTTTTGCATTTTGCATTTTTTTTGTATTTTTCGCAAAAGTGGGTGCTTTTGCATTTTTTAGTTTTTAAGGGATAATTCTTATGTTTCTTTTTGTGTTTTAGTGTTTATTAAGGAGCATTCGCAATATTTATCCTGGGGTGCAGCCATTTGGTGAGACCTCTATTAGAATGTGGTCTAAGCCAACTTTATCACATATGATTAAAAGTATGTACTAAAATATTATCCAATCAAAATAGGATATGAGATTATTTGTAAGTAATTATCAACGTCTAATTTTAGATTTAAAGACTGAAATAATAGAATTTAAAAAAATGAGATACTTAATTAATTAGTGAATTAAATGGTAAGAGTAACAAATTCAAAATGAGAAATAGAAAGATTAAATTTACAACCATAGCCGCTATTGCCTTTTCCGTCATTTCATCCCTTTTACTTCTCCGGTGCTCTCTCCCACCGGTGGCAAACATCATCCTGCCCAGTTTGCAACTACAGTGCGGATACGGTTTCAGTGACAAGCATCTTTACCTCGGTTGTGAACGCCTGAACGACGACATTCGCACAAGGGAGAAAACGACCACGGGTACCTTTCATAAATATGAAAAACGAAAATGACCACGGGACATTGCTTTGATGATGTTTTATTCTTTACTGTTCTTCACTACAACATTCCAAGTGGGTCATTTTGCATTTTCTTACTCTAACAGGCCATGGCTTCTTCTTCATCTCAACATTTGTCCCATGCACCCAACTCTGTTCAACTTCATTAATTGGTCATTTAAAGGTGTTTGATTACCACTTTCTTTGGATTGACCGCGAATCAAGCCAAGATCTTAGGAAAAAATAAGCTCAAGGCCAAGAGTTTACGTGGAGTTGTGTGCTGCTGAAGATGAAGCAAAGCAAGTGAAGAGGAAAGTTTAGTGAGGAATATATAGGAGAGAGAGGATGCTCAGACTTAGATTCAACAGTCACGTGCATTTGTTTCAGATTTCATAATTATGCTTTTTTTATATAAAAAAAATTAATGAGTTGTCATCTTTTTTAGCGGTTGTGTGCAAATGTGAGGTGTTAGGTTTGTGTATATGCAAGATTTACTCGTTTGGTAAGATTTTGTTTTTAGAAGTTTATAAGTTCTTTTCATTAAAATAATTTTGTTTGGTATAAAAGTTTATTTTTGATAAGTTTCTTTAAATAATTTATTTTGATAAGCTATTTAGATGAAATAATTTATGAAAAATAAGTTAATTTATATGTTATTAAATTTTTTTCTCAATTTTTTTTATTTGAAATTCCTTTTATCATTAATATTTTTTAATGTCAAATTATTTATTTTAATGATTTATTGTATTGTTTATTTTGATTTATAGTTGAAGTATTTGGTTACTAAACCAAAGTTGATAATAAAAAAAAATTATATTATTTCATTGTATAGCAGCAAAATTCCAACAAAAAGATATTAAATTTTATCAATCATAATTAAAAGATATGATTTGTATTATATTTTATAATCATTATTACTTATAATTAAGATTAAAAAAATATTATTTGTTACTTATATATAAGACCAAAGATAATATTAAATATGTCATTTAACATTTATAAGTTAACTTAACTTATTATGTTATCAAATACTTTTAATTAGATCAGTTAGCATATTAGCTTATTTCTAACTCTTCAATTCCTAGCATATAAGCTTACTTCTAACTTTCCAATTCCTAGTATATAAGCTTTCATCTAATTTATAAGTTAGTTTTATCAAATATAACTTAAAATAACATTATAAATAAGTGAGAATTTATTTTCAATGATGTTTTAAATGTTATAATTCTAAAAAAAAAGTTTGTTTCATTTTTTTTAAAAGAATTATCATTAAAGGTGAAAAAATATAACTGTAAATAGAATGACTAATAAAAGTAACCTTATGGATCATTTAGCAATTAAAAAAAATAACAAGATCCAAAATAATGAGTCATATTATTAGTTTCATGTTACCTATAATTTGAATATTACAAGTGCATATATTTATAATTTATTGGTCTAAGGGTATTGATGCCCTTTAAAATATGCAAGCAAGGTAGAATTTGTTATTTTCTTTTATAAAACATTTTAGGAGGAGAAAATATTATCTCAATTCACGAAAGACTTCATATTCAATGAGGATTTATAGAGGTCCCATTTATCTTGCCTCAAAGATATCAATGAAAACTTAAACTTACAATTTGTCAAATATAACACTCTATCTTGTTTCACTCTATCAAGTTAACTGATCTATCAACATATTTTATTTAAATTAAATTCAACATATAATTATTTATTTTTCATTTTAATAAAATAAAATTAGAAAATAAATAATCATTTCTTTTAAATAACTTAAACCAAACACGTCCTATGGTTTATTTAATTGTAGGAAACCTATACATCATGTTCAGATTGATGACTTAAAAGAAGTTATATTATAATAAAAAATAAAATATTTTATAACGAAATATAATAAAATTATTATTTGATTATGTAAATATTTTATGATGAAAAGACAAGAAAAATTGATATCATTTTATACGCTTAACTCAAGGACAAAGAAAGAAAAATACTCAATGATGTAATTCAGTTGGCTACATATACTTAATTTGTAGGGGAATTAATTGAGTATAATCTCAGTAAAATATATTTTTGAAAAAAATAAAAAAATTTAGGTGTCAGTAAATTTTGGATAATTTTTTTATAAAATTAAGATGTCATAAAGAGTAAAAAAAATAATTATAGTGATTAAAAAAAACAGTATAGACTTCAAATTAAGAAATATTTTATGTATTGTATGAATTATATAAATTTTGATCTGCCATCAAATTAGAGAAAACTTTCTAACAGTTTGACATCATTCCACTCCTTTTAGTACTTACACGTCCATAAAAATTAGGTCATCAATGTTAGAGATAACTTTCTAACAATATAAAATTGCTAAAAAATCATTTTGGCGGTGGTAAACTGTTGCAGCAAACTGTGTAAGGATTAAAACTTGTTATTTTTTCTGTTTTTTTTTATATATAAAAAAGCCTGCCATTTTCTCGTATCGATCTAGAGAAAACATAAAATAAAGACAGCTTAATTTGAATAGTTTAACCTACTTAAATTTTGAAATAAATTCACTTGAAATCAAATTTGAATACGTAATTCAATATTTAAAGAAGTATTTAGTTGTCCATTCAAGCAACCTGAGTGTTTACAAATAATAATTAATTATGGTGAATTTGGCTTTATTATGATGTCTCCTTATCTCTGTCATTAATTCGTTAACTATTATTTTAATAAATTTTCAACCACATGACTAGTTAATCAGTAACCTAACTAATGGATGTTTTAATTAAAGTTATCTAAAATGACAATGCACTATGATGAAAATGATATTTCAATTAACAAATATGTAAAAAGAAAGCCTTAATCACTGAAGAGATTAGGTGGAATAAATTAAACTTTATTTTTATTTTTTTGGATTTGAATGAATATTTATGCTTAAAATTAAGTATACTTTGAGATGCTAAAACTGCAAGAACAAAAATTGTCCCATAATTTAGAGGTAGGCTCCATTTGAGTCTAGTGGAAGTATGGAATCTTCTTTGTTTGACGCTCATGTACGGTTCTCTTATTAGTCACCTAAATGGACATCACAACCTTAATTTCTTAAAGCACATTCGTAACTAAAAATAAAACAATAAAATACTTAACAAAAGTTGTACTGCATCAGAAAGTGAACGAACTCAACAAAGTGGAGCATTATGTAATAATGGTGAGATCCACTTTCTCTATCGCACTTATCATTTTGTATATATGTTGGTTAACGTTTCAAATTCAATAATCAACAAAAATGAATCTCAATAAATGAATTTGTTAGTTTGTTACATTCGATTGATCCTAATAACAAATGGATAGTCAAGCCATGAAATTATATAAGATCATGGACATGGACGAAGAACAGGGATCTTCAGGTGTTAGATCTGTTACCGACATTTTCCTAATTATGTTGCTTCCTATCTTTTTTAGCACATTCTGATTTACTGTTTTTAAAAAAAGGCATGGTGTCAATCTTTATTAAGTTCTTCAACAAGAACTCAATGGCCATAAGCTTGCCTTTGTGCCCGCTGATATTGATTTCATTATCTAAAATATGATTCTTGTGAATAACACACCACAAAGAACATTCGCTTTCTTTATCTCTATGAGACATTAATAAGGCAAGATAGGTAGATCAATTGGCCAGTACGAGCCCACCAGATTATTCTAGTTCAACTAATGATTTTGAATTCGAGTCTGAGACACAGGTATGACAACTATTTGAAAGAAGAATTTTGTTGTTCAAAAGTGATCTCACACAATTCATATAAGATTGTCTCTAATAAAGAATGTGTTGTGGTTTTCTTAAAAAAAGAAAAAAGAAAAATAAAGCATGACAAGCTCACCTTTTTCCTTGTAAACAGATGTTATAAAAAAACTTGTTTGCCTTGGTTACATATCCTTAGATCTTAATTACTTTAAGAAAGAACATATGCACAAGTAGAGTGTGCAAAAATATTGTCCTGTAAACAGTCTAGTTGAAGGCAAATTAAGGACTTTGGTTTTTCACTTCTTCAGAATCGTAGAGGGTTCTATTAATCTCCATAACTTCCACCATATTTTCCCACGTGTTTAGAAATAATAACTTGCGTTCCTTATTTCCTTTGTCTTTATAACCCGTTGTGTTATCTACTGAAGTAAGAGAGACAATGATCGATGTTCCTTCCTTAAACATGGTTCCGTTGACTATGTTTTCCACCTTGTGGGCCAAGTTGCTGAATTCTAAAAGCAACTTAAGAAAACTCTTGTGCAAATCAAAAGAACTTTACCCAAATAGCAGCTTGTACTTCTGAGTACACATCCATCCCACCCCTTTTCATGTTATATATATATATATATATCAATTACCCTCTCTAGACACGAGATTAAGTTCTATCAGTGAATTGACAAACAAAAAATACATTATAATTAACTAGTTCCAGATAACTTTTTCTTCGGATTAAAGCAACATGCTAACCAACATTTCTTAGGACATGCTAAATTTCTAGCAAAGAAATGAGCAAAACCATCCAATTCCCAAAGCATGAAGCAGAAACAGACTAGAAAATATTAGAAGCTTCAAATTGTCATCAGATGGATATAAGAAGCTCGTGACCTGTTTAGATTAAAGAAATGCATGCTCTTTTATCTATAATTATAAAATGCTACTTGAAGATTATTTTTTGATAAATTATTAATTTAATTTTCAAATATTTACCTGACATTGATTTTGTGTTACAAAGTTTTGTGATATCAGTAAGGAATTTGAACTTGGAAAAAACAAAAAATATTATTTTTTGATCTCAAAAATTGATTAGACATTAAATGTGTGCGAATAATATATCTCTTAACAGTAGTATTAGATTTGTGATTTGCAATTTTATAAGCAATTAATCCTTCTTTGAAGCCTAACTCGGATACAAAAATCTATCTATTAATAAAATAAAAATTAAACCAAACATATTCTAGATCGAGAAGATCATGTGTCAAAATCCCCACATTTCCCCAAATAAATGGACCACGATAAGACATGTGCCCTTACCTCCACAAACAAACGAGGTAGCATACACCATGAAAGTAGCACGTACCAATTGTCTTCCCCAAACGACAAAGGAAACAACAATTATAGTACTTAACTTTCTAGTAACTACGAATGTGAACTCAATGGCAATCTTCCTAGTGTCGGCATACAAGTCACAAAATGGAATTTTTTTAATGGAATTTTATTACAATACACTTAAATTAAATTTAACAGAAATATATGATACATAAAATTATTCTTACCGTACGTATTTATATTTATATTACGTATTAACTTTTAGTTTTTTGTTTTTTGGTTACAAACTTTTAGGTTTAAATATAGTTTTGATTTCTTTATTATTATTAATGTAATTTTTTTATTCAAATTGAGTCTTAATTCTTTTCAATAATAATAATATTTATGTTATTTAATTTTCTAAAACTCAGGCTTGTGTGTTGACCGATGGGCATTAAAAGTACTAATTAATTAACATGCACATGATTTAACAATAATGTTAAACATATAGATAATTAAGTTCCTTAAATATGCTAACAAGATTGGGAGGTCATGTGTACAGAAAAAGCTTTGCTGAGAGACTAAAATCCACTTTAATGATCTCTATGTTTTGAGTTAGTTTCATAATTTTTAACTATAGAGATATTTTATTTTCATAAAAAGAAAAAAAAAAAACCATGATTTTGCCATATCTTACGTGCGCGTTAGGCAAGAAGCCAAGAAGTCTTGATCTACAATTAGTAATTAGCGCAGTGACTTAAGCCTTAATATATGGGCAAGTCTTCCTCTTCTTCTGTAATCTGAACCAGAATTCTCAACACACGCATTAATTTGCAATCCCCACCATCGTTTTCGCTAAACTTCTCGATCCCTCATAATAGTTTCAAGTTTGAAGAAACTCATGACCAAGGATAAACCAGTAAGAAGTAAGAACCTCAATGTACAAAAAGTTGTTTAAGGGTTTTCCGTCAACCCCTAAAATAGCCTCTCTTCTCCATGTCCGAATCATCACGACCATTTATTAGTAACTTTAAATTTCTTGTTTCTTTGCTCTAATGATCTTCTTCGCAAGAAACCTCACCAGTTTCATTATTTGTGCTCCTCTCTAAACGCCATACATACACACAAATGTAAGTATATCTTTTATGAATCTTAACTTTCATCAATAAAAAATCACTGTTCATTTAAAATTTTCTTTAATTAGGTATATTAATTATAAAAATAATTTATAAATTTAAAGACTATTTACTGTACTTCATCAATTAATTTTACTTTTATATATAATGTATATTTTTGACACATTAATAAATGTCCATTATTAAAAATACTTATAAATACTTTTTTATTTAAAATTTATTAATGTGTTAAAAATGAGAAAAATAAGTGGATGTTTAATTCCCTTCTCATTTTTTGTTTTGAAAATATATTTTTTAAAATAATTCCGTAATACTCAGCAATAAATTTCTCATTCACAATCTACACTTTTTTTTTGCAAATTATTTTTAAAAAATGATTTTTAAACAAAAAAGCAAAAACAACTAAGGGATATTGTTTTTATCTTCTTCGTAGTACTCTTTAAGTGCTTTGTTCAAGTTCTCAGGAAACAAATGTTTACAAAACAGAAATGTGCTCAGAGAATAGATACTTTAAAATATGCTCAAAGAACAGACAAATTTTAGAAAATGAAAAATTAATTTTGAAAACATTGAACACACAAGGCCTACGTTTTTAAAACTTTGCTCTTTTGATTAAGTATAATATCTTCTTTTTTTGTTGTTTTTCTAATTAAATTTAAAGCTTTATCTGGATAACTTGCGCAATTTCATCCCAACTATTATGCATTAAACAAGTAAAATGAATAAATAAAACTATATGTCAGAAAATGAAAATAAAAAAAAATGAATGATATGTGTTGATGTTTTGGAAATAAATTAAATGAAAGGGAGATTTCAATCTATAAACTAGCTTATGGAGGGAACGATGCCGTTCACTTTTGACTTTCAAGTTTCAACACATCGAACAGTTCCCTAAATTATAAAGGAGGATTTGAATATCTTTCAATTCAACTAAGATGTTTTGGAATTAACGTACGAGACATGTGTGCTTTTGACATCAAAAAATGTTTTTTTTAACTTCAAAATATTGGAGATTTTATTCAGAATGCTACTAGCTACCTAGAGAAGCACTAAAATCCTCTCTTCCATAAGCTATCACATCCAAGAGACAAGGAAGCAACACCTTGATTAATATCCATTTTATAAAAGATATAGATTGAAAGAGTCATCACTCGAGCATTTGATATTGTACTCTTCAGAATTATCCTTTGCTTATAAGGTGGAAGAATACAATTTTGACAAATGATGGGCTGAGTCACGTGTCCGAGATGATTTCTTAATAGGGAGCAACCAAAGACAGATACAAATTGGAATGTAGTTGAGTAAGATAAGCTTAGAAGTCTTTAGATGGTAAGAAGCTCTCCAATATGGACCAGGCTCTGTGAAATGGATCAATACCTACAAAACACATTTTAATGCTAAAGTCGATAAAAGTTTAACTAGAATGAATCAATGACTGTTGCAGTATCAAATTATTTGGATTAAGAGTTTTTTTAGGTATGTCTATCTAAAAAGTACTTTTATTAAAAAAAATTAAAAGAAAAAAATGCATGGAATAAGTTTTTCTATAAATTGAAATTAATTTATGCAAATACTAATTTGTAGAAACTTACTTATTTTTTAAATAAATTATGAGAGAATTTCAAAAAATTAACTTATGCAAAAGTTAGTTTTAATTTACGAAAAATTTATTTTATTTATTTTATCCTAAAAGTATTTTGATCCGAATAAACTTACTTAAACATACCCTAAGTTCATTTGGAAAGGCTAATATCCTTAAGCGTACACTTAGACAAAGTCTCGCTTTATTTTATTATGTGCCTTTCTTTAGTCTTAAATATATCTTAATTGAGAGTTAAAACACCCATTTTTGGTTGCTCATAAATATTTCTCTACTATTTTTTTTAACTCATTTTCATAGTTTAATAAGAATATTCGGGCTCCAATAAAGTCCAAATCGAATCTGGGCTAGCAGTTACAAGTCCAAATGCGAATGTTAATGGGTCTGTAGCCCTTTCAGTTGGATATTAAAAATCAGGAAAGTAGTAAGAAAAAAAAAGTATAATTTATTGCTGGCATTTGAATCTTGCATTTTCTTATTTATATCTTATACATTCCATTGCATTTGAAAATGTCCATTACGAAATATAAAATTACATTACAGAATAAAATCTCTGAAATACAATGAGAAATGCTGAATTCAATAGTAAGAATGCAGGAAATAAATATCCGTGTTCTTGGGATTTCCCCCATATATTCACCAAAAAATTATGTAGGAATAAAAAAGTAAGGAAAAGATGTAATACGCTTTAATGTACATGCATTAATTTTTAAACTCGAGTCGTGCATATCTCTCCAAATCTTAAAAGCACACACATGTATTAGTAATTAAACTACAAAGTCATTAGTTATTTCAATATTTCAAGTATGTTAATAAACTAAAAGTACATGCACTTCATCATA
This sequence comes from Glycine max, assembly GCF_000004515.6. Classification (NCBI taxonomy): domain Eukaryota; kingdom Viridiplantae; phylum Streptophyta; class Magnoliopsida; order Fabales; family Fabaceae; genus Glycine; species Glycine max. The sequence continues at coordinate 2,687,348 of NC_016089.4, read as the reverse complement.
TTTTATTCTATCATGTTATTATTTTTTTTTATCAGCTATCCAGCCTATCCTGTTATTATATACAAATTGATTAAAAATTGTGATAAAACATTGAAACAGAAGGCGTTATTTATTGAGAAAAAAAGAAGGAAAAAACCATTCTAGCTTGCATTGAGTCATATTATATTCTTTTTGTAAATCAAAACTGAGCCTGAATTTGTCAATTCAATTTGTGCATGCTAATACTAATATTTTTTGTTACAACATACGAATACTAATAATAATACAAAACCTCATTTTCATTCAGAAGAGTCTCGAACTGATTGAGTATTAAAATTAAAATAGATATAATTTTAATGCATTATATACAAAAAATACATGATTAGTGATATACTATCATATTTAATAATTTTTTATTTCTTAACACAATCATATTTATTAAATAATATCTCAATAAGAAATTAGATAAAAGATTTAAGATATAATTACATTAATCCCTCAAAGACACTCGTATATATTCATATAAAAAATAATCGACGATGACCATCGTAGTAGGATAGCTTAGGAAATATAATTGGTCTACAATTATATACAATAGCTTTATTCTGCAATAATATTGAGAACTATGAATATTATATTATAATTATTCAAGTGAATTATCAAAATATACTTAACCAGGTACGCCACTTTGTTTTTGTCTTACTTCTCCCTTGAATGGTTTTTCTTTGTAGATAAAGATTCTCATAATTATCCTATAATACGTACATTGTACTCTATTCACGAAAGAATTTTATTTCCAAACCTCATTTTCTTTTCCATTTTTTAAGGATACATATGCCATGTGTTCTTGGATTAGTATTTACAACAAATGCAGACAAAGATAAACATATAAGAATCAATAAAATAATTGCTTAGAACTGGCATGGAAGGGGAGTTCTTCCCATAAGATAAATTAATAACATATATTTTAGTTAGAAGTTAGGATTCAAATATGAATGATTAGTAAAGCCATCAAGGAATCAATATTAATTTGGGCACCATTCCAATTACGACCAATCAAATGACGAGGGCTTCATTGGACCGACTAACGCTATATATATTTTACACAATAGTTTAGTGGATTATTAATACTCCTAATCAAGTTGATTTTTATTATATTATGTATTTTTTTTTATCTTAAAAAGGGTCTAGAATGATGAGGTGGGAAACAATTCGTAAAAAAAATGTGACTATAATTGGAAAGCAACTTAATGGATTTATTTTTTTAAAAGCCACCCTAACTGTAGTTAGGAAGAGAATAATTCAAAGAAAGTATAAAATAGAGTTATTTACCAGAAAATACTCCAATAATAAAAATTGTTTATATATAATGATTTGTTAACGTATATTCAACTTATGCTTTAGATAGAATATGTTAATAAGTTATTATTAAGATTATTTGAAAAACACTTAAGATATAACTTGTTTAATTATATATATATATATATATATATATATATATAGCCAATAGATAAATAAAAAATATGCTTGGATATGTCTATAATTTAGTGACACTTGGGACCTCGTCCATCTAGATAAGTGGTTTATATTATGAAAAGAGAATCCACGAATTAATTCCGTCGCGACCCAGCATAAATATTTAATTTACAAAGACAACTTTGACCCGTTTCATTTGTCCAAACTCTAAACGTTTAGAATTAAAAAAAGGTTAAAAAAGAGAGAAAACAGAGTTCCCAAAGAAACAATACTTTCAATAAACGAAAACCTGTATTCGTGAGTATCTGATCGAATTCGTTCTGATTTTAATGGATAATATCTGAGTTGATTGATTCAAGTTTTTCTTAATAATCAAAAATCGGGTATGAGTATGAATATGAGATTATTACATCACTCGCGAACCTGGATTCGTTCCACCACTTAATATTTTTAAAATTTTTGTATAATTTAATTAAAATGTCTAGAATTTTTATTATTAATTAATTTTATTTTAGAATTTTTATATAATTTAATATTCTTTTTTTAATAATTTTTGTAGACACATGTTTATATATATAAAACGTAATGGGGACACCCGATCCGCATGGCCATGTCTAAGTCTTTGGAAGCATTTTTTACGACCATGCATCAAAACTTAAAAGCGGTCATGAGTATGTATTTAGGTAAAATTAATTGCGCTGTGCATATATAGGGGTCTAAATTTAGAAGTGTACATTATCGAGAGCAATTTAATATTACTTAATACAAAACATAACACGAGAATATTCTTACTATAAGAAGAAGAAAAATGAGTGAAAGGTTAATATATATGCATGCACCCATTTATTTTTCTAGATGATAGGACTTTTCATACATTTCTGATAGTAGACTAGTTCCTCCTCTGAACTGAGAAAACTAAATGTGTCATCAACACAGTTTTTAATCATGAACTCACGCTAATATATATACACTAAAAATATTAATTAGCTTATAAATAAGTTATATATATTATAAAAAATAAACACTAACATTCTAATAAAAACTAATTAACAACTAATATTGATGGAGAAATAATATATATATATATATATATATATATATATATATATATATATATATATATATATATATATATATATAACTCATTTAATCATATATAACGAATTAATAAAAAAAGAGTCCAGTTTTCATGTATGTAAATAAAAAATACTATTAATTTATCACAAATTATTCTAAATATAAATTTTAAAATTATTATTATTAGAGCCAACAGATTTATAACATATAACAATTTATAATAGGATGATAATAAAAAACTTTAATTCTGTCAATATTTTAATTAATTTTTTTTCAAAATATTATCATTACAACCACATGCCGAAGACTAACTTTTGTAATGTTGTATGTTAATACATATAATTGGACTAATTAAAGACTACTCAAGTTTAATTGAACTATAAATCTAAACAGTTGCTTGTACGGTAACTGCAACCCATTTTGATTTTCAGTTTAGGCTTTTTCATCTTGTGGAAATATTATACTATATCACGCGAATGATATTTTAGTAAAACTAAAGAAAATGAAAAAAAGAAGAATATCTACATTATTTTCAAAATTCTTTTCAAAAGTATATATATAGTAAGAAATTGTAATACGAGGACTTTTCAGACGTTGTGCATATTCATTTTAATCTATAAGTAATAAAATAAAATATTATTACAAAGAAGGGAGTTAAGACATTTTTGCATTTATATAATAGTATTGTTGAAGACTTGTTGTGCTTTGAAATATTATTAATAAACAACTGTGCAGTCTACCACCCCCTACCCCCAAAGAAAAAAAAAATCCTGTGCAGTCAAGCAATTGTTTTTTAATTAACCCAGGTGCAAAATTTTCTGATATAAATTAAATTCGAGTATCCAGTATTGCAGTATTATTAGAAAAAGAATGGACATTATTGACTTTTTTTTTCTCCCCGAATCTCCAAGATCTTCAATTTAAAATTCTTTAATTAATCATAAACTAATGAATATTAAGAAATAATGCCATTCAAGCATGTGTCCGGCGGCTGGTTACACAAAGGATTAATTAAAGAATGATAATTAAAAAGAAGCTTTATTTCGTCTTCTAGTGTTTGACAATAAAAATGTGCGTGATATAAACAGATATTTTTATCATATGTGATTGTGATGTGTTAATTTATAATTAAAAATCAATTTATATAGATAAGAGTTAGGAGAGCGTCTTAGTATTTAATTAAAATGCTGACTGACTTAATCAACGATTTAATAGGTCACTAGGTTAGGTTTGTTCTGTAACAAACATATATAAATGCTGCCATATTAATCAAATCAAATTCTACAGTGAAACCTTAGACTTGGTTTCATGTTCTAGTGGCACATGGAACCTCAAAACAAGGCATCTCGTTAAATTGCTCCACCTATATACCCTGACTGATATATATATATATATATATATATATATATATATATATATATATATATATATATATATATATATATATATATATATATATATAGCCCCGATTGCACTTTTGTTGGTGATAGTTAATTGATGATGAACGGGGAGATGTAGGAACCATTAAAATATTAAGAGATTAAAAACGGAAGAGATATGGTAAGGAAAAAGGAGAAGCCAATATAGGTTAGATGGTGATAAGAACCATGACAAAAAGAAAATGATACTTAAGTCTATCAAAAACAGGAAAGTCAAATTAACAGTAAAACTACTAAAACATTTTTTTCGTAAAACAAATTTATTGCATTTCATTCAAAATAAAAGTAAGAATATAATTGAGTATATGCTAAAAAAAATGATTGTTATGTCCCAGTTATTACTATATAAATAACTTGATTAGCATGTATTCTTATAAAACTCACTATAAATTTGGACAATTCTAAGCGATTTTAAGTATCTAATTTATCATATATTTTTCAAAATATTGATCAAAGTTAATGGAAGTAGTTATAATGGAGTGAATTTAATCTCCTCTGGGCGACATGATAGTGAAGCTGATCATCTTTGATCACAATGGAGTGCAATTAACCTAGTAGGATTCTAAGTCTTCTTTTTTTAAAGTGAGGGTTCTAAGTCTTTGATTACAAGTAAAGCACTAATTTACTACGAATTGTGATAGATGATGATGAAAGTTGATTAAAAAATAAAAAAAAATGAAGAAAGTTACGGAGTTATACCTCCTGATGACTTGATCGACTTGTATAAATAGGGTAAGAATTTCAAAGGGGTTGTTGTAACAACATTTTAAATCTTCGTAAAAAATAACATCATTTTTTAATCTTCTAAAATAGGAATTTAATGTTAGTTTCTTTAATAAAGGATAATGCTATTTAGTACCTTCAAATTATTTACCAGAAAAGAAAAATCAACAGTTTTTTTTGGTAAAACATGCTATTAATAAGTCACTTATAACTACCGTAATTTATAATGTACCTTAACGTAATATAATCTTTTTATTTATTGATTTATTAACTAGTTTGCTTGGACGTTGGCTAGCAAAACCCCTTTAGAGAATCAGTCAGAAAAAAAGAAAAAAAAAACCCTTTAGAGAATTACAACGTTTAAGACACTAATAAAAAGGTTGGATATTTTTCCCAAGTTACAATTTGATGTTCAAATATTAACACATATGTTTGTCCCCACTTGTAAGCCAACTCTTGTTGTGTACATATTTACGGTTTGTTGTAAGAGATTGAGATTCACACTTGTTCCAAAAGTCAAAACACTGGATTGAGGAATTTAATTAATTTCATTCATTGGTGAACTTTAGTTGTACAAGAAATTACACATGGGGAAATTATAAGTTAAATAAGACGAGATTAGGACATAGGTAATGATACAATTACCTTGTCACCAAATAGAAAAACATTTTCAGATAAAAAACCAATATTGTTATTACAATTATATTAGTCTTTATCATCTTCCTATACCTCATCGAACTACAGTAATGGAGAAACCAAAGTTTTTACGACCATATTCCAGCTTGAAATTTACATAGTTTTCGAATTTGACAGCCTTATAATAATTTCATTCTGCATGCCCCATTCAGGTTCCCTCTGGAGTTTACTTCATTTCCTTGACATGCAACATTACAACTAGGCCTTTAGATAGGTAAATTTACCCTCCCAAATTTATATAATCTCTTCTCTCAATCCATCTGTGTTTGTACATGATTCTATTATATGAATATAATAAATTGAATAAATAGTGTGTAAACTGACATTGTGAAGGATTTTTGTAGTGTGATTCAACTATAAATTATTATATATCATTTAATTTTTATAATAATTATCCTAAAATCATATGATGATTTTTTTTTTTGAACAAAGTAAAACTTTACCATGACACTTCAAATTAAACTCATGAATTGGTGTCTTACACAGAAATAGATAACTGAAATGAAAGAGAACGTTGTTATCTAAGCACCTTATATGTACTGAAAAAAGTTATGTAATATCAAATGGCTACAACATGCTATAATAAATTAATACATCATATGAATTGTACATGTTGTCTGAATTCTGAATGGTGATCATTGTCAGACTCTTCTTGGCTCTGCAGTGACCAAGGCCAACTAACTAATGAATTGTGAATTTGTTTTCTTCTCTTTTTCTCATTCCCTTTTCCCAATGTTTAAGAATTGATACATTAAAATAATTCAAGGAGAAACATGGAAACTGTTAATTTAACCTATATATCCTGTATATACTAAATTACATCCTTCTTAGAGAACTTCTTGTATTTGACTCCAAGTTGAGACCTAGTTGAAGATCTAGGGTTTTATTATGGTTCTGATTTGAAGCAGGGAAATGGCAAGGCTTGAATATGAAAGGACTATTATTATTATTACTTGCATTGGATGAGAAAGTAAACATGCAAGTATCTTGTTGGATATTAGAAGGGTGAGATGCAAGAGAATACCAACTAGTTTTCTGATCATTAGAAAAATTGGAATCCAAAACGCTATTTGAATTGAAGCTAATCTGAGGTTCTTCACAAAGGGTGAACTCAGAGTTATTATTATAGGTAGAGGGGTCATAGAACCAAGGAGTATCAGAAGGGTAAGCAAAGCCATGGTTGCTTTGGAAAGGGTGTTGTAGGTAACGGTTTATGGATTGAAGCTGCAACCTCTTCTTCTTCATTCTCTCTTTCTTGTGAGCATTTTGGTGCCCCCCTAGGGCTTGGGAGTTTGCAAATTCCTTGTAACAATATTGGCACTCAAATTTTCTCTCATCAGGGTCATTGGCTGATGTTTTCTCTTGCACAGTTTTGTCTCCTCCAGAAGAAGCTGAGTTAGAGGAGTTCACACTTTCATCTCCTTCACCAGATTCTTTGGCACAACCCTCTTTTGATGAAGGGTTTAGCTCAAAGCCAAATAGCCTGAGCCTTTTCTCAGTGGAATTGCCATTGTCACAATCCCATGTTGGAGAAAGATCAATGATATCCTTTTCCATGATGATCTCTCTAATTGTGGGGAAAGAAATATAAAAATTTTGCGGTGGGAAATTAATGCAGTGATTAGTTGTTAGGCTTCTATTCCTTTTATAGTAAACTCTTAAGTCCCCAGTATGCATTGTATCTATTAAAATAACTAGTTTTATAGTACATGGACAGCACAAGGGGTATCCCATGGTCAATACAATAAAAGATTAAAAAGAAAAGTCAGATTAAGAGAAAGCCATCTCTCATGTAATAATGTTTTGTTAATAAAGAAAAACTCTTTTTGGCAATTGTAGTAGATACACCTCAAACTTCTCAATCAAAGAGGATTCACTGTAGTTTACTATTTATTTAAGGTGGAATCAGATAGTCTATAAACACTTAATAATATTATTAGTTTCCACTTGGCTTTCTCTCCCTTATTAAAAAGGAGACATATTCCAAGCTTAGGGCATGATTAAAGTTATTAAACAACTGTAGCTGCAAAAAGTCAAAGAAAGAGGAGGCACTAACTTTATAACATATCTACTACAGTACTAAAATGCATATCTAATTATTTTACTGACCAGCCAATGACTTTATTGCTTCATGTATTGTCCTCAACCTAGGCTAGGCTAGACTAATCATATATTATAAAGATTGCCTAATGAATATTACTGTAATGGATGCTAAGCCATACATAGCCGAGGCCCATTTTCTAGAGTTAATTCAATTGATGTTCTTAATTCATAAAATGCCGACATCTGTATAGAAATGTAATGTAATTATTCAGCACTAAACAAAGCTTCTTTAATCGGTAATTATCCCTCCACCACACCCACAATCACATTAAAAAGACCCTTATAAAATGTTTTTCTTGGCCATGTTTTATAAATGCTCTTGTAATATATACAAAGAAAGGAAAGAGTAGAAGCTAAAAAAAAGGAATAAAAGAAGTGGGCAATGATGTAAGCATATATACTAATAAGAGTCTTCCTCAAGATCTGGGCATATCTTCTTAGAGCAGGCAAAGCCTATATTTTATAAAAACATAATATTTTTCAGGTGAAACAAGTCATCGACTATAACATTATTCTACAAACAAACGCAGCATTGCGTTGGACAGTTGTTATAGTTGGCCCCACACTTTGTTGTTTTTGTGACAATTTAGAAAAATCATTAGATTGTGTTTTATTCCATTGTCTCTAACTAGATCTTCCATTGGTTGACTTCTTCCACCAATAAGACTCTCATGCTCATCAATTTCCCACTCCTTTTTCTCTAATTCCATGCTTATTAATTAAACTCTCTTTTTTCTTGCTTTAGGAGGAGAATTTCAAGTAGACATGCTGTCATATAGAATTTCACTATATATCCTAACATGTGGAATAAAAAGAGGCCATGAGGGTGGAGAATTGGGTTATGGTGGCTAAGTGGGTGGGTACGTTGTTGGGTGTGATGGATTGATTTTAGCTAATTTCATTTCATTACACGTTGGTTTGAGAATATCAAATCGTGGTCCCTACATCCTAAAAATAATAATGATACATGCATAAATATTTTTTATAGTTTTAAGCACTTCATCAATATTTTTTATTTATTTTCATCTTTCTTTTTTTTTTATATCACAAACTCTATCATATTTATATTTTTATTTCTCTTTTTAGGTATTGAATAGGGTAATGAGGGTCTATTAAACATTTTTTTTTTTAAAAAAAACCTTGCTCTCCCGCCATTGGGTATTGCCCTTGCTTTTGGACAAATCCAAAGTGGGGTTACTAATTATAATTTTTTATGGGACATTATATAATGCCAAAACTGACTAAGGAAAAACTATATACAATAGTGTAATATGATAATGTAGTCATGTGATATCAAACGACAAAAATACGTTACTTCGGAGAAAGAACATGTTTAGTTGAGATGTCTTTTTAATACTGGTACATCATTCAAAACGCACTAGGATGAACATTAAAAGTTAATGCGACAACCAAGAAGATTCAACCTTGATTCTGTTTCTGACTTAAAGAGTCTCAACTCTAAGAGGCTGAAACCACTCAAACCTCTATCTTCAATAGATCAAGTAGTTCATGTTCTAAAGTATTTGGACTTAAATTTGTAGTGATATTATGCGTAAAGTGACATCAGAAATATTGTGAATGAAGGTAGTACATGTGAAGAACTTCATGAAATCCAACTTGACTCATGTAAGGGCTAAAAGCCTAAAAGCAACATACAAGGGCATTTTGGAGCTGCTTTTACATTTAGCAACTTTATAATAAAGTCTACAGAGCAGCACACAATAACGTTGGAGAGCATTCTATTTTGCTACGTAAGAACAATAACGGTTGCTATAGGATAAATAAAAGTAGTTTTTATTTTTTGAGGCTCAAAAAGAATTGTATTGTCCATAAATTTAAAAGCGTGAGATAAGTTGTGAAGTTTATTTAAATCTTTTGAATCAGTGAATTGAGTAAAAAAATTAATTAAGTAGCATAATTAAATCAATAAAAATAATGAAATATATAGCTAGCATGGAAAAGTATCATAAACTATTAAATAATATTTTAACAACTCAAGAGAATTGCTTCTTAGAGTTTCCCCAAGACACTTTAAGATAAGTTTGGCTTGTTGGCATCAATATGTTCCTCCTTTCAACGAAATTCAAATAGGATTTAACCATAGACTAGTTTAGGTTAAAAAGCAGTATCCCAAGCAAAGTGTAACATTTGTCAGAAACTGTCAAAAATGAGACTAGATTGTTAGGTGTGGAAAAACTATTTGTTACAGTTAGCTTGTGTTAGAGCTGATACACAGCTCGCCTTCTCAAGGTCCAGGTCATTTTTTTGGGTACAATGGCTGCTCACAGTACTCACTCATCCCATGCATGAACTGTTAAAGGAATCTTATCAGTGTAAAAAAAAAAATCCACTTTTATTAGTTTATTTAATAATATTACACATAAATTAAATAAATAAATAAATATATATATATATTCTTGTTCATATTAATTTTAAACTCCTTCGTAATACTTCTACTTTTATTTTTTCTTATTTATAATATTAATGTGTGTAAAATATTTAAAAATTAGGGAATAATAAGAATATAATTTTAAAAAAATTAAAACAAAGTGATTCAAATTCAGAAACTAATATTATAAAAGCAAATGTCACAAAAGAGGAGCAAACTAAAGCACAAAAAAGCTTTTGATATTGATATTATGATAAATTGACAAATTCAAGGGCTCAACGCAAATAGAAGAAATTTAGACAACGTGGGTAATAAATTGAATTATAAAAAGATTATATTTTCAAATTACGCAAACCGCCAGAAACCTCACCTTGAACAATAAGAAATTAAATGTTTGTCGTACTACTTATTTTTAATCTCTATGTATCTACTACGTAATACCTAAAAGGATAAATATGGCCAACAGTTGCAATTTTTTAAGATGGTAATGCGCTTTTCATTTTCAAATTATGCAATGTTTTACTATTTAATAATAGTAACTTTTATATTGTAAATGAAGTTTAAAAATAATGAATAAAGATCAAAAGAATTGAAATGAAATGACTAAGATAATGATGCAGATTAATAGAAAATCATAGAAAATGTTTAACACAGTTCATATTAAAAGATCATGTTAAAAATTTTAAGACTATTCTCAAATAAGCTGAACAATAATGATCTCTTATATTAGTTTACTTGAAATATAGTCTTATGGTGAAGTGAGTAGGACCTTTGATGTAAGAGATCAACTAGAGTATATTTAACATCTGCTAAACAATAATGACAATATGCACTATTTTACGTACAATCAAGATATGGTGAACCCAACTATAGTGGCTAGATGGACAAAATTCAAAGATTTATATGGACTCAAAGAAAATCATCAAGTAACCATGATTCATTTTGGATAAAATGTTTTCTTCTTGACCATGTTCAAAAACACCTCTAAACTAAAAGCTTGTCCTAAATGGCATTCCTTGTATCACCAAATTTCTAACTCAGTCACCTTTAAAGTCTTGTTGAATGAGTATAAAGTGACTTGTAACAATTTGGTAAGTAACTCAACATTGTATATAATCAAATACAAAATACCTTTATCTGTCAAATTTTAAAATCATATACAGATCTAAAATGAATTTAATGTTAATTTTATGATGTATTAAATATCATGTACTCATTTATGAAAGGTGCAAGATTCACTCATATGAATTTGGAAAGAATTACGGAATGCAAGATTGTTTACAATCATTGAAGAAAGTTTGTAAAAAATGATTGTGGATGTAACACTTTTGCATAATCACAAAAGTTAAAAGTTGGAATGCAAATTATATTTGAGTTCCAATATGCAACATCTAACTTTGTTTTATTTTAGATTTGTTTATAATTTAAGTTTCTTATATTATACTATATATGTAAATTTTTGTTTATAACTCTTGGTGGTGTATTTTGTGAAAAATAATATGAACTTATCATTTTGTGGATAAACAATTTATTATATAAAATATATTTCATATTCCAATTTTATTACATTTAATTTTCATTTCTTTCTTTTCAAGCCTAACTTATGTTTTATTTTTAGAGTTTTTACAACTTTAAATGATAAGTTATGCTATATATAATTACAATTGATTTTTAACTCTGGTTCATAAAAATTTAGCAACATGTAAAATGTGTTCTAGTTTTAACCTTTCCTCTTATATTAATTTTAGTTTTCATTTACTAAATTCTACAATGTTATAACTAAATGGATATAATTATATTATACTTTTAATTTTATAATTTACCCATGCGTCTGCCGGGTAGTGAACTAGTTTCTTGAAACGGTGATGTGTTTTTCATTTTTAATGACTAACGTATTATTCCTATTTTTATTTTTGCTTGCAGACTAATGTGTATTTCTCAAAGACAAATTAAGAATATGCCATTATAAAAATTTACTTCAACGGGCAGTGACGAAAGGCAATTTGTATAGAGCCGTAACACGTGCCGCACCGAAAAACACATGCACAGTACTTATTCTAGAAACCACATGAAATCTAATTTGATAATAACGTATCACCTACATTTTGAAAGAAAGATATTAACTTTACCTCCGAAATTCATTTTCAGTATCTTGGTCCAGGAATTCGGTGCTTACCGACACAAGATGATGTCTTCAATTTTGGGAGAAAGTAAAGCATAAACAGATTCGCAGCAAACTTTGAGATTCGATGTTTAGCCAAACATTCTTTCAAGAACCAATAAATTATTAGTTAAACCTCGCAGCAACACAGTTTTCCTCCCAATTCCTAAAGAAAATTGAGACCGAAAGCAAGACAAGTTTTGAACAAATGTAGCTGTAAAGGTAATGGTAACGGAAGCATCAAGTGCATTTTTCATTCTAAAGTCAAACTTCTGGCTTTTGACGATCTTTAGGCTCTACATTCGCACCATCATTACGGGACACAAGTTGGTAAAATGAGGGTATGCAAGAAATTGAATATTTTGCTGACACAATTAAGCTTGCTCAATGCAAAAAGTTGAACATACTCTGATTCAATTTCCTATTTCTTTCAATTAAAAAAAAAGAGAGAGAAAATACGGACACCATATATTACAGACCAATATCTCCAATAGACGAGCATTTTAACCCGAACTTGTTTTTCAAAAAAGGATACTTGAACCCTACAAGGGACAAGGGGTGTTATATTCGTAAACATTCTCAGATCTGTGCTTTACCATCATCCAAATTATAAAAAATAAAATTAAATGTAAAGACTGGTGTTCCAATAATGTCAGTTTCAGCATCATGCAGGATAGACATCGATCATTGTTGACGCTTGGTACGGGGCAAGAGAGCGAGAAGAATTTTTTTCCTTGGACCCTGCAACCCAAGCAACATCCATTAGACAAATAACATCATATAATCAACTTGTGTACTCAGCACATGCACCTGAAAAAACACATTCTTCTGGAACAAACACATGCACAAAGGACAAGCAATCCTAGCAAACATTGTTTCTAATATAATCTATACACCTCATTGTTGAGGATTTTGTGTTGATCTCACTAAGCAGTATGGACCCAGGTTATTTGGTGAGACCTACCCATTAATAGAAAAAATATTACTGATGACTGTGTTGCTACAACTTTGTTACAGGGTACTAGTACCACTGTAGCAATTTTACAGGCTCATCACAAGCAAAGGCAACAAAGTACAAGAAAGGAAGACAGGTAGAATAACTAGACTATCAACTTTCAGAGGTTCAGATTGCAAAATTTACAGGACAGATTTATATATAGCGTTGACTGGGAAGTGAAACATTCATGCATTTTGGTAGATGTTCTCAAACCATGCAAGAAATAGAAAGCATATCCACTGGCTAAATGTGCAAGCATGGGGAAAATTCATATCTCCCAAAAAAGCTACTAAACAAGTGAAAGAGGATTTATTGATACAAAATTAAACAGTCTCAATACATGATTTTCTAATCAATAGTTGTAACTCCACTTTATCCTCTAAGCACTCTCCTCTCACTTCATAAAAGCCAAATCTAGATTTTTTAAGGGTAATCTGAGGCATTATATTTGTTTGACATGGCTTCCGATCAAATACTTGAACATTGATGATAAACCTATCGAAGGAAAGAGAAATGTGTGGTATTGGACAAGGCATCTAGTGTACTGGGGAAATAGATACAAAAACAATGTAAACATCAAGATATCTTCAGACACAATTCCACTAATTGAACTCTGCTTCATTGTCTGAAATATACATAATCAATAATGCCTACATCCATATATTTGGTGTAATATTCACAACAGCAAGCCTCATTGAATAACACACGAATATATGCCACATATGAAAAGAAAGACAATTAATTACCATAGGAATCCCAAGCTCTTTGAGGTCATTTTCTCCCATCTGCTTCAATGCAGTCATATCCACCTAAACAAACACATCCGTGTATAAGATAACTCGCAGTACAAAATTAGAATTAACCTAATTCTTAGCCGAAGCATACAATTTACCAAATCATACTTGATATTCCACTATTTCATACTTCTGTACTAACATATCATAAATTCATTAATAAGACAATATATGATTACTTGAGCACTCAACACAACAAATTCATTAATAAGACAATATGTGATTACTTGAGCACTCAACACAACAAATTAGTTCATCTACTAGTTTAGACTTCAGAGCTAGTGTGTGGAATTCTTTAAATGTCAATTGAAGCTAAAAACTTGTCAATCACTGTAGGAAAGTAAAAACTAAGCTCCCATGCTGTTATTCAAGGGGTAAGTTTAATAATTTCAACATTGCCACCTCAGGTGAGGTTGAATGCCAACCTAAGAAGAGCAATAGAGATTAAAAGTATATACAAATTATAAGGCATGATTCTTTAAGCAATGATTCAAATGTTGACGTTCATACCCAATTTACACAACTATGAAACACACAACACACAAACATTAACACAATTTGTCAATAAACAATGGATTTAATCTGAAACTCATGTGACAAATTTGAAGACCTAAAATTTTCAGCCACCCATGTCATATTGAACATGAAAGAGCATTATGCAGGTTAGTAATTTTGTGAACAGAACAGAGAGCTTAGTAGAATTCATCCATCAATGACATAATAATGAACCAAACTGTCCTGATGCAAAAGGCAAGAGTTAAATCAAGAGGCAAAATACTGCTTAAGACTATCCCAGGCAACAATCAATTGAAAGTTCCCTAGATTTATATATGGTCTATTCCAATAATTTTCCCCGGTGGAATTCCAATAGCAGCCAATAAGTAAATGATTTTGACATCTCATTGAACAAATGACGACACAAATTGTCAATTAAATTTGAGAACAAAAAATACCAGGACAATATAATTTCATTTACAGAAACAAATTAAGATACATACTTCCTCAGCCTTAAAGAGAATGGCATATTTTTGAAGTCCCAATGCATGTAACAGGCCATCCACAGTTTGGTGAGACTGTTGTACTTGTACTTGTTCATCACCCTACATGATAACCATCAAAGCCATGTTAGGATGCTAACATTTCTTCACACAACACATAGAGCAAATTTATGCATAAGCAAAAGCCAGAGAAGCATAAGCATTAACGAAACAGTACTTTTGATTATGTAAAAAAGGTATCCAACACAATATCTGTTGATGGAATATTATTTTTCCTAAATGAGTGTTTCTCTAGTATAATCTTTCCTGTTTTAAAAGACAATATTAGGCTCGTTCATTTTTTATCCAAAATGCCTTCATAAATCAAGAATATTAAATCATGTCAATGAATCAAATAAGGGTCATTTGAGACTATTATTGGTAAGCACCCAAGCACTCAAGGAACGTTCCCTTAAAAGCTAGTTGTCAAGGGGGGTAACCGAATCCCTTAAGTACTCCATCAAGTATCTCATACTACTTGGTGTGGGACTTGTGTACCCCATAATACCCAAGTCCCAATCAGTTATTAAACATGGACCAGAGCGGACCGGTTTGTTTGATTTATTTAACTGAAAACTGGACCTGTAGCTTATCAAATTGGAAATACATTTAACCTATGCTGACACAATCAACTCGGCTTTGAACCAGACAGAAATAATAAACTCAACCTGTCATGGTCATTACAATGGCAAAACCATTCTCAACAAAATAACAGAAACCCATTAGCTTCTCCAAGCCAGATAGCTCGTCACTTGCAGAGGCATTCATAAGTCATAACTAAAACCAACACTCCAGCAATGAAAATATTCACCTCAACACAATAAATTATTTGATCCTTTGACCATCATATCTCCTAGAAGGGAGCTAAATATAACAATCTCCTGTATCTATTTTTTGGGGTGAACACAATCATTGGACATGTGCCCCAGAATCAGATTATGATATTTAAGCTTCAATTGCAATAGGTGTCTAGACAAAAGAAACTTTTAGAAGAAAATCTAAAATCAACAGATAAAAAACACCTAACAATCAGCATATACACACCTAACAATCTAGTAATATAATATAATGATTCCAAAAAGTAACTCATCAAACTGTTAGATTATAAGAAAATGAAAGGTGGAGATGAAGAGTAACTCTTTTAAGGTTTATTCTTGGAATAACTTGATCAAGTTACTTCCCATTTATTTTCTTGAAATCTAATGGTTAAGATTTGTTACTTGTTAGAATTTTCTTGAAATCTAATAGTTAAGATTAGTTACTCGTTAGAACCATTAGATTTCAAGAAAATGAATGATGAGGATAGATAGTAACTAGTTACTCTATGAGCAACTTGATCCCTCCTCATGTATATATACACACACGCACAAAAAGGGGGGGAGGAGAGAAAAAAGGGAGAGAAAGAGAGATAGTAGCAGCCATCAGGCTAGCGCATTTTTGGTTTTATGCGTAAGATAATAGATGTAATGCAAATGATTTACACTTAAGCATGTTAATGCTCAATTTAAAAATTACTCAAAATTAAAGGCATGTTTATCATTAACAATCAAAAACCATAGCTTAAACAATCGTAGTTAGTAAAAGGCATAACTAAGTTGGTGAAAAATAAGAGTCATCAACTTTTTTAAATTTCATACTTCCGTAAAAGTTCCCAGAGACAAGAACACTGATTGGGACGATCACATAATGCTACAAATTCTGTGGACAGGGAAAAGGAGGACAGAAAGACAGTAGCAAGGAAACTGGCCCGCAAAGTGCAGTGCACACCAAGGCCAACAAAGGAAGGCGGAAACAGGAGCTACAAACTAAAGGGTTGACCTTGGCAGGAAATGCCAGAAAAATGTGTGGCTGGCTGGAAGAGCAACAGAAAAAAATGTGGGAGATGACAACTACGAATTTCTAACCCCAAAATGTTTCTGAAGGAGAAGAGGATGTGGAATCATAGAAGTACCAAAAAATGACTTAAGGAGAAGAGCAACATGGATTGTTACTTCTTGTTGGTATAGATACTATATCCTTTGCTTTTCAGCTACAATTATGGCTATTATCCATGCAATGTAAAGTTCCCAGTAGCAGATTCTCCACCAAAGCACAATAGCAGCATGTGCTACTATTGACTACTCTGGGTAAACACAGGAAAAACTCTACGTGACAGTCAGTTTTCAAATGATTGACAGTGAAAATTTTTATTAGCATACTGTATTAAGTTAATAAATATGACCCAAAACACCCAATTCTACAAATCTAGCAAAGTCAGTCAATCAAGCACTTCCCTTTCATAGGAAATTAGGATTACCAGAAACAGAGCTTCGAAACTGTCACAATAAGATTACAGAGTTCACACATACCTATCGAATTCTAAGATCTGATTAACCACCCAGAATTTATAAATATCTAGCCTAGAAAAACAGATCCCATAGTAGAATACCACGATTTTCTAATTGAATTTGAATCTCCCCAAGATAATTATAATTTGTCTTCCTGGCTGTAGGAACAGTCATGCGAATAAGTTATATTTTCATAACCCACAGGCATGTGGTATAGCCAAAAGGGAACCACAGAATCAACTTGGATATCCATCAGATGGTAATGGGAAATGTTTCTCTGAGTAACATCAACAAGAAGGGTTGAGAAAAATGATATCTAGAGGCCAGAAGATAAGTAATACTCACCACATATGAAGACCTTTGAGCAACACTGCCCGATGGAGGAAGTTGGCCAGGATGAGATGCTACAGGCTTGGCAGTTACTGGAGGTAATGTGGACATTGTGGAGCGTGACATGAAAGATTGAGGTGCACTTACTGGAGGCCTCGAAGTTTCTAGAACATCCCTACCTACATATGAAACTGAACTGACACCATCATATGTCCTGCTTACAGGCCTTCTATGTAGGTCTTGGACATCCCTTTGGGGGGAAATCCCCCTGGAAGTACTTGGAAACCCATCTGGTGATCTTCTCCTAATATGATCCAATGTCCAAGGAGAGTATGAGCTTCTCATGGATTTCATACGCAGTAAATCATCAGAACTTCTAGCTGAGGGAATTTGCCTCAACAGACTAGTTTCCCTTGATTCTGGCCCATGCTGCTTTGAATTATAACTGTTAGTCAGAGGGTGACTTGCCTTTGAAAGTTTTTCACGGAGGTCCATATGCCTCTTATTGCCATTGCTGTCAGTCTGCCTAGATGCACTTTTCCGCATGAGCTTCAATCGAAGGTCATCTTTACCAATATGTCCACAGAAGTGAATTAAGAGAAAAAAGATTAGAAACACAAAAACCATTGAGTAAGGTAAAGATGTGGAAAATTCACTGCCAAGGGAGCTTACTGCCATCCAGTCCATTTTGCATGCTTACATCTCCTCGGTGTCTGCAGAAGATATGAACAAAATTCATGAAAGCTAATTTCAATTAAATCATAAAGAAAAGCATGTAGCCTATTCTCTTTCTCTCTTGTTAGACCGTAACAATGAAACCACAGACACACCGTTTATTGCCGCTATGTCCATTTCCATACCACCCAGAATTATCTGCATTACTTCCAATTCTGTCTCTTACAGAACGCTTAGTGCCAGCTGAGTGAAGAGAAGAGAAAGAAGAAACATCTGCAGCAGATACATCCCTCTTCACAACCTAAACTCAAGTGTAAAACAGAAGATCATGGGCATCAATCCAAATATCCCATTCATGGCATATAAGAGCAAAACTATACTTCTCAAAAGGTAAGAAGTGGTGAAAAACGAAAATTAAACCGCATTCCTTAACTCCTAATAGATTAATTTAACAACAACAAAAAAAGTAATAGGCTAATAGCACAAAGTGATGCCGAATGTAGAACTAGATGTAAACAACAAATGAAATCATTTTGTATCGTGTTTATTCTAACAGAAAACAAACATAAAACTTCAAAAAAAGGTAAAGCATCATATTCACTGATAACTTCCCGGTTGCTATTTGACGAAGCAAGTAGAAACAAGTCAAATCCAAAAAAACAGTGAACAGAATCAAAGCAGCAAAAAACACACATAGATGTTCCTTGTATAGAAAGCAATAACTGCAATATAAGCGTAAAAAGAAGAATTAAAATTTCGAATTAGACGAAATTGCAACTTACATGACCGCTACGCCCTAGAGTAATGGTGACGCGACCCCTCGAAGGATCGGACATGATGATAACCGAAACTCTAACTTATCAATTGAGCGAAAACTTTTGCAACCGCGACGACGAACTGTTACCGCTACAATCGCGAAGAGTCACCGTAACCCTAACCCTAACCCTAATAACATTGCCGCGAGTCGAAGCAGCGATAGAGAGAAACACGACAACACCACGGTTTGATGGATAATAGCGGAACGAGTTTCGAGATTCGGATTCAGCTTCGAATTAGTGAGAGAGAGAAAGAGAGGCGATGATTTGGCGTTGAAGTGGAAATGGAGCACCGAGTGGGGTAGTGGTGCTGTGCGCAGGGAATATCGTGGCTTCATGATTGAATCAGGACCGTCTGATCAACAGACCGGCGGTGCTAGGGATAGGCCATTAATAAATGATCCTTTCTATGTTTCCCTCAAGTGTAGTTTTTTATTTTTTAAAGGGTGCAAATTTGATAATCATGGCGTTGGTCCATCTAATTTAGTGTTTTTTGTTTTTATTTTTCTAAAATATTTTCATTCTAATTCTTGTAAAATACGTTTATTTTATTTTTCATTCTTAAAGTGATTTTGATAGCGCTTTGAATAATAAAAAAATATTTTAAATAGCAAAAAAATATTATCTAAAGCACATTAAGGATAAAAAATAAATAAATAAATACATTTTTCAAGAAATAAAATAAAAAAGAAATTACAGAGGCAAAATTGAAAAAAAATTAAATTACAAGTGTCAAACATATATTTAAGCCTCAAATTTTTATTATTTTACAAATTTTATCACTCAAGTTTTATTTTTATGCATTTTACCATCACATTGATAACAAAACGACATAAAAAGTTATTTTTCAAGATTTTTTAACATCATTTTTAGTTATAATTGATATACAAAAATGACTTTCTACATCAACTATAGCCACAATCGATATCAAAAGTTAAAATCATTCATCTTTAATAAATAATTTTCAAAATCGTCTAATTTGATATATAGTTTTACAAAATCAACTAGTTTGATAAAAAAAACTCGTGATTAGTAATGAAATGCACAAAAATGGAAAACTGGTGGTTAAGTTACATTCTTGAATGACTACAAGTTTTGACTTTCTAAAGATAAAAAAAAAAAAAAAACATTCCAGAAAGGGTGCAAGAAGTAACTTAGAGGTGTAGGATGCAACAATCCAAAAGCCCTTGAAAATATGGCTCAGCTTGAGAGTGTGTTAACCAAGCCCAAACTGTATACAAGTTGAGCATAGTGACCCACATTAGAAGAACAAGTAGTAGCTAAAAGTTGTCAACTCACCTTTAGGGGTGTTCATAGGTAATTTGATCTAAACAAATTTGAACAGTTTAAGTTAAATCATTTATGTATTTGAGTCAAAATTGAATCAAATTGATCAAAACCATTCACATACGAGTTGGGTCTGGGATTTAGATTTATAAATCTGATCAAAACTAAACCCAACCGATCAAAAATGATAAAAAAAATTAGAATTGTTTGACTTTAAAAACTATTAATATTGAAACTCTAAGTGTTGAAATTACAAACGTTGAGATCATTAGTGTTGAAAATTATTTTAAGGTATTAATTTCAGATACATTGTTAAGTGTTTCAGATTTTTTTCATATTTATTTTTTCGGTCATATTTATAATATTAATTGATCATATTTTTTTGTTTTTTTTGTTTCAGCAATTGAAATAAAGTTTATTGTAAAAAAATTGTTTGTGGGAAATAATTGTGATTTAGACTATTATAGTAAATATTATTGAAGAATATTTTATTTTAATTGATATTAGTCTATTTTATAATATTATATTGGTGGTATTGAATGAATCAATTTTACTATTTTCAAACATTTGATAATATTGTATTAATTATATTAAATATTTGGATAAATCATGATATAAAATAATAGTTTTAAAAATAAGAAAATTAAAATTAAATGACCTTGATCAAAACCGAATAAAATCGTTTATAAATGAATTGAATTAAGTTGGATTTCAATTTTTTATATATAAAAATAGAATCGAACCAAATCAATTGAATTTGACTATAATAAATTTAATCAAAATCAATCCAAATTCACCAAAGAACTGTCTCGTTTCACTCTCAAGAGAAATTACACAGCACTGTACCTAGTTACATGCACCGTTCCTTCCCTCAAATAAACATGTTAGGAGAGTAAATTTCTGTTACTTAACTAATCACTTAGATTATCATTGGATTTAAGTTTTAAAAATATTTTTGTGAATTTCAATGCACAATAACAAATGGAGTAATTAAATATAATTTTGGCTCTCAAAGTTTTAATTTAAATTAAACATGCACTTAGTATAAATAAAATTAAAACACTGTATATTTTTTTATCCTTTTCAAATCAATCAATTCAACTAATTTTTTTTCTATAAATTAAAGTTCTCTCTTGTTCTTTGAAACCTATAACTTTGGCCCCATCTAGATGTTACATGCATCTCTTCTCAGTTTTCTAATAAAATAATTTATTCCCTGTCCCTTTTCTCTTCACATTCACATTGTCTCTTTGCTGCATTTTGACCGTGGGATGCAAGAGTTTGGGTTCTTCCTTGCAGATTTTGAAAGGTGTGGAGGAAGTTTGGGTTCATGCAGTAACTTTTATCTGCTTAATTGTTTGTTTAAAATATATGATTCATTGAGAACTTTATTCCTCTGAGGCGGGTAACTTGCTTGGTGGTGTTCTGTGATATTGAATAAGGACGGCTAGTGGTTAGAAAATTATCACTGCTATTGTAGAAATGTTGATTAATTCCTGCGTAAAATCCTATAATGAGGTGAAAAAAAAAATCAATGATTGTTTTTACTTTCTTTTCCTTGTTATCTTGTTACAGGACACTGGACAGAGAGAGACCAAGAATGAAGCTGAAAATTAGGACCATTTAATTGCGTTGCTTTTGTGAGAGGAAGGCTACAATCGATGTAATTTTGAAGTTACTGTTTGCTGCAATTTGAGTTAAGACAAATGAGTTTTTTTATTAGAAGAAATGAAAGATAAATACCAAAGAAATTTTAATAACTCACGCATTGTATTAAAGTGACTAAGTTACACTCTCTTAATTAGGATAAACAAGTTTGGTACTTTTTGGTCCTTTTCACGTATTGGGATAATTTAAAAAATAAATAAATAAACTAAAATTAAAAAAATTGATGTAAATGGATAAGATGTGTTTTTAAAATATGACTTTGAACAAAAAAAAATTGTGTTTTAAAATGCAACTTCATATTTTTATTTTTTAAAATTTAAATTTACTGAAATTATGTTGAATTAAAACACAACTTCAGTAAAATTAAATTAAAAAAATAAAAATAAAAATTTATATTTTAAAACACAACTTTTATGTTTTAAAAAAGTTGACATATTTTCTAAAGAAGTGGTGTATTTGAACATGACTCCAATTTTTTTAAAAAATAAATAAAGGCATTTTTGTCAATTTTATAAAATAAAAAAGATTGAAACATGATTTCAATGTAGCATATTTATAAAATAAGAAGAATTTTGTTTAGGTTTTGGAAATAAATTTTTTTTTATAAATATATTTTGGTTCTCATAAATATAAAATATTTAAAATTTATTCCCCTTGAAATTTTGTATGTTGTTCTTTCTTACAAAACTTATATCCAAATATCTTTGTCTCATAACTAAGAGTCAGTTCATTAACCAATTGGATGTCCACACATGTTAAAAACCTAATCCTATCTCTCTCTTGAATCCATGGATGATTCAACCACATCAATCTCTCTAATATTATCATCAAGTAGCTCCTTTGACAATCTCTCCACGACTTATGACGACTCCATCGAGACGCATCCACCATTGTTGTCACCCACCCACTAACCCTCCACCATTCCACTTCCTTTCCTCTTCTTTCCCCTTCTCACTTTTCTTCCATTTTTGCTTCCATTCTCGTAACCACAGCCAGACAACCTCAAAGAATTATTTTGGGAACTTAAAGCACTTTCTTTTCTTGAAGATTAGATAGGATTTGGAGAAAGGGGGGGGGGGGGGAGGAAGGGGAGTGGAGTCATGGAGGAGGGTTTGTTTTTATACGAAGGGCATTGCACATGATAGCAACTCTGCGACGATTGCATATGGCAGTGTCATGGTGGCCTACACGAATATGAGGATTGTGGTTTGAAATGGCTATAAGATAATGTGAATTTGATGATTGTTGTGGCTTTTTTCGTTCTTTGTTTGATCTTTTTGTAGGTTTGGTGGTGGGTCTTTGGATTCATGGTCTGAGAGTGAATAAGTTTGGCATTAAGATGTAGGGTTTGTGGGACACGCATATGGTGATGGGCATGAGAGTGAGGTGAGTGTTGTTGGGCTCTTGCTATATCTCCGACTAGGACAAGGAGAATGTCCAATGATGAATTTTACTGAAGAATTTTTACATCAGTTATAATAATTACAACTGATATAGAAAATATTATTCTACATCATTTGTTTCATAACCGATGTAAGAAGTAGATAAAACTTTACATTAATATACACATAGGTTTAGATGTATGTGTCAACCTACATCCAAACCAAAGAAAAATACATTTAAATTTTGCGGAGGACAAAAATTAAGCTAAAAATTTTATAAAAATAAATTTTAAATATTTTTATATTTATGTAAGTGAAAAATATATTTTAAACAAAAAATATAAAATAGAAGGGAGGTAAGAAAAAATTACATGGTCTTTTTTTTTAATCATATATACAAGTTTGTCGCTTAGCAAAAATCCCAGGACCCATTGCATTCAAATCCAATCCAGCGGGCCGTGAGAGTTATACGCAATATGCATGGCCCTTGAGTTATACGCAATATATGTGGGCCGCGTTTCAATGATGGTATTGTACCAGAATTTATGTCAAATCATACTTTACATGGTTTGCCTCCAAATTGAACAAGAAAAGTGAAATAATTCGCAAGCACAGTATAGATGCTGATCGACTAGCTGCTTGTGAATTTGCACCATACAAACACAAACAAACGGAGCATATAAAGAGCTATCGCGGCTAGTTATTATATAAGCATTAATTTGCGTTCCCTCTCTCATAATTATTAGCCATAAACACTACTGTGCTTGACTTTGCCTTCCTGGTTATTAGAACTTAATTTGCACGTAAAGTAGATCCACAAGTGGTATACGGATAAGAATCACTCTTGCGGCTCTAGCCCCTGATTCTAAAAAAATTATGAATGAGAAACCCAGATAAATTCTGCTAAATGAAAGTTTAAGGTTCTAATTACGATGATATAAAAAAAATTATTCTGCTAAATGTATAACGTAATATAATACCCAATCCATATGAGTTTTCTCACAGGAAAGGTAGCCTTGCATATATTTCATGATAAACATTTAATAATGCCATATGCATGCATCCAAGCTAGGAATAAATCATTTTCCGGTTACTTATAAATACTATGTATTTAGTTATTTGCCTGTACGTAGTATTGATTATATGTACTTATTCCTATTAACTTGAAATATCGTTCGTAATTTGTTATATATATCTACAACCGATCGGTGCCAATTACACACACACAGTAGTCTAGTCTTATAATCACGTTAGCAGAGACGGCCTTACCATGTCACTGCATGGATCGCTGCCATAACAAGATGCATGAGTATAAGAATGAACCTTTGTTTAGTGAAGTACTACAAGGGTTAAATTTGTATAATTTATCCTAATTTGCTTGTGTGCAGGAGTGCTCACTTAGAAAATCCAGTTATGTTTTTAAGGCCATTGAACCTTTGTTTAGTGAAGTAAAATGATAAATATTCGAGAGATAGGCGCTGTAATAAGAGTCTCGTCATTGGTAAGAGCATATATAATAAGATGTACATAATCATGGGGAAAATTCCTTTAAAAAAAAATCATGGGGAAAATATTTTCATGGATCGTCGACTTATTGAGAAATTAATGATTAAAATCAGACTAAAATATATTTTTGATTCCTATAAGTTTATATTTTTTAATTTTGGTTCCTATAATTTTTTCATTTATTTTTAGCTTATGTAAATTTTTTATTTTTAATGTTGATCCTTATAAAATATATACTTTGCTAATTTTTAGACACCGTAATTTTTTTTTTAAATTTTGGTTATTATAAGAGCAAATTTATGAAGATTATAAATAAAAAAATTAAAATTAAAAAAACACAAACTATAAAGACTAAAAATAAAAAAAATTACTAAAACCAAAATTGGAAAAACAGTCAAATACCAACATGGATTAAAATTTAAAAAAAAAACTTACAGAACAAAAAATATAAAAAAACATATTTGAGATTTGAAACTATAACAAATTTGTAATTTAATATATATATATATATATATATATATATATATATATATATATATATTATCATAATTTTAATTAAATGTAATGTTTTAATTATTTGACCCTATAATGATTTATCTTTAAAAATATATTTTACGCTTAAAAGAGTTCAATCTTAATTTTCAAAGTACAGATAGGAGAGACAACTTCCTTTTTTTCACGTCATTTTCATTAATATTTATATCCAACACAAGAAAAAGAAAATCATCAACAGCTAGTTCATGACTTCATGGTTTTTCTATGAAACTGTACCTATAATGTAATCTGTAGTAGAAGGGAAATAGTATAGATAAGGACAATTGTATATAAGTACATATTTCTTTATTTTTTAATTAAAATTATAGAATTTATATTTCTGTAATTCACATAATAAACATGGATGCTCATAAAAAAAATACCGATGTTAAAAGTCATTACTAATTATAAAAATAAATAAATATTTTTAATCACGAAAAAAAATGACAGAATTACTTAAAATCCTATACTAGATAATTGAAAAAAGTCATGATCAACTGAATCGAGCATGCAATCCAAGGTTGCTGAATTTCAAAAGACAAATTTGAAAGCTGGCCAAAGAGGCATGCATGATCTGTAGCCTATGGCAACCCATGAGAGTCACACACTTGCTAGTTTGGACTAATGATTGATATTAATTTGAATCTGTTATAAACCAAAAAGCTATGCATGACATCTACCTCTCTTTCTTATTAAAACAACAAAAAGAGGCTAAGTTAATTAATCAAAGCAGCAAGATACAATATCTGATAAAAGCATCCTTAATTAATTAATCGTAGCATATGTAAGTACATAACTACATAAGTTCTAAAATAGTATCTTCTATCTGTTTTCTGGGTTTAAATGCGTAAAAAACAAAACTTAGCTTGGTAGCTTCATTGTATGATTTTAAACTCTTCTAGTAATTTGTGGGATGAAATTAAGATAAACAGTCATATTCATCAAAAGAAATTTAATTAGCAATTGAAATTATTGAGAAATAAAGAATTTGATTCATCGGATTCGGGATAGTTGTTTTGTGTGCATACATATATATCACGGGCTGTATCTAGCTGTTTGCATTTTTTTCTCTCGATAATAATCAAGGAAAACTAGGTTCGGTGTTACCATTGATTAATTTTATAAAAATAAATGACATGTGAACTTCCTGAAAAAAGAAACTAAATAAATGGAGCCCTACTTCAAGAAAAGGAATCACACACAGATAACATGATAATGACTGGGGTCATGAATATTAAAGTCTGTAACCTATAGTACACAAAAACATCATAGTTTTGAACAATCCAACTGTGTTATTCTCATGAAGAACAACATTTATTAACATACATATATATGGAAATCCAGATCTATACCTCCAACTGTATCCAGAAACTTAAATTGAAGCAATAGTAACAAAGCTCAAGCTCCATCTCGAATTTACAAGTAAAAGAAGGCACAAAGTGACAGTGCTCTCACTGCTCAACAACAAAACGACAAAAAAGAAAAAGAGAGTACTAGTTTTGTTTTTCACCATCATATTATTATAATATCTAGAAACACCAAGCTCGAAAACCACGTACTATATATTCAAATCCATATATGTAAGTTTTAATCAAGTAATTAAATCAAACCAAAACTGAAAAAAGTGAAAAGATAAAGAAAGTAAGAGATTAAACCCACATATATATATATATATATATATAGAGAGAGAGAGAGAGAGAGGTGCAAGGTGATGATGATATAGACCAGTATATAGGTTAATTTGCTTGATCTAGCAAACAATCGGACCACAACGCTTCAATTCCCCGAGAAGAGAGAAGAAAGTAGCATATGCATGATAATTGATAAGCTTGGAAGAAGAAGAAGATCACCCTTTTGAATCAGAAGTAAAGTAGTAGTACTAGATAGGAATTAACGGAAGCGGGTAATAGGGTTTCTTCTTCTTGAGTGAAGACATGCTTCTTCACCCTTCTAACCCTTCTCTCTCTCCTTGCTTCTCTTTCTTCTTGTTCTTGTTGTTGTGGTGGTGATGTTAGAGGCGGAGGAGGATGATGGCTTTGGTGCGGTTGGTGGGAGGTAAAAGATGCGGTGGTGATGATGAAAGCGAGGGTCTAATGATGAGGGCAAGAAGAGAGGAGAGGACATGATGATTACTAAGGGTTGTGTGTGTTTTTGCGTTGAAGGGAGAGAAAAAAAAAAATCCTCTTGTTGGGGTTTGCTAGATACATACCCTAATTTCTCAAGGGAGAGAGAAATATATAGATGGTGGTATTTTGTTTATTTCTTTTTGCTTCTTTCACATAGAGCTAAAACGTTTCTTTTTTATGGCCCATATATCTCAGTGTCATGAGAATCAAATATTAATCTCTTAATTTATTAAGATTTATTTAAATAAGAAAAATGTTATGTTAGTAATATTTTTTTAATTGTCTTTTTAATATTTCTTATGATTAACTGAAATTTATTAAAAATTAATAATTTTAGTGGATTATATTTCTCATTAATGATTATCTTTTCTTATTTATAAATAAAATTTATTAAAATTGATAATTTTTAATAAATTTTAATTTTTCATAGAGAGAATTAAGAAGAGAGTTTGCAACATTTTTAAAAAAAATATAAACTTGAATATGAAATATGTTGGCATGTTGGAGTTAAAATTCTTTTGAAGCCACACCATATGTTGCTACTGTCTTTTTCTCTCTCCTAACACACCAAAGAAAGGTTAAGGTTCTAGCTATCAAAGCACTTGTTCTATACTTCATAAGGAGGCAGGGTAAGGTTTGACTATATAAGAAAGAAAAAGGAGGTAATGGAGGTCAGCTAGGCCTTTTGCCTGTGGAAAGTTACGATATGAAGGTTGCCATCTGGTGGTACACTTGTATAGTAAAATAAAATGACTGTGATGTTGTATCTAGAATCCCATTGAAAAGGGCGACAAAAGAGATAATAGATGTCAACACTTGACATCAAATGATGAAAGCCAAACCTGTTAACATGAAATTAATAATCACCAAGGGTACCCTAATATTACGCTAAGTGTTTTTTATTTATTTCTTCAACTACTCCATATAATCAGTGCTGGTTTTCCTCCTTCCCTGATTTAATCATCATGTTCTTAGTGTGGGCTACTACTATTTTTCGAAGAAATGGCAAGATAAATTATTTTTTGTTCGCTGAGTTTGTGCACAAATTTTCTTATTACAAAAAAGTTTGTACACAAAATTTTACAAACAAGAAAAAAAAAAGAAATTAAAAGAGACAGGAATATAAAATGTAAACAGTTAATAATGTAATATAGAAAAATAACGAAGAAAGAAACTATTATAAAAAATTATTTTCTAAATAATATATGGTGATATAGTACAACATTCCAGTACACATCGAAAGATATGTAAAAATGAAAAAAAATAAATTACTAGTAACAGTATTTCGAGTTTGGAAGTGACTTTTAAGAGTTACTATTAATATCATAATATGGACAGGGATAAAACTTGAAACGTGATAAATCAAAATAAATTTAATGATTAAACTATAGTCGTAAAAGAATTATCACATAACTGTGGAAGACTGTTTTTGTCAAACAAAATTATGTTAACACCTTAAAAAAATGTAGGTTGCCAATTCTACTATACTTTGATTATCTTTTTTTTTTTACCACACCCAACATTCATTATATATTTTTTCTCTTTTTACTTTTTATTTCTGTCTTTGTTGCAAAACAAATTGTAGAAATTTGTCGTATAAACATTATTTCTCTTTATAGAAGACACCTGTTGGAGAGGTTAGAAGTAAAAGGAGTAATTTCTATTGGATTTTTGAATATTTTGTATGTCTTTCAAGTTTGTTCGAGATTGAACTGTATTATTTATTAAAAATTCATATATTAGCAGACACACATAAATAAATAATTTTGCACCAAAAAATACATTGCACCAAAAAGGAAAAAAAGACACGCATAATAGTTTTTTTTTTTTAATTCAGAAAAACAAAAGGTTGATGAATTATTATCCTTGAAATTTAAATTTTTGGCCAAGTAATTTATTGACGATCTAAATACAGTCGTTAAACATATTAAAAGAGGTAAACTAAGAAAATTGCTTGGACTGCTCTATTGCCCTTGTGAATTAAAGTTTTTTATTATGAAAATGGTGATACATACATGTGAATGATGTGAAGTAAAGATAATCTCATTGTAATAGTTAAGAAAATGACTCATTTACAAATATGATTACGTTGATGAAATTTATAAAGCCCTTACGGTTTTGATTAATGAGTTGAATTTAAACTATATATGATTAATTAATGCGAACAAGTGCAGGTTTGCTTTCTGCTTGTTGTGCTTTACCCCTAACAAGGAGTATTATCACTATCAAATTCGTATTAAACATTTATTGTTATTAGTTTTGTCTTTATTTGTATATTAGTATGACTGCGAGAAGAGCACCGTTTTTAAAATTGGATTGATTACTGAATTAGTAAAGGTATTAATTCAAAGTTCATTAATTTAGCCATAATTTAATTGAATTGAAGTAGAATTATTGGAAATAATATATATATATATATATATATATATATATTACACTATATTGACTAATAAATTGAAATAAAAATAGAAAAAATAGTTTGATGAAATATTAAATTAATATAAAAAGATCATATTATCAACATGTCTTATAAGATAGAAAATTGTTACCCCTGATAATAGGGGAGAGATATCAAGTCCTATTAGATCTATATAGTCTCTTATTACTCAAGATTGGATCGTTGTTATTCAGCACATCCTTTGGGATGACTGGTTAATTGGGGAACAAAGGTTCTTCTGAAGTTATGGAGTTACTTCGTGCATCTTTGTCTTGCAAATTAAATTGTTACCCCTGATTACCACTGATGCTATAGACACATTTTTTGCTAGCACGTCATCATAGCCGTTAGTCTTTTTATTTTATTTACTGTTACTTTTCTGTGTATTCGACTCCATAGAAAATAATAATAGGAGAGAAATCAAATGATACCGATATAATTTACATTTTATATATATATATATATATATATATATATATATTCAATAATATTCAATTGAATAATTTTATCTCCAAAATGATTGTTGGAATGAAAGTTTCGTTAATTATGTTTTATGTTTTTCTCACAATTTTTATCTGAATTTGACTTATACCTAGCCTTCACTCTTTGTTAAGAATTTTACGAAGTTTTTTTTTTCCTGATAATAGAAATTTAGAGAGAAGAGATAATGCATTATCCCAAAGTGGTACAAATTGCAATAATCCAACTCTAAAATATAATTGTAGATAAAGCGCTTTCATGACAACTAAAAGAAGGAAGTACTTAAACTAGAAAACACTACTAGTACTCTATCCCTGTATTTTGATCACATATAATGAAGGTACTACTTTGTAAGGATCGATCCTTTTCCAATTCGTTTTGGGTGAACCTCTTTCTATGAAAAAGGTCCATAAATTTATATCTTGTGGCCAATTAAAAGGCGCATATCTTTGCCTCTTAGGGAGTGCCTCTGACATTTGATAAATAAAAAGCTACCCAAAAGGGGGAGCACAAGGATCAGCCTTCCTTCAATTCGTCTTTTCAGCTGAGTGGAGCTAGGTTTTGCCCCTTTGTCCTTTTGATTCTTTTGGTGCTAATGCAATGCAGTGGTTTTGATGAGCAGTCCAAGAAACGAATTACAAAAGATGATACCATAAAAGTTACTTATTTAATTTCCCACTTCCAAGTTTGAAAGGGATCGCATTGGAGAATCTGGAAATAGTAATTATCTAATTACTTCAAAGAAATGGAAGTTAAGGCAAGTCTAGAAGATTTGATAGAAATCGTGATTCAATCCCATCACTAGCTAGGCTCGTTTTACCCCCATTCAATGGCTTTTCAATGAAAAATACTTTTAGTTCATTTTAAATTTAAAAATAAATAATTTGAAAAGCCAGATTTTTGTATTATTTAGAGACTATCCCGTTTTTTTTCTTCTTCTGACTATATGTTAAATTTGTTAGTTGATCTACGCATTTTATGTTAAAATTTGTTTTTTATAAAAGATAATATCACCATTCACCAGAAAAATAAAAATACCATAATTTTCTATAAAATTTAGAAACAATAATGTCTTATATACTAAATTACATCATTTTAAAAACGAAAAAAAATCTCAATTGGTTCAATTAACAATAAAAGTTCACAAATAAGTAAAGTTGAGGATTTTTTTATTTTATCTTATGGCAGAATAGATACGAGGTTGTTTATAATAGGAGCTGGTAACTATTTTAAATAAAATATATGTACTTGTTTTAATAGATCGACAACATGGTATCGTTTTTCTCAATCTCAGCATGCTTATTTCTAGGCCTTGTTACAATGTGGGGGGAAAAAGGATGATGTCAACCAAATTTCATATGGCCACAATTATTGTGGTAACGTTTTTGGGAGCAAACAACAAAGTCATCATCTCTGTAACAGAGCAACCACGAGAGGGCCAACTGCCACCACCCTAATTATTATTATTATTATTATTATAGGCGGAAAAGGTTAATAGAGTGAGAATCTCAAATAATACGATATCTTATTAGGGTTTAATATAAATTCTCAGTTGATAATTAAAAGTGCTCTTTCTCCTCTTATTTCATGACAGATCATCACCACCATATAATTTTTGGGATTTTATTATTTTTGCAAGTGTCATCACTATTTTGAAGGTTCAAGGAGTCTTGGAAGAAAAAAATTGCAGAAGAATTTTCCATCCTTATTAAGCTAAGCTTTTGCAAGACTAGATTAACCGATGGCAAATACGATTTTAATAATGTCCAAGCTTTTTTAATTATGATGACATAAGTTCAGCATATTTATTGATTTTTCCGATAATCAATTTTCTTTGACAAATTTGATTAATCATTTTTAATAAGAATTTTCATCTCTTAATATTTTTTTATTTCTAAGATTTAAACTCAAAATATTATTTATTTAAGAAAATCGAATTTATATTACTTAGACAAATGAATTGTAACATGTAACACAAAACAATAATATATACTTACAAAGATGGGAAAAATTGTAGGAAAAGAAAAAGAAAATTATTGCAATCACGTGGACCCGTTGCGTTATTGGGGGCATGGGTCCCGTATATTCATAACGAGGAATTTACGCAGGGACGAGAATGTTGGTTAAGGTTAGTAAGACGAAAACGTAACGCAAGTATGATAAAGTCAATGCACTTTAGTTGACTTATGCAACACATGCTTCCTTGATATGTCGATTTCGCGAGACCAAAGAATTTTACTTTTGCAGGAGGATATCTATTCTTATCTAATTGGGTTCTGCCTGGACCAACCCGGTGCAACCAATTAAAATGATAGCTTGGATTATTTAAAATGCACTTTTCAATTTTTTTAATTGAATACATTTTCGTAAATAAATGTAAATTATGTGATAATTTTGTAAATATTTGACATATAAAAATATAATAATCAGAGAAGATAAAGGAAATCTCATCAACCCAGCAATTCAAAACACATGCTGGCTCAAACAACCATATGGATGCTTACCAAGATGTTCTTGTAAATTCACCTTCAAAGCCTAATTAACACCACCCTAAGCAATGGAGGATAGCCTTAATTACCCAAATATTTGGTCGCTTTTCTCTCCAATATATAATAAGGTTGTCAAATGCAAATTGGAGGTGAACTTATAGTAATGTTCGTAATTCCCAACTCATAGCCAGAAAAAAAAAATTAATCCCCAACTTTAGTTATTGATCGATCAAAGGAACAAATTATAAAAACGATTACAATAAAACCTTAGAACAAATTATTGACATTATGATTTTTTTTAAATAAGTTATTTTTATCTATTGAAATATTATGTGACAGTCATATATATGTTTTTAAATATTTTAAAATTTGCTTTAAAACTAATTTTTATTGATTAAAATTTAACTTTTTAAAATTAAAAAATTCAATGCCTTCACTATATGAAATAAAATAACTTTAGCAAAATGAGTAAATAATATAGTTAGTAAAATTTTGTTTTTCTAAAATATAAATATTTTGTATTCGTAAAATTTAATTTAGATTTTATAAAATTTTAATTGGTTGATAATTTTTTAATTCTTAATTTCAAAAAATATAATTATTAAAATTTTTTTGGATTATTTTTAATAAGTATTGACACTTTTGAATTCTATTTTTTTAAAAAAATTTCATAAAAATATTATTGAATAATAATATAGAAGTTTTAAAATATTTTATCGTTTTGTAATTAATTTTTAAATTTATTTAATTAATATTATATATAATAATATATTTGTAACTTATTTTAAAATTTATTGTTATTAATTTAAATAATTTTTTATAATTTTAAATTATTATTTATGAATTTATATATTTTAATACTCTTATGTTAATGAAAGTTAATTTTATATAACATATTTTTTTATTTTGATTAATATATTCGCCCATTGAGTGTGGTAACTGGTAAGTAATTAATATTAATTTTTTAATTTTTTTTACTATGGAACATTAATATTAAGCTAAAAGAAATAAAAATTATAAAATAATTTCTTTTTAAAAAAAAAAAACTTATTTTAAGCTTTAACTTTAAAATAATTTTTAATTAAAAAAAACAACAATCAACTAGGCCAGACATAAATTATGCCTTTTTAATTAAATTTGTACTCTAATTCCAAGACATTATGAATTTGGTATAGAAAACAAGTTTGAACCATTAATGATGTCAAACAGGGAGGTCACCAAGCTGCTCGCGGGGGAGTTTTGATTTGAGGGACGAATATGGCCATTGATTGGATTGGAGGGTTTGCAAGAAAATCTTGGAGTTTGCAGTATTCTTTATGCAGAGCCCATATATAGTGCTATAATTCAGGCTGCGAGATTGTTTGGGATAAAGGTGTGAAAAATTTGGTGACTATGCTGTGATGAGCATTAACCTCATCAGAGAACAGATATCTGACCTACATCATTATGCAACCATGCATCCTAAGGAAGATTAGAAGGGAATTCGGTATCAGACTATATGGCTGATAAAGGAAACTCTATTCCTTTGGGGTACTCTTTGGTTAAATAAAGTTTCCCCCCTGAACAGTGTAATCAATTAATATTATTTAATATTTCAAGTATCTTTTAATTTTTGACAAACAATTTTGACATTGAAATAAAAAATATTTTCCTATAATTTCATTTTTAATTTATTTGGATATATTGGAACTCTTCTTCTTTAGATACATAGTCCACTGAATTAAAAAAGAAGAAGATAAGTCCACAAGATTTCACTCATATAAATAACAAATTAATATTTGCAAAATTACATGGATATGATCAAGATCAATCTATTATTTTTTTATAAGAAAATATATTATTAAAAATCGAAGGCAAAACCATAATAACATGTCTATGGAAACTCAAATTTGTGATAAAGATAACGACCAATACTTTAACAATAAGAACCAAATTCTAAATAAGGAAAACTATATACAAGAAGCGAAATTCAAGTCAGGTTATTATATAAGGACTAATAACTTATTTTAACCTAATCTCTTTATATGCGCATATTAGCCTGCGTTTATTTTTCTTGGTTTGATCAGCTCCCCATGAATGTCACACTCTGAGCCCCCATACCTTTCGAATGATCATGAGTATGTGTTAAAATCTTTTGAATCTGTTCTGAATTGTTCTTCTGCATGTCTCTCATTCTGAAAAAAAATGGGTTGTTTCAAAAAGGAATATAGGATGCGTAAATTTTACTTCAAATACATATACCGTGGAACTTCTGCTTTCCTCCTGCGTGTGTGACGTTTGGAGCACACAGTTCATATTTACTTTTTTAAGATGCTGGTTTTGAATTGTTATTATCTTAATTTGATAATTACCTGTATTAACGGAATCCTTAATATATTTGAAATGCCAGCTGTTACATTAATTTAAACTTTGATGTGTGATTTTTCACTTCCAAGCTTGCAGCTTAATTTTAGACGCGTTTGCATAGTCACTTACACAGTGTGTTTGGATTGGCGGTAAGAATCCATGTTAAATCATAAGGTGAAATCACCACAAAAACAACTATTTATTGCTTTAAAAAATCAGGATAAGTTCATCTCAGAAGGTATCACCAAACACGTTCTTAGAATGCCAGAAAATTGCATTCATTAATGCTTAATAAGCAGTTCTTACACCTCAGTATAATGTCTATGTGACTAATTATATTTTAAGAATTGGTTTTTAACCTCATTCAGCTGGAGGATCAAAACAGAATGGAGTTTTCATAATGATTCTTCATATATAGGTAGGCATATTGTAGAACTTAAGTCACTAGGCAGAACTTAAGTTTTCTCTTTAATGAAGCTGAAAAGTGCATGACTAGCAGGTAGCACTTCAGTTTTCTCCTGCACCTTCTAATCCTTCTCAAATTTCAGTGAATTGGCTAAGATGATTATTCACAAAAATAATAATATTCATACATCAAATTTCTATATATACCTTTTCCTTTACACTTTTTTCTGTAGGGAATAGTTAGTGAAAAAAAAGAAAGTCATGCAATTAGTTCCTCTGTATCCCTTTTATCCTTAGGGGAAGGTATTACGGTAATGAAGAGACGCATGTACCCAATTATAGGCTATAGCAAAATGCAATAAATTGTGCAATTAAAACCAGGATATTATTTTACCCGAATTATATAAACCAGTAGAGTTGACGTAGTAGTGAAGAGTATGGGTAATTTACGTAAGGTCTTAGTTCAAATCTTGTTGTCATTATTGTACACCAGAAAAAAAAATTGCTATTCTGTGTCCAAACCTTTGTGAAGGAGACTTAACGAAATAATTAACATCCTTTTACCATTATTATCTGCAGCCTGTGTCTTAACATGCTATTGAAGAAACTCAAGAAAGTCAGTGACAAGTAATAACTATCAACTTTCAAGTAAGTGATATATAGTTTTCAAGAGTGTTCTATAGGCTCACGTTACTGCTAAATAATTGAAGAATGGTCTAGTAGTAATGACTGACGCTCCTGCTGAATTGTTCTTCATGTGCCTATAATGCACATATTGGCATCACAGAAATCATGGTTCAATAATTTGAACTGCAGAAATTTGATGCTTGTGTTAATTTTATATATGTTAGTAGATATTATAGATAAATTGCTCAATGCTAAGTGAATATGCGTAATGAATGCTATGTATGGGATGCGATAACTTACATAGTTACATATTTCAACCAACCACGCTAATTATTGGACTTTGTTGTATCACTTTAAGTCGTATTTGTTGTTTAAGGCACAAATCCCTTTCTCTGATTTTCCTTCTCATGAAATTAACATATGGACTAAAATAGTCTTGCTCTCTAAGAATGTTCTTAGTTATTCAGCCTTCATTTATTGCGTTAAAATAGACTCTGTCAAAGATATTAATTAGTTTTTTTTTACAGAACGGTGTCAAAGATTTTAGTTAAAGCATTTTATCTTTACTTCATCAAATCAAAATATTGTTAATAATTTCTTGATTTAATATTCGTATACTTTTGATCGAAGAGCACTTTGTGAATATATTTGCAACGTGGTTGTTGATGTCAAAATTATTTCCATTAAGGTGTCAAAATATTTTTTCATAAGATTATATGATCAAAATGAAGTTTTTAAGAATAAAAACAGCGATAGACAATGAAGATAAAAAATTTTATTAATTTTTACAATTGATAGAAGTTATTAGAAGTTGTTAATGATTAGAGTCTTTTTTTGTCAATAATCAAATTGAATGTTACCACTTTGTATAACGTACAAGGGAAAGGATTTTGTCATTAAAACTTGTAGAAAGCCCTTAATTTCCACCGTACATCAAAATGTTAGACGAGTCTTAAACCAAGTTATCAATCACTTTACTATTTTAATTTAATTTTAATAATTTTTCCTTTATTTTTTTCCAATTGTTTCTAACAATCACTTAATTATGTGTAAAATTGTCAAAATTGATTCAACTCACGAAATATAAAAATAATGGCCTAAAAAGAACATCAATTTAGCTTAGCTTTGCTTGAACACTACTAAGCGGCTTGATTTTTTTTCTTTTCATTTTTTACTTTTAAATTAATATAAATTTAAGCAAAAATAAATAAATTGGTTTGGCTTGACACGACAGATTAATAGGTTAGGTTAGGTATAGAAAAATATGACTCATGAGAAATTCAGGCTAGCTTATTTTCGGGACTTGAATCCAGCCTCCCCCCCCCCCCCTATTCAGTGAAAATACAATAATACCCTTAATGAAATTTTCACCTCCGTTCTCCCTTCTC
This sequence comes from Glycine max, assembly GCF_000004515.6. Classification (NCBI taxonomy): domain Eukaryota; kingdom Viridiplantae; phylum Streptophyta; class Magnoliopsida; order Fabales; family Fabaceae; genus Glycine; species Glycine max. Next base: position 2,649,655 of record NC_016089.4, on the reverse strand, counting down.
TCAACCTTAACACCCCCTCCCTCCCACGACGATATCCCTTCATTGATGACACACCCATCCCTCGACGACACGCTCCTTCTCACGATAGCTCCTCCTTCCTCACCCCCCCTCCCCTCATTCTCACGCTCTTGATCATTCTTCCTCCTTCATACAAACTAAAATTGTAAAATAACAAAATCAATCAAAATCAAATTTAATTAACTCTAAAAAAGCTTTTGGAATGGTCTTTTTGTAAGCAAAATTGTTTTCGGAATGGTTGTTCTGGAGGCATTTTTGCTTACGAAAAGACGATTCTAGAAGCAATTTTTTAAAAAAAATCTGAAACAACCTTTCCAGAAGCGTATTTTGTATATTTTGAAAAGGGGTTCTAGAAATCATTATTGTGCTTACGGAAAGCTCATTCTAGAAGTAACAACTGTAATCCGGAGTAGTCTTTCTGGAAGTGTATTTTGTATTTTCTGAAAAGGATGTTCTAATAAACACTATGTTGGCTTACGGAAGGACCATTCTGAAAGCAAAACATTGCAATTGATAATAGCCTTTCTAAAATGCATACTATTTTTGCTTGCAGATAATGTGTTTTTATATGACTTTTCCTTCCAGAAAGGTCATTTCGTAAGAGTATTTATACCCTTATGGAACGCCTATTCCAAAAAAAGATTCAGAATTCAAAATACAAATGTAATAAAATATACTTGTGGAGTGGAGAGTTGGAGGAGAAGGAATTCTACGACATCGATTTGGATTTGCTTTGGACCTTCAATGGTAGCGGGAAGAAGAATTGAGTTGAGTCAAGAAGAAGAGTTAATTGGAGAAGAATGGGAAATGGGAGGGTCTAGACTTGCATTGGCTATAAGAGAAAGAAGGAGAAGAAGGGAAACAGGGGAAAAAGATAGAAGTAGTAGGTTAGGATTTTTAAAAAAATGGGAGGTGCAAGATACAATAAGGGAGATGCAGAATTTAATTACCTCATTTTCTTCATTTGGTCAATCAACCTTGGCCCATTTTAACAACTCTATTCATTTGTACGTGCATGCCAACAAAGAGTAATTTAAAAGAGTCATTCCTCATTTTAATCCTTTATTTTATTTTGACCAACCAATCAAAGAAAAGTGACTTGTTAGGGGACTGTGAGTGCACATAAGGTATATATTTTCCTTTAAACACGATTTATTTTATATCTAATGATCAATAACTAGGAATAGAACCCTGAACCACTTAGTTAAGAGACACAAATCACTATCACTTACATCTGTTACTCAATGTACAAGTGCACCAATTCGTCCAAGTAGTAATTAAAAATGGTAAGACCGAGCGCCGAGTCCACAGGAACTTTGATTGTACTCAAAGTTTGTTTATGTCCAATTTTAAGCAATCAGTGAACTAAATTTGATATTGGTCAAATAATGATACAGAATATAAAATTTGACATAAATGAAGATAATTAAGTAGAGCACATTAAAGAGATAGAATACAAACACTCATGGGATGAGTTGTCGGTTGAAGTAGAATTACGGAACATGTTGAGACTCAACCTACCAAAATTACTTTTGATGCAACATTAAGGGTTTTTCACTATTTAACATTATTTCGATTATTACCTTCATCCATTAGCATACCCTAATCATGATCCCTCATGCGAAAGAGCCTAAATTACCTAATTTCACTCCTAATCCCTTAAGAGCTATATCAAATAATTTGCTTTAAGAATAAAGATGCATAAATAAGACTAAATAATATCATTCTATCCCTAGACATGGATTACCTAGATGCTCTTTTCAAGTTCTTAGGAGATAAACATTTTCCAATGCATAAACCCTATAATACTACATGTGCATGGGGGATCAAGCCATAAACATGTTATTAAGCACATAAAAGAGAGAATAATATCAAAATAACATTAAATAGATAGTTGGAATAATTACATCAAGAGTGTTTGATTGTTGAGTTCCCAACAATGGATGGTTTAGCCTCTCATTGGCATGAGAGACTTACTAATACAAAAAGAAAATAAGAGGTGTGGAAGAAAATGGAGAAAAGGGTCCCCAAGTGAATGGGTTCTCCCTCTTCTCTCATGCTCTAGCTTCTTATTCTGGTCCCCTAAACGAACTCTCTGATTTCTCCTTTTTTTTTTTCCTTTAAAACGTAGCACAATCATGTTTTTTGACATTGACCGTGCGCTAAGTCTGCATGTGCTAGCTAAGAGCACATGAAAAGTCCAGCTGACATAAGTGACCGCACGCTAAGCTGCAAGATGCAGGCTAAGCCGGAGATGTACGCTAGCCGCCATACGAATGCCAAAACTTTTATTGCTAAAATGGTAGAGTTTTACAAAGCTTAGATTGCTTAGTTTTAAATTCAGTTTATATTTTATATTAGGTAGAATTTTATATTTTAGTTATTTTTAATGAATTTTTGATAGTTTTTTAAGAAAAAATAGATCATTCTGGCAAGAGGTCCAGGTGCCTAAAATCAGTAGAAAGTTCTTGAAAGAGAAATTGTGAAAATTGAAGATAAATGTTAAGAAAATCAAGAACAATATTTTTTAAGGATAAATCACCTGAAAAAGAAGATAATTACTTAAATTAATTAGAGATATTATTTGGTTGTAAATTCTTATAATTATCTCCTTAATTAAACCCAATTACAATTCTATAAATAGAAGGTTAGACATTCATTGTAACATGTAAAAGTCCCGAGCATTTCTTATAATTATATTTTAGACTTTCACCTACTAGACTCCTCCATTATTCTATTAGACACTCTTGGTTTTATTGTATTATTTTTATAAGTGCAATTCCTTGCACCTAGGAGAGGAAAGGATGACCCTTGTTTAATTTCGCTTTAATTTTAATTCAATATTTCATCTTAAGTTCTTTATTTATTTTCTGTACTTGATACTTTTATTTGATTGATTATCTTATAAATGAATTTATGAATTGACTTACGCTTGTTGAAACCCAAACATAAATCAAATACTTAATTGAGATTATCTTTAGAAATAGAATACTCTTAGTTAAATCTTGCTAATTCTCGACCATTAATGTTGATTGCTTGTGTAAATATATCCAAGGGATTAGATATCAAACAAGTAGTTTAGAATCTACGATCATGCGGGAGCTGAGATAAAATATATTAATGAATTGAAAATGAGCAAGAGAAGTGAGTAGAGAATTGTGAAGTTACAACATATCAAACAAATTAAGTCTAAAAATCAACATTATCATCCAAGTTTAATGTTTCTATCTTTACTTAATATTTTATTATCATTTAATTTTAATTATAATTTATTTCGTAACAATCACAAAACAAAAATAAAAAAAATCTAACTTTTAATTAAATAATTATATAAAATCTTTCATTTATTTTAATTACTACATCACAATTTGATTACACTTAACCTATAAGTTAAATCTAACATCAAATAAAATTCTAACGCATAAAAATGTTACCCAAATGGTGGGGGTGAGGTGAATCCTCTTTATCCAACCAGATCCTGATTATATGGGGTGGGGGGTAGTATCCTCCGGAACAAATTAATTAAATTACCCAATTGATTATATTCTGCATTAGTTTTATTCCTCTTGGAGATAATAAAATTGTATCCTGGTCCCACGTTACCGAACCGATTCATGCATAATAATAAACAAGCAACAAGTTCCGAAGATGAATTAGCAATTTGAATATTAACTATGAAAATTGAACAAAGTAGGAGATTTTTCTTTAAAAAAAAATTGTACTTGTGGGCAAAATCATGCAGATATAAATAATTGTGAATGAGATATGAGAATTGAGAGCTTGTAGTAGTGCGCTACAGCCTACACAAAATCAAAATCAAAGAAGGGGGGGTAAGGCAGTGGAAGTATGGAACGTCTTGGATAAGTCCATTTCCTGACGTTAGGTATATATGAAAGCAGAAAATTTTTTAGATCCATTATTTGCGGTCTAAAAATATATTCTACACGTTAAGGTTTTCTTACTTTTGAAGCTATGTTTGGTATTAAATTCTTCTGTATTCATTTTCATTCCTCGAAAATTTTGAAAGAAAAAGTTACTCATAAGTTTCTAGGTAATGCAACTTGCACTTTGAAGTTTCCCGTACAACAAGAAAGGACAAGTAACAAGTAACCATTCTGTTTTGCTAACCTCCCAAACGTGATGTTTTTGTCTCCTTTTCCAGTCAAAAGAAGAACGGAGAATTGCATATCTCAAGAAATAAGGAAATTTGTGGAAAATTTACAAAACTAAGATGACACTAGGTTTGATATTTTTTGTTTTCATTTTCAATAATATTAAAAGTATGTGTGTTTAAAATGTAGAGAATGTTTCCACTGAAAACATTTTTAAATTAGAGCCCAATTTTGAAAACGCCCAAAAGTTGTTTACAGTGTTTCGTTGTTAAACTTTGGAGAATGAAAATGATGACAATGCGGTGGCAAAACTGTAATTATGATGAAAATCTCCACTTCCTTTTTTTTTTTTTCATTTGATAACACTACTAAGAACTAGCGGCCAAGCGCCTCTGATGTAGTGGTAAGATAGTAATCTCCCACGGTAGTGACCAAGGTTCGATTCCTGTATACTACAAAATTATTTTGATATAAAAAGTTGAGATACTGTATAATTTTCTTATAGGCAATCGAGAATTTTAGACTATATGCTCAAAAGTTATTTTGAGATAGCTATTTTTTCTCAAACTAAATTTTAACCTAAAGAATTTAGATCAGTTCCTGGAATAGAATGAGTGAGTATGATAAACTTTTTAATATCATATTTAACTTTCACTGATAAAGAAAAAACTATAGTGACTCTCACCCACAAAACCAAATTATCTAAAGCGAATAATCCAAGTATGTATGACGTACAAAAAAAATAAAACTTAGTGGTATGAATCCATCTCCAGATCTTCTATATTTTTTTAGTCAAAGTAGTAAAAATACCACTACACCGAAAACAAAAAGTCAACTTACACATCAAAATAACAAAAAAAACAAAAAACAAAAAATTCTCATCCTATTTACAAATCCAATGAAGGAAGTAAAAAATAGTAGTAACCAAAAAGAATCACAAGGGAACGCGTATTTGCCAGACTTTAATGTCACAATCCAAACCTGCACTGTAAACCAGATAAGACCTACTATCATCATCCTCATGAGGACCACCACCACCACCACCACTGTTGGAGTCAACAGCCATAGCCAAACACTTCACGGGTCGTCGATGACTTTCCAGCACCGCCAAACACGAATAGTAACTCTTCTTCTCATTCTCAACGCTTCTCCTCCATATCCTAACACTGTTATCAGCAGATCCGCTACACACCAAGTCAGACTCCACCACCAAACACAGTATGGCTTTCGTGTGCCCCCTTAAAGCACCCACCACCACCATGTTATTGTTATTATCTTCATCACCCTCCCACACTAAAATTGACCTATCACACGCACCTGAATACAACACTGACCCATCAGAGTTAAGAGCAAGAGCGTTAACAGCAGATTTATGCTTCTCCAATGTTCCTATTAGAGAATGCTTTTTATCTCCTTCTAACTTCTTCCACATCTTTATTTTCGTATCCGCAGAACCTGTATAGACAATACCGTTATTCGACAAAATTAAGGAATTAATTGCATCCTCGTGCGCGTTTTTAACAGACTCCAGACACTTGAAATCCGAGGTTCGCCAGATTTTGAATGTTCTGTCCCACGACGCAGAGTAGAGAAGAGACCCGTCTTGGGAAAGTGCGAGGGCGGAGACGGTGTCCACGTGATGCACCCACGTGCGCTTCTTGTGGCGGCGAATCTCGACGTAGTTCTCGGAGGAGAAGAGTTTGGAGAACCGGTCGTGGAGCGTGGGAAGCGAGGCGACGCATTTGTAGTAGTTGGGGTTGTTATTATTATTACCGGGTTGGTCGGTTGTTTTCCAGACGCGGATTTTGTGGTCTTGGTGAGCCGTGAATAGCTTGTCGTGTGATACGATGAGGGACTTGATTGGCGCGTTGCTGTTCACAACAATAGTGGTATTAGGTAGAGGTTGTTCTCCACTTATATATTTTAATTCGGTCGATGTAGGGTCTCTGCTGCATGCTCTTATTTCTCCGTTCGAGGAGGCGCTGTAGAGAGACTTGCCGTGCAGGGCGAGGGAGAAGATCGTGGAGGTGTGGCCCTTGACGGTAGTTACAAGTTTGTGGTGGGTGGTTTGCGGTTGTTCTTCGGGGTGGTGCAGTTTTTGTGGGGTGAGGGAGGGAATGGAAGGGAGGCTTGCTTGTGAAGAGAGGGAGGATGAGGTTGATGATTCGAAATGAAGGTGATCATGGGATTGTGGTGGTTGTTGTTGTTGGTCTTGTTGTGAGTGGCAACACAAGGGACGTTGAAGAAGTCCCATTTTTTTCGTTTTACGTTTTTGGATGTGTTGGCTTTTGGCTCTTGTTTGTGTGGGTGTTCTGAGGTGAGGTGGGTTTTATAGAGACATGTTCGTGTTATCAATTTCAAAGATGGGAGACGGAGCATGTTAGTAGTTTGCATTAGGCATGGCTGAGGACCAATGTGTCGCCCCCTTGTTCCCTTCACAATTATTTTGACTATTTTTTTAAAATAATTAATGACTTGTTTAGTCCAAACTTGGCTACAACTTAGTTTTCTTTATAGAAAATAATTGTTTTGATATAATTAGTTCTTTTTTTAAAAAATAATTCCTAAACTCTAAAAAAAATTAAACTCTCAATCAATAAACATTTTATTTATATAATTTTAAAAATAATTATCATAAACTCAATAAAATGAGATATTGTATAAGGAGTGATGGGTTTTATAGAGACACGTTGGCAATTGAAAGCTGGGAACGGATCATGGAACATGTTAGAGATTTGCAATTAGGCATGACCAAGGTGCCCCAATTGAGACTTTATATTGTCCTCTTCACACTAAACATTTATTTTATTTTATTTTTCTATTCCTTCTTCGTCCCCCTCACTCAGATGTTGGACAATTTGGCTCACACTTAGTCTTTTGTAGTTACTTACTTGAGATTATGAGACTCTGTATTATTTTGGTCTTTTTGGTTGGGGGCCTCTTGGTTCACACACTTGAACCAATCGTATGTCAATCAATACACTTAGGTTAATTACGAGAAGATTAGATAGGACAATTACGATCGAGGGATTGCTACATAAATCCTTATGCTTGACCTAAGAAAATAGATTACACTTTATACTTGTTCTTGATTAGGTCTCCTTTTGAGACATGATCTAACTACAATAATAATTTTATATAAATATAAAGTGTTTATTAATTTTATTGATAATTAATTTTTGTAAAAAAAATTTAACTGGTCACATTTCCACACTCTAATGAAATATTATTTTGGGAGTCAAATATAAATAAAAATAACTAATTTCATATTAATTTATAAGAAATTAAGTTAAGTTAATTCAGTTAACATATTAACAAATTATTAGTCATAATATTAATAAGTTTAATTTCCTTAAGTAAAATCTCGAATTTGAATCTGATGGATGAAAAAATATATTTACAAAAGGAGAACCTCACCAAAAAAAAGTATTTGAAATTAGAATTTATATTAATTTATTATTTTGAAATAATATAATTAAGTAGAGTGAAAATGGTTAAAATTTAATTTGTTTATATTTAAATTTGTCAAACTTTTTTTTTTGTTACCATTGAGTCTGGCGGATTGCTTTTTTCACACATATTTCTATCTTTTGATTCCTTACATTTTAATTATGTTTTATTATTATTTTTAGATCACATGTATTCTTTATTGAAAATAAGTGTTTTTTAATTATATAAGTATAGACACAATTATTTTTTGGTGTTAATCAGGATATTTCTTAGTTGGAAGAAAAAGATTAATTTCCGAGATACTGAGATTCATTATTTAAATAATTTATTTTTTCTAATAGATATTTTTTTATACACAAATCAAAAATCAAACTCATAATCACATATTTAAGAGACAATTTTATCTATCAATTATGTCATACTATATATTAATAGTACATACACACAATTTAATACAAAGTATCAAAGACTATTTATCCCATTATCAAGTAAGGAATAGAAAGTTGTTGAGACATGACACACTTCTTTATTATATACTTAGTTGAAAATTTGGATTAAAAAGTATTTAATGGCCAATGGGCCATTTAATTCGAAGGATAGAGGTTGTGAAAAAGAGACATAACTTCATTAGTTTATCCAAAATTAAAAAAGAGACATACTTCATTAAATTCAAGGGATCGATGTCCTTCATTAAGACTTTGATAAATTATTACTATTTCTCTTGCACTGGAGTAGGAGTAATTGGATTTTAGTCTTCTTCCAACCAATTTTAGCATGAAACATGTGTGCAAGCGGCTGTTAAGATTCCTCGACCGAGTAATCAAGAAGAAAAGAAAGTCAAACCAAATTGTACGTGGAAAAAAAAAGTAGTATATATTAATTGAGTCAACAAGTTAGTTAATACTATGGCAAAGTGGACTGTGTGAACCATATGAACAGCTAGGGATATCCCTATTCCATTTCCCCATGTGAATTTTATCCAAAATTTAAGGGGAATTCATGGACCATTTGTTCGACATTGCTTGCCCCAGGTAGCAAGCAAGTTGGGGAAGGTTATTGTTTCCTGCATCTCCCAAGTTGCTTCCAACACCTCTTTTATGGCTTTGGAATGGTCAATTCAGAATGTAAAATTACAATACAAAATGCATCTCTTTTTTAGGTTCTGGAATGTAAAAAAGAAAACATTCTAGAAAGGGTGCAAGAAGCAACTTGGAGGTGCAGGAAGTAATTAACAGCCGTTGGGGAAATCATTCCAGCACACAAGATTGGTGATCCGGGTACTGTGTGGCTTTGCGGTGTCACTATAGCTGATTTTCATGAGATCAAAGATCAATCGAGATGATTCCACGAAAGAGGTTTCGATGCAAGTTGGGAAATTTCCCCACTTTTCTATCCCCCCTTTCTTTCTTTTTAGGTAGTAATTTATGGTCTTGGCGACACGGAATATGGTAGCTGCTAAAAACCAATCATGTATGGATATATAAAGGCTACTATATGGTGCATGATCATTTCCAATGTTTTTATATTGGTTCTCTCTAAATCTATATCTGGTTGGGGACCCATAGCCAGAGGGCTATTTCATCATATATTTCTTAACCCTTTCCATGACGCGTAGTCGCGTATGATTGAGGCTCCACCACTTGCACAAACTTTACAGTAGACAATGTGGATATTTGTTATATCGTGTACGTACATGAATCCTAGACTTTGATATATCATATGTGCATACTTCAAGCCAACCGAACATTATATATTCAGTACTACTGATCTAATATCTATGATTTCCTTAGGATAGTTATGGAAAGCACTAGTGGAATTTCTTATGTTGTCCATAAATGTATCGTTTTCATTAGCAACAAATTAAAAATTTCCTTCTTTTTTTTGACAAACATGCAAGTAACTTGTCTATTATTTAATTAAAGGCGGTGATTCAACACAAATTAGTAGGTTGTTACTTGCAATAGGACACTACTTAGTTTATGATGAGACCAATTTTTATGTGACACATAATCAAATGTTATTAATTATATTTCACAAATTAAAAAATATTAACACCTGCCATAGATATTAGTAGTTAAAATCATGGAAAGGTGATAGTTCAAGATCAAATAATTATTTCTTGTATTTTAAGACTTAAACAAGTAACAACTATAACAAACGCATCAATTATCAAACTATATTTGGATAGACGAAGCTAATAGATCGGTATAGATGATTAGTTAAATTAAAAAAAATAATAAAACTGGAAAACTTAAAAATAATAGCAAAAAATAAGGACTAGTCAAGAAATTTATTCTTTTAGAAAAAAAAACATTGAAAAATATTTTTAAAAAACTTTGAAACAAGATTTTTATTTAAGGAGTTATTTATTTATAGAAAAAGTATCAACACGCACTTTACGACATCTGCAATAGGAGAATGAAAGCTATAGATAAAAAAAAGGTTTATGCTATTTAATTACATCCTCTGTTTACCTAATACACCCCTTTTCATTTTCTTCCCTTAAATCCACTCCACTCATCTCTTTCTCCCTCTCACGTAACTCTCTTCCAGAAATACATGCAACCCTTCAAACTATACATCAGGTTCCAATTCCATGCAAATATGGGAGGTGTAAATAGTAAAAGTATAAGAGTAAAGGGGAACCCAATTCAAATGACACAACTATACATCAGGTTCAATTCCATGCTAAGTAGGCAGTTACTATTGGCACTACCACATGGATTTTAAATATTTCTGCTTCTTCCAAAAATACCCTTTTCACGGATATATGATTTTGTTGGCAAAATACACAACAAAATCATATTTTCCTAGTGTAAAAGTGGTATAAAAAAATTACATAATGAACACGTGATTCTATTGTATATTTTATGATTTTTTAAAATTAATTATAAATACAATATGCCTTTTTTAAAGTAATCACATTAATTATGATATAATTTATCATCTTTAATAGTAATCATTATCTTTTTGTTTTTAATTAAAATTGAATTCATTGGATAAAAATTACCATTTATGAATGTAACTGAATTAATTATATGAATTATCTTTATTGATAATAATCAAATCAATTTATAATATTAATTTGTATCATAATTATTTTTATTACAATTAAAAATGGTAATGTATGTCTAAATTAATTATACTTTTTTCGAAAATTTTAATGAAACAATGTGTAAGAGTGAAAAAAAATACACAACAAAAACATTTCATTAACAAAATACACAACAAAATCACACTTTTGTTGTATTTTTTTTTTGGACTCCCTCATACACAATGTATTTTTTTTTTGTCAACGGAATCATGGGTATAAATAAACTTACCAAGTCTCACATATGTCCAACGAAACAGAGGGGAAAAGAAAATAGTGAGAGAGAGGAAAATAATGGGAATGTTGTGATGGAGGAATGAAAGAGGAAGAGAGAAGCATTGAGTGTGTTCAGAAGGGTAGGATGATCATTTTGCTATGACTTATAGTGCTATTAGCAAAGTTTATAATGACAATAGCAGCGCCCTGCAAAGTATGTATATCCTTTAACTTTGGGCTCTAGGCCCTCTTGAACTCACTCACGTGTCAAAACTCAACCTCCAAGGTGAAGTGGGCTGATGCTGCGGATATGGATTTCTTTATGTCTAGTTAATTTTTACCATTAGGATTGCTACTATTGTCAAAATGGTATTGTTTCTAGCTTAACAAATTAAAATGATATAGGTTGGGTTATTTACAGTATAGTTTTTAGCTTAAAATTAGAGAAGTACGTATAATGCCAAATTGCACTTTTTGCATTTCCTCTCTTACCTGCACGCATTACTAGGTTTAACTTAAAAAATAAGCCTTTCTCTCAGATTCCATTTTCATTGATGATCTATTTTAAATTAGTGGAAATTTACTTTACTGTCAATTCAACTATGTTAGATAATATTTGATAAGATTGAAATATGTTCATAAAACATAACTAGCATTAATAGGTTTTATGCAGAGGCTAAGGCAAAACACATATTTAATTTCTATTTGGTAATTAATTTTATGTCATTTTAACGACCTAAACACAATTGATTGCTATGTGCAATTTAATTTAATTTATAGGAAAAATATGGACTATATTAATTATGTTCATATAAAACATAACTAGCATTAATAGCTTTTATGCAGAGGCTAAGGCAAAACATATATTTAATCGTTATGTGGCAATTAATTTTATGTCATTTTAACTACCTAAACTTATTTGATCGCTATGTGCAATTTAATTTATAACCAAATATGGACTCGTCAAGGTAAGACACGGAAGAAATTGTCTAATTTGGAGGAACATTAATTACAAATTAATTTTTTTTATCCGTAAAAATTGAATATTAGTGGATTTACAATAATTTCTATATATAAAAAAATCTATAGAAGGGATTTGATTTTGCAAAATAGTCGTCACTAATCATAATCAGGATGTGTTTGGAATGAACGAGATAAATAATATTAAAAAAATTGTATTTTTTTTTAAACTCATATTTTTTATATTCTATTTTAGTTTAAAAATTTATCTTTTATTTTTATATTTTCTATTTCAATCCTCTAAATTAAATCAAATACCCCTCACTCGGTAGAATGCTCAGAAACATAATTCGTGCCACACTCTCTCCTTGGTTGAAAACTGCTTGTTATATAGAACTGTCTTATATTAATTGAGTGGTCTGTTGTCATGCAAGGTTTGTCATTATTGCCTATTTTCTTGAATAACGAAAGCAATAAGCAGGATATAAGAACTGTAATAGTATATATAGGTAATTTAATCACGATCAATCCATCGAATTTAAATTTGAAATATATTGGTGTTGATTTTTGAATTTTAAATTATTTTTATGGTTCACACTTGAGTTTTTTATGTAGTTTTTTTTATTCGAGTTGATGAAAGACATTTGATGTTTCTGTAAAAATATAAATTTCCATTATATGATTTTTGTGTGGTATAAAAATAACTCAGAAAAGTGTTAAAAACACCCATAATGGTCAATTGGTCATCCTTATCTAAACTCAAATGCAAGTTGCACCGTAGCTTTTGTTAAATCAATCTACATTTCAAACAGCAACCCTTTATATTATTATTATTATTACTAAACTAATAATATAATAAATAGTAAAAATAATTATCTTTTTAATAATACTATAAAAAATTCCGTCTTAATAATATTATAATAAATTATAATATTATAATTGATATATCAAATTTTATGAACCTGTTAGTTAATATTTATATAATATATTAAATTCTATATATTTATATTGTAACCTACTGTATTATTAATATGACTACACCCTACGTATGTATATATAAAATACATATGAATTTAACAAAATAATTATACTGCATATAAAATAATTATATATTATTATATATTTAAACAATTATCTGTTAATAATAGTAAAAAAAATATTATGATAAACATCAACATATCATAAAGATATTTAAAATAATAATAATGTTAGTTAATATTTGTAATATTATAAAAAATCTTATATATATTATTGTTGTAATCTTCAAATAAATGTAAAGTGAATAAAAATAACACTAATATAATGGATATAAACAATACTAATAAAATATTAAAAAAAAAGAATAGTACATTTTTTTTTATTGCATTACAATCTTAATAAAAAAAATATAACTACTATATGAATATACCAATTTAAAATTTAAAATATAGAAAAATAATATTACAAAAAGGAAAATAAGAAAGATAATAACTTTTATTGTAATAATAAAATGATTTTATAAAAATAAAAAAAATTACACGAAGATATAAGGTTTTTCTAAATTGAAAACACTTTAAGAATAAAAAGAGACATAAAAGGAAAAACAATTTCAGCCCACTATTGAAAATAACATAAAACAATATAGAAAAAATTAGGCAAAATAATCTTTTTGATCTTTTATTTTAATTTTTTTGGTTCACTTTGAACCTTTATCTTTTAAAATGTCTATTTAATTATTTATTTTTTTAAAATGATTCATAATGCTCTATCAATCTAAAGTTAACATTGTTAAGTAGTTTGCAAATACTAACGGCTTTTAGTTGCCATAAATGAACAAAATTTTTCAAATTGAAAATCATAAAGTGGATGATGTCGTGATGGAGGCTCAATTTTTCTTCCTCTCTAAGCTTCTTCCAAGGCGATCGGTGCAATAAGGCTTTCCTCCACAACATGTCTTCTATGAGATTTTGAGAGTTGAAACCTGGTGCTCCGTTTCAGATTAATGTTGCGTTTCAGATCCACAATGTTGACAGATCTCAAGGTCTTCTATTATGAGATTTAGGGGTTTTATTTTTGTTTTGTTTTTCAAATCAACATTCGCATATATGGGGCATCATGCACATTTGAATTTTGTCTAGAATTTGTTTTTCCGAAACTTGGTGTTGCATTTTCGACAAATTTGAGCATTGGTTTTTGGATCGAGGTTGGGGTGGAGGCACGGTGGTCGTGCACCACTAGTTTTGATGCATTGCCATGTAGTTGGTTCCTCCGTCCATTGTGAAACAGAGGAACTTGTGTGGATGGGAATTGCTTTGTGGGATTAGAGGAACTTGTGGCATGTGGAGAAGAGGATCCACAAGTTCTCGAAATGTCAGAGGTCACCGATGCCGTCGACGAGGAAGAGATTATACAGCTTGAGGTTTGAAGAGAGAGGAGGAAGGAGAAGAGAGAAGAAGAGAACGGGAAAGATGAAGAGAAAAAACTTATATTTTGTGACGGTTTTTAATTTTCAATATCTTTATTTCATTAATAACATCAAGAAAATAAATAATTATTTTGAATTAATTTTAAAAGTTAAATGATTAAAATTAATTTTTTAAAAAATAAATGATTAAACTGAATCAAACAAATAAGATAAAAGATTAAATAAGTTATTTGGCCAAAAAATTATTATACAATTATAATTATTTTTTCATCGCCTTTATTAGCCATGGGTTCAGGTCATCGCAGGTTTAGACTACGTTCAGGGTCGACCGAGCATACAAACATGATAACATGCCACTTTACAAAATTGACATTCGACTTGGTCGTTGAAAGGCACATAAACTGCCAAAACTTATACTCTGTCGACCTCTTCTAGGAAAGGAATGAAGCCCGTCCACATTTTCTAGTTTTGTTTTTTTTGTTGAGTGGTCACATTTCCTCCTTCTTAGTGTTAATACTGTGTTTTGTACTACCATGGATGAGACCCTAGTGCCATAGCTCTATAATTCAACCAAAATGCTTTAAAAGAACTGGTCCTGAGAGTTCGTTGAATTTTCGATAGATCCAAGAAATACAAAGAAGAAAATTCATCATGATATATGGCGCAAACATTGATGGAGTCATGGAGCCCCATATTGTCCTCATAAGAGCATATCGTAAGAGCCAGTGTCGGAGTCCGGGACTATATATCTTACCCACGGAGTAATATATATTATTCATGTATTTTTATTTATCATTCTTTATTTTTTAAATACTACTAATTTATAACATTTTTTTTGCTTCAAAAATAAATAAATTATTTAATAACATTGACTAGTTTGAACTAATTTTAGCGGCCATAAAATATAATATGTTTTTATATTTTTAACTGTTTTTAATGTTCTCTTAAAAAAAATACTGTTTTTAATGTTATAGCTAGGTTCATAATAAGTTTATTGACAAGTTCAGTGGTATGCAGTTAGTTTTTAAATCTATTGATCTTTTTAATGAACACGTTAATCTGCAAGTTTATTTGGTTTATTTAAGGATAAGTTTATCAAGATATTTAAAGTAATAGAGGTCTTTAAATAAACCAACAAGTCAAATTAAACTTAATTATATGGAGTATATATAAAGGTCAAATTAGACCTAAAAAAAGCCCATAACAAACTAATTAATTACATACTAGACTTGGCAATGATTATATAAAGCAAGTCAAGCTAGACTTAGACATCCTTAGGCTTGTTGATGGTGGCCATAGTGTTCGCTGCTCTCTCCTTGCTCCACACAAGGATGAATGGTTTATTGATAGACTTGATAAACAATGGCCAATATACTGGTAGGCTTGTCTTTTTGTTGGAATGACTTATTCACACAGTGAACAATACAATTTTGGTTTGTACATACATCTTGAATTATAGACAACAATATTCGATTTTACTTTGGCTCTAGGGAATAATTTAGTGGGGCTCAACATGCTATAATGAGGATGGAGGAGTGATATTTCACATTTGTATTCTCTGTTTGTCAATATATTTGTGGTCGATTTCTACAAATAAATAAATAAATTGCTATCTTTTCTCTCACACAAAAAAGACGGCGGTAGTTCTTTGAGAATCGCTATATTAATTTGACTGTAATTTTTTTTTTCAATTCCAGTGTACAATGAATCTTTAAGAATCCAACTTCGTCGTCCAACTACATATGCATGTCTCAAGGGATGACAATGTTGTATTGTTGTCACTTCAAATTTGGCCCCCCCCTTTTTTTTTAAGAGATTTCACCTTTGGATTGGTAATTAGCAGCCTAACTGTAGATGTCAAATGAACTGGACTTAAAATTCACGTTGCATGACCTTCTTTCTTTCTTATTCTTCTCATGAACCGTGGAACATATAAATTATAAGTGAAGTTGTTTGATTTCTTTTCTTTCAAAAATTAAAATATTTTTTTTTTTTAATTCTAGCATTTATTTTTCGTTAGATAAAATGATATCTTGGGCCTCAAAAAGAATTTTAGGAACTACATGTTAACATGCCACCACAAATGCATTAGAATGGTTACATGACTTTCTATCGAACACATGAGTAATTAACCGACATCCTATGTCCTATAATAATAAGAACGAAAAATATCAATTTTAAATTTTAGAAAGATATGAAAAACCAAAGAAAAACTTTTATACATATATCAAAATTAAAATATGATCATAAGATATATTTAACCCTTTTGGAAAGGGTGAATTTGGAAGGGAAGCTTTTCTTAATGATGAAGCTAAGTTTTTATCTTTTAGTATGAGCAAGAGTTAAAAATGGTTCTTGAACAAGGACGACTGATGTTATGCTAGCTAGTTTTAAGACATAACATAAATATTCATATAATTTCATCATATATTTAATGGTTTAAAGTCTTGTTTGGATAAAAAAATATATAAATATTTATAGGAGGAAAAAAAAAATAAAAATATAAGATGATTGAGCTTTTTACTAAGTTAAAATTACTTTTATAAAAAAATTAACTTTTCTAAAACTTGAAAATGCACAAGTTAATTTTAATTTGGAGACATTAATTTATCTTCTTAATTTTTTCTCTTATAAATAATTATGATTTTTAATCTAAATTGGACCTAAATATTAATTAAACAAGCTTCACCCATAATTGAGGCGCCATGGGCTTACTAAATGTGGGAGACCATCACCTCCTTTATCTTTATGACGTTACCCAACTTTTTTTAGAAAAAAAAAAAAAGAAAAGTGAATTTCATAAAAAAACTCAAGCTGTACCTTGGAATAAGGAATGCTAACAGCCAGCCAGAAATCTGATATAGATCTCGTCCAAGATCAGCAAATAAAAACGTATACGAGCCTCTCCAAACCATGCAACAAAAGTGGCAACTTAAAACAGAACAAAACTCACTATAAATACAAAGACCAGATTTAGGCTCCCTTCAGGAGAGTCTACCTTGTAACCTTTGACATGAAATTTGTCAACAAAATGAGATAATAAAATATTTCTCTTTTATTTTTAGAAATATTTCTATGATATTTGTATATGAATTGAAAAAGATAAATAAGTGGGAGATAAAAATAATTATATATAATATAATATAATATAATATAATATATGAACTTTTTGATATTTAAATAAGAAAAATATTCCATAAACACCTCAATTCGAAGAGAGAAAGAAATAGAAAAAAAAAGATAAATATAATAAGTGATATATATTGTTTGGGTACGTACCAGAAAAGAATATTACTTTTTTTACAAACGAAATTTTCTTAAGAAAGATATTACAATGGTACTATAACCTACTTGCAAAAGTCTTACAAAACCCATCTTAAAGGGATAAAAAGCATTACATAACAGGATCAGTATACCCTATTCACCAAAAGAAAGGATCAACATACCCATAGAAAAAAGAACATTGATGATTACTATATATCCATCTAGGCCCTTAAATCAAGTTCACGATATCTACCCTTTATCAAGTCAAAAAATCATTGAAATCAAAAGCTAGCTTGAAACACAATATTAATATAATCAAAAGTAGATCACACCACAGTGTATCAAATAAGTGATGATCATGACAAACAGTTCACATGTTTTTCCATTAGAAAAGAGAGTTTAGACCGAACATAACAAGCACAGATATCATACATTAATTACTCTTTAAACATTTCTCTATAGATAATGAAATCAATATACTATATATTAAACTCTCCCTCCTCATTAATCCTTGTCCTTTTTGATGAAACTTGAAAAACCTTTTGTATTTTTTACGAATATACGTATATATCTCAGATTGTATATTTTCTACTAGCAATATATGCCATAATGATAACAACAAAGACAGCTTTTAGACTTCTAGGTTTTTTCAGTAATTAAAGTCTTTTGTGACATGGGATTTAGGTCGACGTCGACCTGTCCGACATTTGAACAATGGACAAGCATGAAACCACTTCGTGTGTCACCATACCCTGAGATATTGTTGCAACTTGCAACTTCCACAGTCGGAGATTATCCAACTTTTTGTGTGGTTGAAGACAAATGCTTTTACCAGTCATCACTTTTTTCTCTCTTTATATGCACTACAAGAGAATTGAACACATATTCCCGATGTCATATACACATAGTACCGAGTATGAACTCACCCTCAGAGAACAAACCTTCCTCTTCTTCTTCTTCTTATTCTCCGAATTTGGTGTTGAAGCTATTCGGTTTCCCTATGACGGCTACGAGCAGTGACGAGGATCATGGTAAGAAAATCGAGTGTCCATTTTGTGATCGCAAATTTCAGAATATGCAAGCGTTGGGGGGACACCAAAATGCACACAGGAGAGAAAGACAAATGGCAAGGTTGGCTCAATTTGAGTATATGCGTCTACATCAAAGAAACCAAATATTCCAATCGGCTACACCTTTTGTGGTTGCTCATGGAGCATCAGCAAGCTCTGTTTTTGGCGTTGCAACTCGGATCTGGACAGCACAGCCACCACCTGAGTCATCACTAAGGCTACCTTTGGTGGAGCCACCAGCTGGTACGCGCCACCACCGTAACGTTCCCCCAGTTGTACAAGTACCAGTAGTAGGGGTTGATGATAATATCGATCTAGAACTGAGACTAGGTATTTATTCTAATAAGGAATCTGGGATGTGAGATGTAAATTTAGGGCCTGACTGTTTTAGTAAAGGTGCAAATTAATTGAGTAGGAAAGGGGATGTGTAATGATTTTAATTTTAATTTCTCTCCATGGTATTTTAATTTTAATTTAGGGTTTGGCTGTTTTAGTAAAGGTTCAAATTAATAATATTGGATAGGGGAGGGAACTTGTAATGATTTTAATTTATATTTCTCTCCATGGTCTATGGTTGTAGGGCATCTTGAAAATAAAAGTAAAGTGCACGTATCTTTGTATCAGCTCAATCATCCTTGTTTTTTTTGTGTGTTAACCGTGATGTTATACAAGAACACAAGTAGAACTTTTCAAATTTATATTCAATCATCTTGAATAAGCATTGAGATGTTTACATGTACATAAGTAGGTAAGAGGTGTTAAATAATGTTAAATTGTGTCTTTTGTTATTTTTAAATATGAGATTAAGTTAGGTTTGAAATTCAAATTTTAGGATAATATCAGAATTGATGATTGTGTAACTTGGTGATTAGTCAAACAATTATTAAAACTTGATGAAACTGAAGGTGAATCATTATGAAATCATTGTAATATTTGTCGAAAATTTTCTTGATAATGTGAAAGCTTAGAGGGGTGTTCTTAATCACAATACAAGTATAAAAGTGTTACCATTGAGAAAACAAATCTCTAAAACAAACTTGAGAAACCTTTTATAACAAGTTTTCTAGGCAAAGCCTAAGTTTTCTGAACAAACTTGATAAATCTTTTACAATTTTTTTTAGACAAACTTAAGAAAATCTTCTCTAATTATGATCCTCATCTCACTTAGGGTGCAGTGCCTCCTCTACTGGCCAACATCCTAGATATTTGAAATTACAAATTTGAATTATTCTCACAAAATAAATTCATTTGTTTTTGTTTAATTTCTTGCTGGAGAAAAGTACGTCCAGTGCATGCAGTAGGCAAAGAGATGTAATATTTGAGAGAGGCACTGAATAAGATCCAATTTCAAGCCAACCATAAGCCTTGGCCAGATAGAGTGAGTGAGCTGTGAGCTGATCCCTGCATATATAATAAAAAAGTGACATATATATATATATATATATATATATATATCATTTGTGGAATTTCAAGTTACCTATCTATCCAAATTATAATATTTTGAACTTCTTAAGTATTGAAATACAACATAAATCTTTTCCTCCAAAAACTTTGGTTCAAATTTTCACGGCTCCCTGGAGCCTTCATCACAACAGAAGCCTGCAAACATGAAGAGTAATGAACTGTCAGAAAAGAGACATCTTCAGATTCAGTCCTGATATTCTGCAGTTGTTTAAGTTTTAGTCAATATGCTAATGTTGTTATGCTTGTCTATTTTATATTATACTAGTTTGAGAAAGTTTCTAGTCACTTATATATAGAGCAGATATTATGATTAAGTTCTAAGGAGATTTCTAAAGAATTAGAGTAATGATATATATTGACACTTGTACAGGATATACACTTGATTGACATTCTTTATTTTTATTTATCAGTCTCTTCTTGCTGCATTATATCATTATATCTATTCTTCTTTTTCTTTTATCTTTATAGAAACACATATTTATCAGTCTCTTCTTGTCCATGCATAGTTTTCCAATTTTTTTTATATCTTATTTGAATGGGCTACGTACAAAGAGAAAGCATAATAGAATAATTTATTTTTAATCTGTTTCAGTAACTAAGTTAATTATCACGGAATATGCTAAATAAATAAGTATTTAATTAAATTATTTATCTAAATCAGCCTTAAAATTACTTGGTTGCATTGTTAGCATTTCCAGGAGAATCTATCATACAAATATTTTATTTGGGATGTGTCTTCACTTTATGAGTTTCACACTTTCACTCATTCACTTAATTGATAAACTTGATCACATACAATTATGCTTGGAGAAACAAGTTGTGGATTCGCACACCGTTGAGAAATAATATATAGAATCCATCTACTAGATGACTCAGCATCATTCTCAGAACAAAGCTAGTGTAACACGATTTCCTATATTTATAGTACAACACAGAACCATGGAAACAAACCCAAGGTACGCAACGTTTAGGAGGACCCAACCAAAGCCAACTAAGATGGTGACACCAGTGTTAGAGTTGTTGTGTGACTTAAGTCCTTTTTATATCATCATTTAGGATCTGCACTTATTCCTTTTGGCTGTGAGGGCAATATGAAATGGTACTTAACCGTTTCTTCCACAGACAAGTGGTCCAATCCTTGAAGATGACCTCTGTGCATTGCTCCAATGTCCCTTGATCAGGAAGGTGTGGACCGGTGTCCAAGTTCGAAAAGTTTTGTATTTTGCATGACAAAGGATTGTCAATCCTCCTCGAAAGGTGCATGTTTAGTTTGGTGGTGTGAAATCATGAAGAATTAAATCAAACTTAGTATGAATCAAACTTAGGATAAGTGTTTGTTATTAAAATGAAATAACTTTCAATCAAGAGTGGGGTTAAAGCAATGGGGGGTTGTTTTTTCTTAGCTCAAAATCAATTTTGAAGTTTTAGTTGTTATATTTTTCTGTCAATTATCTTCGCACTTGTACCCTCAAATTTGTATTGCACCTTATTATGTTTCTTTATACCTTTTAGTTTAGATACATTTGTTTTTAATGCTTATGCTAATGTAATACTTTTATTCTCCATTTCATCCAATTTTAATGTATTTATAAAGATTATAGGTTATATTTCAAAAGTAAAAGTTTTATATATATATATATATATATATATATATATATATATATATATATATATATATATATATATAATATTTAATAATTAACATAAAGTAAAAAGAATCATTGGCTTATTTATTTTAAATTTGTTAATACATATAAGGAGATATCAATTTACACTATAAGAATAAAAATAAAGAATAAAGTCTTTTTTGAGTAAAGAAA
The DNA here is from genome assembly GCF_000004515.6 of Glycine max. Classification (NCBI taxonomy): domain Eukaryota; kingdom Viridiplantae; phylum Streptophyta; class Magnoliopsida; order Fabales; family Fabaceae; genus Glycine; species Glycine max. The sequence goes on along the minus strand of NC_016089.4, from coordinate 2,627,786 downwards.
GAACATAATTTTTTTTATAAGACCTTCCCAGAAACAAGAAGAGTTATTTGAAAATATCAATGGATCCTTAGAGAGTCTAAATCAAAAAGGTATTAAAAAGAAATATAAAAGAATCACTATTCGAATTTCATTTTTATCTAATTTGAATATTAATATAGTAAATATAGGTATAATTCAATGGGTTAGGTCCATTTATCTTTTTTTAATTGCTCCCTTTTTAATAGTTTTAGACTATTTAATTTGAACTTCTTTCTTTATTATATTTTAATGAAATTCTAAAAAAATTACTTTCCATCATTAATATTTATCTTCTTAAAATTTAATAATTGTAATGAGTAAATAATTTTAATCTAATATAACCCTCGTGTATGATACGTATGTTCCTAATGAATATATATTTACGCATCAACCATAAGAAAATGTTAGGGATGAACTAACATTTTTTTTTCAAACACTAAAATTGAATCGGACCATATTTATAGGAACTTAAAATAATTTAAGCCTAAATTATATTTATCAAATTTTTATTTTTATATATTTCAAAATTCGAAAGTAGTATTATAATGATTTCAATGTATATCAATAATGTATTAAACAAATTTCTGATTAGTATTCATACATTCATACTTTTGCGTGTGAAGAACTTTCACTCCAATGATTTAATCTAAAGTTAATATGGTTTAAATTAAAAGTTAGTTAAGTATCTCATGACTACTTAATATATACCTCCACTCTCTATATAAACTTGCTTTATGTTTCTTCAATTTCTGTTTGGTAGAATTTAACGTGCCTTATGTCGTCTAATTTACAGGCTAAACTAATATTAATAAATCTTTTCTAGGGTAAAATAATAAATCTTAAAAAATCAATTTTTTTACAATAAGGAAAAATTGAGAGAAGTGTGTGATAAAATAGTGGAAGCGATGAAGAGATAAAAAGAAAAATAATGTTATATAAAATAGTATAAATAATAAAATTATAATAAACGATTAGTTTTATTTTTGGTACACATTGTGTTGAATGTACAGAAGAGGAAAGATTGAAATGTTTAAAAAAGCAGAATAATCATCAATAATTCTGTCTCACTCAATTGTACGACGATATCTCCTCAGATATTTGATCTGATATATATACCCAACATTATTGTTGTCATATTACTCACTTTCTCTGGGTTTAAGTGTCTGTAGAAATGGGGTTTGCTGGCAATTTTAACATCTTACAGGCGTCTTATCCAACAATATTTGAAGACTTTCCCATTCTACTTAATCACAATGTTTGTTAAAAAAAGTATTACTCACTTTCTCTAATCTACTATATAGGCGAATCATGCAAAATTGCAAATCATCTATGAGGGTCTCTTTTCTTTGTTGACTATCAAGTTTTTGCCGAAAAAGCTACGATAAGATTTTATTTCTTTTTAATGAAAACAAAAATAGCTTTGTCAATAAAAGACTTGTTAACCGGATACCTAGCTATTAAAATGATGTCCTAAAGGGAAGAGGTTAGCGAGATGATAATCCATATTTTAAACACTTTTTTTCTGAGTTATTTTTACTATAAAAAAAATCATATTATGTCAATTTGTATTTGAGAATTGTTTGGTGGAAACCAAACTCTTTCAACACCTAAACAGAAAAGAAAGAGAAGTATACATGTCGTAGGTAATACGATGTAATAATAAAAAAAGATTAAAAAAATAATAGATATCAAAATGTTTGATATATAAAGGTGTCTATATATCATCAAAGATAAAAGATGCACAAACCCCTTGTACTCCAATTAGTGAAAATAATTTAAAATTATTTCTGCACCAATTTTTTTCCCCCAAAATTTATTCGAAGGACTGATAACGACTTACCTATAATATTAGAGTACTCATGTCTTGCATGCTGCTTTACTTATTCAAGAAATTAGGCAATAATGACAAACCTTACAATTACATGACAACATAGCACCCAATTACCAAAAGGAGATAAACCCACCATCCCTACCACCTATACAATTAAACATAGATATATTTCTCCTTGTCAACGAAACATAAATTAATATCTCCGCCATGATCATTTTCCCAGTTCTAGTGATTTATATTAACCCTATAAATATTCTCTACTTTAATTTCCAAATCCACTTTTCCAACATGGAGTTTAGTGCTTTTAATATATTTTAACCCTAAACTACATTTTTTTTCTGAACAATTATCGTGAGAGTAGTGGTGAGACCCAATGAAGGCGCATAAGATAGAGGAGGGGAAGATATGACTGAACAAAATAATAAGACTGGTTTTTTTTTTAATATCAATTCTTTTGTTTACATTGATTAGACTGATTTAGTGAGTAGGATCCAAGCTCCGAAGACAAGTGTTTGCTTTACATTTGAGGAGCCTTTTCCAACACCGGATCCCAAGTTGATAAATTTGCCAGGTTTGCACCCACATATAGGAAGAATCCCGAATTTGAAGGGAGGTACAGCACTACTTTTACATTTAAGAATATTCGTTGTTGCAATTCTTATCTATATCTAACTCATCCTTATGTCAACTGTTAAGCTTTTTTGAAAATCTAATTACAATATATATTTTTTAAAGCTTGTAATGATTATAAAATTAAATTTGCTAAGAAGAAAATTAGTTAAGAAGTAAACACGACATTGAAGTAACTTGGGATGAGTATAAAATTTGTGAACAAACCACTTTGGCTAAGGAAATATTGTGCATGTTATGATTTATCATAGAAAAGCTCTCAAAGATGTTAGGTACACCTCAGGTTTTTATTATAAGAAATTAGTGAAATTGTATTTTATACTATCACTTATTTCTGATAATAAGAATAAAAAATAGTATAAATGTATACCGTAAGATATAGACATGAATGGACACCGCATTAATATCTTTTATCAAATAGATATCTATTTGATTATTTCAAAAATATTATTATTGTAAATTTTAGTAAAGTAACTAATAATAATAATTAGGAATTTCATATTTCTAAATTAATGTCTAATTCTACGTTAAAAGAATGGTTACTTATAACCATTCGATTAGTTTTAGTTCTATCAATTTTATATTCTATATGAATAAATGGATTGTTTATTTCAACAAAAACAAAAAAATGAAATTGAGAGGGGTTATGTATCCCTTGGTCAGTATTAGGTTGATTTTGAATTGGCCCAATACCTTACAATCATTTGGTAAATGATCGACCAGTGCTGCACATTGACATTCTCATTGTTAGGTAAGCAAATGCCGGATTTAAGATCAAGATGGTATATGAGGAGAAATGTCATGAATGATGGTATATGAATACTCGTATATTGATCAAACACTCCATTGATCAACACTATTTTTTTTATCTTTCTGTTTTTATTACATCATACCATTTATTATATTTACATGTATTTATCTTTGAATGTCATATAGATGTCATGTATCAAACTCTTTAAATAATGAAATTGATATATCAGTCCTCCCCTTCCCTTTTCAGCATTGAAACGAATATATATATATATAAATCTTGTATATTCTCAACTAGAAATGTATATACTATAATGATAAAAAAGGCTGTTTAAATAATCTCAACTAAAAATAAGATTAAACAATTTCATCTTATATTGTCCAATAAAATTGCAACAAGTGTATTAAAAGTTGGATTCACTTGTTTAGATTTTTTTAATAAACAAAATAAGTAATTATATTCCTTTCATTACTTTTTACTAATTTTAAATTATGTCTACTTTTTAAATTTGGGAATTTTTGTTTATGAAATTGAGAAGGATTGGAGAGTGTCCGATTCAACCCATCTGCACTATAGGATTGAAATTATTGATTGAGATTTATTCATATATCAAAACACACTGTTTCACTTAATGCCCTAAACCCTTAATTTTAATTTCAATTCCTTTTTCCTGTTGCCAAACCAATGGCAGCAAGAAGTTCCCCCCTTTCAACATTCATTTCTGGCGATTCATTACCACTGTTACCATATTCCATTATTGGTTTGTTGAATTCAATTATTATTCCCTGTGTATATAAGATCTTGTCTAGAACATCCATTTCTAAATAAATTAAAATGTTAAGTTGTAACTAACATCTAATCGTACAAGTTGGATCTAGCTAGAAACTAAATTCATAATAGAGCTAATACAAAATGTTGTTGTTTGATGAGAATTACAATAGACAAAGTCCCATATTACTTGGGATAGATTTGAGTCTTCTCATGTGTTTGGGATAACTAAAGATGTGTTTGATTTGCATTTTCATTTTTTATTTTCATTTCTTGTTTTTACTTTCTGAAAACTGTTTTTATTTTCAAAAGATTAAAATTCTGAAAACATGTTTGGTTTGACTTCTTGTTTTCTATTTTCATGAAATAAAAATACTGAAAATTTATCATATATTTGACTTATTGTCTTTTTGTATTTTTAGATTTGTTTAAAATTATATTCATTATCATCGTAATTTCATTTTAACCGAAATGAAATTTCTGTTCTCAACTGAAAATGAGAATTTATTGTTTTCATTTTCCAGTTATTTTCTATTTTTATTTTCACTGAAAATGTTTTCAGAAATCCAACCAAACACATTTTTATCACCGTTTTCTGTTTTCAGTGAAAATAAAAACAAAAAACAATTAAACCAAACACCCCTTAAGGAATTCCTATTGTTTCCTGAGAAACTTGCATTCGATACCTCAAATAAGTTCTTTAAAATAGAATCAAAACACGATTTAGGAAGCAATAGCTCATAATCCCCAGTGTTGTTTTCAACACAAAATAACTCACGAAAACTATACAAGAATGCCTTATTTTTTAAAATAAGAATCAGGATGTAATGATGACATATGACCATTTCTTAAAGCAAGAATGAGGTGAATTTTGAGATGGAAAACCTGCAAGAGAAATTTACTAATGCAGAATCAGCAGTTTTTTAACATTCAGCAGATATTCAACCCATCAATTGGAAAAAGATGTAAATAGTAAAAAAATAAGAAGAGTATATAATAAGTCAAAGATTTCTATATTAAAAAATCATAAAAAATGAGTCCAATTCATAATATAATTATTTTAATTTTATTGGGTCACGATAAGATTATTTATTAACTCCATTTCTACTTGAGATTACTAGTCAGACCAACAAAAAAAAAAAGACAGCTTTTAGACTTCTAGTTATAGTCTTGCGTGACCTGGAATTTAGGTTGATCTGTCCAACATTTGAACAATGGACAAGCATGAAATCACTTCGTGTCACCATACGTCGAGATATTGTTGCAACTTGCAACTTCCACAATCCACAGTCGGAGATTTTTCAAGTTTTGTGTGGTTGAAGACAAATGCTTTACGAGTACCAATCATCACTTTTTCCTCTCTTAATTTATATGCCATCATATATGCAGTACAAGAGAATTGAACACATATTCCTCATGTTAGAAATAGAAAAATATAGTACCAAATATGAGCTCATCCTCAGAGAAGAAACCTTCTTCTTCTTCTTCTTCTTCTTCTCCTTCAGTGTTGAAGGTATTTGGTTCCCCTTTGACGGCTATGAGAAGTGACGAGGCTCTCAGAGATGGCTGGGTTAAGAAAATCGAGTGTCCTTTCTGCCATCGCGAGTTTCAGAGTTTGCAAGCTCTAGGGGGACACCAAAATGCGCATAGGAGAGAAAGACAAATGGCTAGGTTTGCCCAATTTGAATATATGTGTCTGAATCAAAGCAACCAAATGTTCCAATCGGTTACACCTCTTGTGGTTGAGCATGGAGCAGCACCAACCTCTGTTTTCGGTGGTGCAACTCGGTTATGGACAGCACCTGAGTCATCACAGCTACCTGTGGCGGAGCCACCAGGTATGCTTATCCCTATTGTACAAGCACCAGTAGTAGGGGATGATGATAATATCGACCTAGAACTGAGACTAGGTAATTCTTCTAAGTAATCTGTTGGGATGTGAGATATAAATTTAGCTGTATTAGTAAAGATGCAAATTAATTAGATAGGAGGGAGATTTGTAATGATTTTAATTTAAGTTTCTTTCCATTGTCTTTTAATTTGAATTTAGGGTATGGCTGTTTTAGTAAAGGTGCAAATTAATTGGGTAGGAGAGGGGATTTGTAATGATTTTAATTTAAGTTTCTCTACATGGTATTTTAATCTGAACTTAGGGTTTGGCTATTTTAGTAAAGTTGTAAAGTTAATTATTAAAGAGGGGATTTGTAATGATTTTAATTTTAAATTTCTCTCCATGGTATTTGGTACTAGGGCATCTTGAAAATAAAATAAAGTGTGCATCTTTGTATCAATTCAATCGTCCTTAAATTTAGTGTGTTAGCTTTGATTTTAGACAACCACATGATGGGTAGAAGTTTTCAATTTTCTGACTTCTTTTTCCAATTTTACTGTTTTATGGAAGTTTAATTTGCGGTTAAATTAAAACACCTGAAGTCAATCCTAATAGGGTTGAGACAGATGAGAGATGTGCTCCTGAGTGTTTGAGAGAACAGCAGGCCATTAGAACTAATCAAATTCTGGTTTTAAATATTAAAATATGGCATATATTGAATGACGATAGACAGCATGAGGAGTTCTCTTGATTATCCCAGGCAATTCTCTAGCTAGTAAACCCGAAATATTATGTTAGATCTCAAACATCTTATCAATCCTCGAGCTGGTACTATCAAAGTGGCATATTCTTACTACCATGCGTATTGAAAATGATAGATCTGTAACACTAGTCTCCTTTCCAGAGAGACATTATAAGGATGAAATGGAATATGAATTAATCTAAATTTTCTCCAGAATGAGTTTTGAGATTATTAATTCTTACGATCACTGACGACTCTTTTCAATGGATTCGTCTGCTCCCCAGAATCTTGAAATTTCTTTCAATATATATATATATATATTTGTAAGTAAAGATAATTTGGTTTTAGAACTTCTTTTAATTTGAGTATACTTATTTCAAAAGAATATTATTGGTTACAATTGTTTGTTTTTTTGTTTAGATAGCCTTCTATTTTCTTTCTTATTTTAACCTTGTACAAGTTTTGGAATTTTATCTGCGGAGAAAGAGGATTATTTCTGTAAACTATCTATGTAGCAATACTGTCATTAATTTCATTTCCCCAGAAAGGGGAAAGAGAAATGAAGTGTTTGAAGCTCAAATTCATTTAGTGAATTCATTGGTCTTGTATAAATTAGTTTGGATAAATTAGACAAAGTATTTGTATGATAAGAAAATAAAATCAATTAATCAAAGATGTAAATTGAATCAATTAATTGCATAAGTTTTTTATGCTTAATTTCATTGCATAAGTTAAAATGAATTTATATATTTTAATTAACGAGAAGTTAGATAAAAAAATATTCCAAAAAATTTGAGGTATATAAATTCATTTTAACAAAAAATATTTAATTAGATTTACCTCTTTAACTCATTTTATTTTCATTTTCTATCAGTACTTGGTTAAAAAAATCATATAAATTGTCTATATTTGTAGTAATCTTATATGATTCATCTCAGAAAGTTGATTTTAAGTTAACTATTTTGAAAGTGCGACGTTATAAAATAAATTAAAAAATTATCAAGACTAGTTTGACCCAAAGTAGGACACTGTCAGCACTGCATAACACGGTGAAATGGTCTAGTGCACCATTTTGAAAATAGAAGAACTATTAACTTTAGAAGAAAATCAAGACCAAACCTGATTTTTATAAATCTTAAAACGCCAATTATGTCTTAGCCGTCACTCCTATAGATAACCTCAGTTTCACCAATCAAACCATATCACAGCATGCCATATAATTAGACCCATTTATTTTGATTTTTTACCTGAAAAATGCCATTTATGCAGTAAGTAAAGAGAAATGTAATATTGATTTTGAGGGAAGCACTGAACAAGATCCAAGCCAACCGTAAACCTATAGAGTGAGTGAGAGGATCCCTAAGTGGTAAAAAAAGTGGCCTATATCATTTGTGGGATTTCAAGTTACTTATCTAAACACATTATAATATTTTTGAACTTCCTAAGTATTGAAACACAACATAAATCTTTTGCTCCAAAAGTTTAGGTTAAAATTTTCACCACTGTTGCGAAAAACAATTAATTTAGTTTATTCTATTCTCCCCCCCCCCCCCCCCCCCCCCCCTCTCCCCGGGGCTTCATCCAAATTCACAACAGAAGCCTGCAAACATGATGAAAGACAAAGGCAATGAACTTTCAGAAAAGAGGCATCTATAGATTCGTCAATCCTGATATTCAGCAGTTGTTTTAGTTTAGTCAATGCTAATGTTGTTATGCTTGTCTATTTTATAGCTAGTCTGAAAAAGTTCCTAGCCACTTATGGGGATATTATTATGATTAAGGAGATTTCTAAAGATTTATTTGGATTTAGTTATGAAAATGACGTATGTCTTACATATACTCTTATCTTATTTTCAAAGGTTGCACAGAAAAGCATAATCTGTTTCAGTAAGTGAAGTTAATATCACGAAATACGCTAATCAAATAAATATTTTAAGTTATGTATCTAAACCAGCCGTAAAACTACTTGGTTGTCGCACTTCCAGGAGAATCAAACATACAGATATTTTATTTGGGATGCAACTTCACTTTATGAGTTTCACTTAATTGGTAAATTTGATCATACGTATAAATGTGATATGCATATCGCTGAGAAATCGTGGGAGTTATAAGGTGGTTTAATAATGCACAAGAGTTGGAGTGATAAAAAAATCATCCGTTCGAATTTCTCCATTAACATAATATATTAATTGTTAACCTTTCTCAATTAAAAAAAAAAAAAACACGCGGAGAAATAGTAGAATCTACAATAGATGACTCAGCATCTTTCCAGAGCAGGAAAAAAGCATGTGGAACACGATTATCTAGACATATAGTACACCAGAACCATGAAAAACAACTCAAGTTAGGCAACGTTTAGGAGGCCCCAACCAAAGCCTAACTAGGATGGTGACACTCAGTGTCCTAGAGTTGTTGTGAGTGACTTGTGTCCTCTTTATATCATCATTTGGGAGCTGCACCTGTATATTCCTTGGCTGTGAGGGCAATATGAAAGGGTACTTAACTGCTTCTTCCATAGACAAGTGGTTCAATCCTAGAATATCATCCTAAATGTTCCTAAATCAATCACTGGAAGGTGTGGACTGGTGACAGAGGGAATAGGAAGTCATCACGGTTGGCTAGACTAAGAGTACAAAAAGTAAAGTCAATACTTCTTTTGGGAAAGATGAT